>NC_089229.1:25847778-26160896 GCF_963924675.1 Phocoena phocoena
GGAGCATCAATATCTGAGGGCAGGAGGAGATGGACATCCCAGCTTAAACACAGAGCACATTGCCCTTCCTTTTCCTTTTTGTTCTATTCATGCCCTCAACGGATTGGGTGGTGCCCATCTGCTCTGGTGGGGGTGATCTTCTTTACTCAGCCTCCCAACTCAAATGCTGATCCCTTCTGAAAGCACCCACACAGACATATCCAGAAATAATGTTTTACCAGCTATTTGGGCATTTCTTATCCCAGTCAAGTTGACATATAAAATTAACCATCACACTATCTCACTCTTTCACTCCAGAACTTTATCGTTTTCATAGAGTATTTTTTGATTAATAGACTATATTATTTTATTATGAAGCTCACCCAGGGTTATAAAATGAGCAGAAGAAAATGCATAACTTTCTTCTACTAAATAAAAATAGAGCACTCAGATTAATATAATCCAATATCCATCCTTCAGAATATATTATTTTTAAAATGCATTTGGTTAATTTAATATTACTATAAATACAAAGTGTAGATTAATTTAAACCTGATTAAAGTGAGGTCTTTGGGGATTCTTCTTAATTCCCTGTTTGGCAAAATTGAGGAGAGTGCTATTTTTTTTTTCCTGTATTTAAAAAATTTTCAGCATAACGAGTTGAGTTCAACTTATGGAGTACCAAAGTGATGAAAAAAAAAAACATTTTGGGCTTCCTCCATGTCAGGGGATGTATTGGTTTCCTAGTGTTGCCAAAACAATGCGCCAAAACCTGCGTGGAGTAAAATGACAAATTTATTTTCTCAATTCTGGAGGCCAGAAGTCCAAAATCAAAGTGCTAGTAGGGCCATGCTCCCTCTGAAGGTGCTGGGGAAGGAACAATTCCAGGCCTCTCTCCTAGCTTCTGGTGGCCTCAGGCATTCCTTGGCTTGTAGACGCATCACTCCGATCCTCTGTCTTTACGTGGCGCTCTCCCTGCATCTTCACATGGTCTTTCCTCTGTGTACATCCGTGTCCATGTCCAAATTTTACCTTTTTATAAGGATACCAGTTATATTGGACTAGGGCCCACCCAACTGAGCTCGTTTTAACTTAATTTCCAATTAAGGTCCCATTCTGAGTTACTGAGAGTTAAGACTCCAACATACCTTTTTTTTGGGGGGGGGCACTATTCAACCAATGACAGGATTGTTCATGTTTTTGTACCCTTTTTAATGACTTTTTGAGTGAGGGGAACTTGTATATGCATTCAGGCTCAAAAGATATATTTTAACTTTGCTTTTTTAAAGAGTAGTTAAAACTTCTATTTGTCTTTAGGGAACTTACTCAACAAATACCTAGTAGGCAGCTACTATGCATTAGGTATTGTGCTGAGTATGCTCAAATGACCAAAACAAAGTCCCAACTGTAAAGGATCTCACTCATAGTCTAGTAGGTGCCAAGAATAGGAAAACAATTCTAATGTAGTCCGAGAAGTGCTGTATTAGAGATCTAAGGAGGGGATTTGTGGCTCAAACAGCACTGTATGGAGATGGAATCAGGGCTGGGTCAGGGGTGTGGCATCCTCCAGGAGCAAGGGAAGGGTAGTGCAGGTCTGAGAAACTGTGGACAGAGACCTGGAGAGCAGGGGCTGCTCAGAGAGGCAGGACCATCTGTGGTCACTGCTCACAGGAAGCACAGACAAAGGAGTGGGGAGTGGATGAGAGCAGATGGAGGCCGTGCTAGGAAGGTGTGGTCCAATGTACCTTGCTAAGGACCTGGTGATGAGCAGCTGAGTTTTGTAATCAAGGGAGTAATATCAGATTTGTTTTGGAAAGATGAATTTGAGAGTACCACCCTCAGGGGTGGATTTTTGTTTGTTTACTTGTTTCTAAATTTAAAGTTCATTTCCTTGTCCTCATTACTAATCTCTCAACAGCTTTCACCAGAGTTGACTGCTTCCTTCTTTTTGAAATAATTTCCTCTCCTGGCCTCTATCACTGTGACTTTCTGGTTTCTCTCCTGGGTCATGGCTTCTCTTCCTTGCTGACTCTTCCTCTGTGAGTCTCAAGGCTCATGCAGGGACCTTCTTCCTTCTCTTCTCTCTTCTTTTTTTTTTTTTTTTTTTTTTTAAGTCATCCAATTTGTGGTAGATTGTTGCAGCAGCCCTAGGAGACTAATATACCATCTGAAATGATTTTATTTAGTTATGTGTTTATTCTCCATCCTTCCCCCCAAGGGATCAGCTCCAGGAGACCATGTACTGTTTGTTTTTCCACTGCTGTGTCCCTAGTGTTTGGAAAAGTATCTGTTGCATAGTACATGCTCATGAAATATTTGGTCAAATCAAAGAATGGGTCATTGCATGAACACTTCAACTGGCACTTTTTGTTTTTGTTTTTTTGTGTGTGGTACGTGGGCCTCTCACTGTTGTGGCCTCTCCCGTTGCGGAGCACAGGCTCCGGACGCGCAGGCTCAGCGGCCATGGCTCACGGGCCCAGCTGCTCCGCGGCATGTGGGATCTTCCCGGACCGGGGCACGAACCCGCGTCCCCTGCATCGGCAGGCGGACTCTCAACCACTGCGCCACCAGGGAGGCCCTCTTCTCTCTTCTTATCTCCCCTCTTTCCTGGATGATCTCATCCAGTCCCATGGCTTCAAATTTGTATCCCAGCCCTGGCCTCTCCCTTAAGACCCACGCTTGTCTGTCTAACTGTCTCATCCATCCTGCCACCCGGGTCCCTATAGGCACCTCAAACTCAGTATCTTAAATCTATTTCTTCCCAAGACTTCCCCAGCTCAGTGAATGGCCCACATTTGCCCAAGTAGTTGCTCAACCCCCAGAGACAAGATTTGTCTTTAATTCCTCCATTTCCTTCATCTCCCACATACAAATCCATCTCGGGATCTTTCTGGCTCTACAACCAAAATATGTCTTTAATCCATCCATTTATCCCCATCTCCACTATCACCCCATTAGGCTAGGTCCCCACTGTCTCTTACCTAGCTGATTGCAATGGTCTCCTAACTGGTCTCCCCACACACGCCCTTATCGATTCTATTCTCCACCCAACAACCCTAATTATCTTATTAGAATTTTTAACCAGATATATCATTCAGTATGCAACTTGAACTTCTTACTATGGCCTGAAAGGCCTACTATGATCTGTTTCCTGTTTCTCTTTAATCTCACCATTCCAACCACTGTCCTTCCTTTTGTTCCATGAAAACGCCTGTCCCTTTCCTGCCTCTGGGCCTTTGCACTTGCTGTTCCCTCTGTCTAGAACCTTCTCCCTAAACTGCTTGCATGTCAATCTCTTTCTCACCCTTCAGGACTTTGTTCACATGTCACCTTCTCAAGGAGGCCTTCCTGGCCTATCCCATCTAAAGGAGGCCTCCACTCTTATTACTCTATTATATTTGTTTTTCCCTTGTTTTTTTATTACCTTGTTTATTTCCATCAGAGCATTTTTCAAAATATGAATGTATGCTTGTTTATTTAGTTGTTCATATTTTGTTTCTTCCTCTTGCCTCCAAACACCATTCCCTCCCTCCATTCCACAACTTAGGACCCTGTCTACAATATTTGTTATACAGTATGTTACCTCGGGGAGATTTCTAAATACCCATCATCCATCAAGTAGCTCCAATGCTCCCATCACTGTACCTCTTTGTTTACATTGTATAATTTCATCTCCCCAACAATCCTATTGGGGTGGAATTATTATCCCCGTGCTACCAGTGAAGAAACTGTTTTAGAGGATTAGATGATTTTCCCAAGGCCACATAGCCACTAAGATGTGGTGGAGGCAGGATATGAGCCCACATCTGTCTGGTTCTGAAGCCCTCTCTTTCTACTGTGCTGCATGCTGCAGTCCCTGGCACTTGGAGGAATATAGAGAAAGTATAACTTACATGGCTACTCTTTTTCTTCTTTTGCTTGACCGACTTTAAACATCAACCTTCTGACACTTTCGTGGACAAACATTCATTGGTCCATCATCCTTTCACTTGGGAAACTACTGTCTCCTATGCCTAGGAATCCTGCTTAGCCATATGGTACCAGGGACACTAACACCACCCCTCCCTTCTCCACATTGAGTGCACATGTGACCTGGGCTGGCCAATCAGAATATTACTTTCCCAGTTCTCCATACCATTATAAGAAGTAGCATGTGATCTGAACCAGGCCAATCAGCATCCTCTCTGGGACTTTGCTGGAGCTCTAGGGACAATTGTTCCTTTAGGATCATCAAGAGCTGCAAGTGGCTGTCTTAGTCACATAGAGAGATGCCGCTGAAAGAGGAAACCAGACAGAAGACAGCAGAGCTAAGAGATGGATGGAGAGAGAGACAGAAACTTAATAACATAATTTCAATCCTAACCATTTGCTTATTTGATTAATATCTAGCTCCTCACTAATCTAGTTCCACAAGGGTAAGAATTATGTCTTGCTCTTGTTTGCCGTTGTCTCCCCAGTGCCCAAGGCAGTGCTTGCCATGTAGTAGGTGTCCCAGGTGTATCTGAATGATCGCGAGTATTGATTCTACCAGCAGTGTCTGAGCTCACAGCATAATGATAATATTCAAGAGAAATCGTTTCTATCTCCAGCTTTTGGAATGAGCTGCCTTCGTTTGTGAGGCTTGATTAAAATTGGAGGAAACTTAATCTTAGAGTCATATTTAACCATCTGATATATTTATAATGGGATACATAATAAGAATAATTTAGGTTATAATGGGTGTGGATTGAAAATGGGCAGGGATAATGCATTCTGGCTCTGTTCTTTAGAAATATGTGTGATGTCTGAGGCACTCTAATTTTTTTTTTTAATTAATTATTTATTTTTTGGCTGCATTGGGTCTTCCTTGCTGTGTGCGGGCTTTCTCTAGTCGCGCGAGTGGGGGCTACTTTTTGTTGTGATGCGCGGATTTCTCACTGGGTGGCGTCTCTTGTTGCGGAGCACGGGCTCTAGGTGCGTGGGCTTCAGTAGTTGTGGCACGTGGGCTCAGTAGTTGTGGCTCCCAGGCTCTAGAGCGCAGGCTCAGTAGTTGTGGTGCACGGGCTGAGTTGCTCTGCAGCATGTGGGATCTTCCCAGAACAGGGCTCAAACCCATGTCCCCTGCATTGGCAGGCAGATTCTTAACCACTGTGCCACCAGGGAAGCCCTGAGGCACTGTCATTTAATTTGACTTTAATATGTCTTTAAGCACACTGTCAGATTATAACCTGATTCATCACTCATTCAGAGGCTAAAAATAGAGGCTGATACAGGAGGTTAACATCACCTAGCAAGGAGCGTTTCCTCAAAGGGATGGATGTAAATCAGAGGAAGCACGTCACTCACTTGTATCCAGCGCCACAGGCTGGGTACACCTGGTGCTTGGCAATTGTTTCAGGATGAAATGACTCTTGTGCTGAAACTGCTGTCATTCACGACAGGCGGTTTGGGAGGGTTTCAGAATATGAGACAACTGAAAATCTGACCCCAGCCAGCCCTTGATAAGCTTTCCCTATGGACCATGGTCCCTGATTGCCAGTTGCTTTCATTTGGTGTCCAGGGAAGCAATTCAAACAGCGGGATGGACTGTGGGAAAGGAAGACAATTTGGGATGTCTCTTAATTTTTTTCTGGAAAAACCGCTAATCTTTCATTGTGTCCTAACTTCCCTTTTGGTAACATAAAAATGGTTTATGTTTCCCCTCTGGAGTCTGCCAAGTCCTTAGAGATCCTCGGGGGCGGTGGGGAGGGGCAGCACAAAAATAAAGGATGCAAATTGTGACACTGCGAGCAAGAGGAAGGAGAGGCGCTGACCTCTGACGGCTCACAGCCAGGCAGCACAATGAATGAAACTTGGCAATTTCTGCTCACTTGGGGCAGGCAGAGTTCAGGACTAGAATTACAGATGAGGGAAGAAAGTGATCATCTATGGAACATATAGCTGTGTGCTGGTCATGCTATTAGGTATTACCTTCATAGGTATTTTCTCGTAGGTATTACCTGCTTACCTAACAGGTATTATTGCATGGCATATGGTGTTACCTTAAGAGTTGAACTGTTCTATAGATGAGGAACTTGCCTCTCATGGGAGGTAAGTAATTTCTAAGCCAGTAAGTTAAAGAAGCAGCATTCATCTCCAAGACGAGCTCCAAAGTGCTGACACTTTTCCTCTTAGCATTACACTGTGCCACCTATATTCATCTATGAGACAGAAAAGCAAAGGAGATATTTGCCCAAATGTACCGACGACTGCAGGCCCCTTTGGGGGCCCCGGGTTTAGGTAGGAAGGGGCACCTGTCTGTGGAGTAGGGATGGCTCAATGTCATGGACAACATTATAGTTTGGAAAGAATCAAGATCTCAACTTCTGTGCCCTCTGAGGTTTCTTTCACGGGTCCCTTTTGTTATTTCAGGACCTCCTCTCCCCAGCCTCCAACTCTCAGGCTTCACTCTGGCTCTGCCCACTTTGGTTCTACCTTTTCTTCTTCCCAACCACGTCCTTTTCCCCTACAAAATTTATTCATCTGAACCTTTCTTCTGGTCATGGGAAGTCATTAGCTTGCTTATTTCTTAGCAAGCTAATTCATGCACAGGTATTAGTGGCAAAAAAGTACTATGGTACTATGGGCAGTGTTCAGTAGTCTCTGACATCACTAAGACTCACTCAGACAATGTTCTGTCTCATTCAGTGGGTTCTGACGTGAGCCTTCAATCCGTTTTCACTGGGGGATTGGTGGAAACCAGGGGTGGTTAAAAGAAACATCTCTGGGGACTTCGCTGGAGGTCCAGTGGTTAAGACTCCACGCTTCCACTGCAGGTGGCACGGGTTCGATCCCTGGTCGGGGGAACTAAAATCCCGCATGCCACATGGTGTTGCCAAAAAAAAAAAGAAAGAAACATCTCTGTTCCCATCCCACCCTATGGAAATTTTCTCCTCCTCAGGGTCTTGTGAATCTTCACAGTTTACCATTCACTTTGCACTGAAATGCCCACTCCCAGTGCCTAGGACAGTATCGTAATGACTGAGCATGTCCTGGGAGCTGTTAGTAAAGGCTCAGATTTAACTGTCAAGTAGAATAAGTATCATCTGTGTTGCCAGAGATTCCCTCTCGTCTCCTGGTCCCCTTGGGCTCTGCATTGCGGACACCAGCGTCCTTGGCCTGAGGAAGGCTGTTGTCTCTGAGACCCATGGACCCCTAGGGCTCCTTCTGTTCTCTCTGACCTCAGAGTGATGTGATGGCAAATGCAAATTCACATCTTCTGTCGTGTGGAGACTTTTTCTTTGGTAAAATATACATGACACAAAATGTACCATTTTAACTATTCAGTGGCATTCAGTATATTCACATTGTTGTACAACCATCGCATCTATCCATCTCAAGAATGGTTTCATCATCCCAAACTGAAATTTCTGTGCTTTTTAAAAAGAAGTCCCCACCCACCCTCCCTTAACCCCTGGTAACTTCTAATTTACTTTCCGCCTCTATGAATTGGCCTATTCATGTAGGTGGAATCATACAATATTTGTCCTGTCTGGCTTATTTCACTTAGCACAATATTTTCAAGATTTGTCAGTATGTATCAGAACTTCACTCCTATTTAAAGTGGGATAATAGTCCACTGTATGTATATACCACATTTTGTTTATCCATCCATGGACGTTTGGGTTGTTTCTACCTTTTGGTTACTGTGAACCATGTTGCTATGAACATTGGTGTACAAGTATCTGTGTGAGTCCCTGCTTTCAATTCTTTTGTGTATACACCTAGGAGTGGAATTGCTGGATTATATGGTAATTTTATGTTTAACTTCTTGAGGAACCACTAAACTGTTTTCCAAAACAGCTACACCATTTTATATCCCGACCAGTAATGCATGATGGTTTCAACTCTGGTTCGTTTGGTTTGTTTGTTTCTTTGTTTTGACATTTAATAGGAAGAGAACCACTTCCCACTGCACAGATATTATGCCATCTTGAGTTCCCCTGTTGGCATATCATTTACCCATTAATTCATTGAGCAAAAATTTACCAAATACCTGTGAGGTGCTAGGCATTGTACTAGGCACTAGGCCCTGTTGGATAAAATAGCCATGGGTTCTGTCTTCATAGTGCTTACTGTTTAGTTAAAGAGACGAGAAAGAAAGCAAAAATATGCATCATTGCAGATTATGGTAGAGTTCTCTGGAGAAATGAACAGGGACAGTGATAAGGATAATTATAGCGTGAAATTTTATTATTTGCTGTTTTAGGAAACAGCATAGTGTAAGGGATTAAGATGTGAGCTTTGAGGCCTGACAAGATTAATATTAGCTCTGCCATTTCTAAACCTTTTGGCCTTAGACGAGTTGCTTAAATCTCTTTGTGCCTCAGTTCCTGAACTATAAAATGGAGATCATAATAATAGTACTTACTTCAAAGGGTTATTGTGAAGATTACATGATAGGGTCCATGAAAAGTATTCGGCATGCTGCCTATCACATAGTAAGTGCTCAGTAAATGTAATAATTTCATAGCTGCTCTTTGTAGGCTACGTGCTGTACTTATAACAATCCACACTTGGACTATTCAGCCAGTTATTCATGTTATGACCCACTAACAACACACAGTGGTCAAGCTTCTGCTTCCTGATACTCTTGACCACATGAGCCTATCCCTCTAGGTCCAGAGCCCAGTGGCCTCCTCTCCTGGCCAGCCTCTAGTTTTCCATCAAAATCTCTGCCCATGCCCTTCCTTCTTCTAGCCAGGAGGCGGTGGTATGAGAATAGAAGCTTCGAAGCTAGGCACATCTCTCTCATCAGTTGGATGATCTTAGAAAGTTACTTACCTCTCTGAGCCTCAGTGTTCCCCTTGGTAAGGCACATCGGAAGCCATTGTGACGATGGGAGATAATGTATCTCAAGTACCCTTATCAGCCCGTCAATCAATGACTCAATCATAACTTTCTCTAGAGATATCTTTTTTCATGGTGAATCTATATATATGTATCGATATTTATATATCTATATTATATATCTATATCTATATATTTAGAATTAGCCAGCTGGACTCAGTTGAGATGATCCCATTTGTTGGCAACATCCAAAGTCATGAGCCAGTCGAACATATGCCTTCTTCTCTCCATCAGGCCCGATCAGGGTGTGACCTTGGCCGCGTCAGTGTCACAGAGCTTCTTCACAGCCTGGTTGATCTGGTGCTTGTTGGCCTTGACACCCACAAAGAACACAGTGTGTCGTCTTCTGTCTTCTTCAAGGCTGGTGTGGTGGTCAGAGGGAACTTAACAGTGGTGTAGTGGTCAAGCTTGTTTCTCCTAGGGGTGCTCTTCCAAGGATATTTGGGCTGCCCTCAAGCTGCAGTACCTTGGGCTGTCAGGAGGTAGGTGAGGTGTGGATCTTTTTTTGTGTTGCTAGGGACACCTTTCAGCACTGTTCTCTTGGCCTTCAAAGCGTTTGCTTTGGCTTCAGCTTTGGGAGGGACAGGGGTGTCCTTCCTCACTTTCGGCACCATCTTGAAAAGCTAGTAGTATCCTAAATAAAATTGATAAGAGCATTTTCAATATTGTCCTGTTAAATTGATGCTTATCTAGTCTAGAAAATTCTGAACTGGGCAGTTAAAGAGTTAATAATTGATTAAATAGGAGGCCCATCATTTTTATAAAAGGTTAACTTTAGGCTCTTGATCAGGAATGTCAAACCCATTATAATATAGCTTCTTCAAGACAATCAGGTACAATGTAAGGCTACAAACAATGCCACCTTTTAAGCTTTGGTTTACCGCCTATGTGTACGTTTTAATAAGACTCTGCTAAGTATAGGCCAAACAAATGATCCTCTAACAACAGGAATTCCAGGGGTCCTTCTGGTCAGGAGTCAGCAAACTATGGCCGGCAGGCCAAATATGGCCTACACCTTGTTTTTGTACATAATCACTTATTGGAACACAGCCATGCCCATCCGTTTAGGTATTGTCTATGATGGCCTTTGTGCTACAAAGAGGCAGAGCAGTTTTAACAGAGGCTGTATGGCCCACAAAGCCATCTACAGTATCTCCTATCTGTCCTTTTTTTCAGAAGTTTGCCAGCCCCTATTGCAGGCCAAGACAGGAAATGTTTGGGCAGCAGCCTTCAAATTGTTTGTGTAGCCTTTAACATACATGTGTTGTCTCCTGCTGTTTGCTGGTAGGGTCACTGTTCCGGTGTGCCTTGGGTGTTTCCATAGGAAAGGCTTTAAGTGGCATTTATCAATAGACTTAGTTCAGCATTGCTGAATGAGTGTAGACTTAATTGTAACAAGACCCAATAATTTAGTGGCATGAATAAGGAAGTTTGTTTTCTGCTCATGAAATGTAATAATTTACATTATTACCGCACATAATTTATCCCACATATCCAGTGTGGGTATTCTACGTGGCTCTGCTCCACAGAGTAATCCTGGGACTCAAGCTCTTTCCGTCTAGTGGCTCTGCCCTGTTAGTTAGGGTCTGTTGTCATCTGCGTGGCCCAGGTTAAGTCACCACATCCAGTTTCCAGCAGTTGAAGAGGAATGGAGAACATAGATGAATATGATGTGTGTGTGCCCAGAAATGGCACACGTCACTCCCACTCATACTCCATAAGCTAGAATTTGGTTGTATGACAGCACCTAATGGCAAGGGAGCCAGAGAAGAAGAAAGCAAGCTTGTCTCTCTCAAAGTAGGTAAGAAGGAATTCTCCGTGGGCATCAAGGTCCTCTAACAACTCCTTGGCCTAAGTTGTAGAGCTTTAGCTCTGCCAAAGGTAGTTTCATGCCAGAGCGTGGTGGAACCTAGCTAGATACGCTGCCCTGATTCTATCAACTCCATCTCCACTTACTCTTCTCTAATAGTTCTGCTCTGTCACCCCCTGTAGCTCCTTCTTCTCTTCCTAACACTTCTTCTTTTTATAAGTGTGGACAATTAATTCCTAGTAGAACATCTGGCTCTTGCAGCCCTAAGAATGATAACAAAAAAGATGTAGGCACTATGATTATCTCCATATTAAAGATAAAGAAACTGAGATAAAAAAACAATGAAGTAAGCTGCCCAAGGTTATAGCTGGTCACGTATGGCCCTTGAAAAAAAGATATTTTAATCTCTTTTCAGTCCCTTTTGCTGGGTGGGGATTTTATTCCAGAATCTGGCCCATAAGCATGCTGTGAACATCTTACCCTTGCTGAATTAGCAAGCATCATTTGTCAAGGAATTTTCTTTTCACATTTGCAGAAATATTCTTTCCTGTTGTTTACCTTTTTATTTTGTTTATGCAGAGCTGGTTTTGTTTTTCCCCTGATGGTTAGAAGCTTTATGCTTTTATGCAGTAAAACCTGCTGATGTTTTCCTTTATGATTTTTTCCTTACATCCAGGCTTAAAAAACCATCCTCCTTTGAGAATGATAATACATATTTAATTAGATCTTCTTCCTGTTTTCCAGTGTTTGATTTTTTAAATTGTTATTTACTTTTTTTTTTTTTTTTTTTGTGGTACGTGGGCCTCTCACCGCTGCGGCCTCTCCCGTTGCGGAGCACAGGCTCCGGACGCACAGGCTCAGCGGCCACAGACCACGGGCCCAGCCGCCCCACAGCATGTGGGATCCTCCCGGACTGGGGCACGAACCCGTGTCCCCTGCATCGGCAGGCGGACTCTCAACCACTGTGCCACCAGGGAAGCCCTGTTATTTACTCTTATCCATCTTGAATTGCTTTTGTCTGTGGAAAAATGAAGATTCCCATTATATTTAGATTTGACTCTACCAGAGAAAGTATTTATTTCAAACAGGCTTAAATGGAGAAAGCCAATACCAGTGACTGACCCCCAAGAAATCTATACCATATTGTTAGTGATAAGATTCCTTAATAGAAGGCTAGGGAGGGTCTAGGTATGGGGTTGCTTATCGCAGGCAGGTGAGTTTATTTCACAGCTGTTGTGAGTGTACTGGATGCTGCTGGCCCACTGGCCACGTACCTTCTCCTGACTCGTGCATCCATCCCCCAGGTACTGTGAGTTTGGGCTGCTAAGCATCCTTCTCCAAAGAATTGCCCTCAGCCCAAAGAGAGCCACTCCACCCAGGAAATTACACCTATGCCCCTCCCGACGCCTGGGTCATAACCAGCAGCCAATGACTGATTGACACGGGGTACAAAAGGCTGACCCCCTTGCCTCAAGGTGGGATCAGCTTTGCGATGCTATTTGTGCTGCCGTGCTTCCCCGTGGAATCATCCTGAAGTTCATCTCTGGCTGAGGTCCTCCCCGTGCTTAGTTCCTCCTCCTGCCCTGTCCCTCTCCCTCACTCTTCCTCCTGAGTCCTCCTTCACTAAACCGTATGCACCCCAAACCCTGTCTCAGGCTCTGCTTCTAGGGAATGTGATCTGAGACAGTGAGAAAATCTAATTTAACTAACATTCTAATACACATAATTTATAATCTAATGTATGTAACAAACATGTCTTACAAACTTTGTAGACATAGACTCAAGATCAAAGGTTCTATTTTCAAGAGTTTAAACAAATGTGTAATACATTGTTAACTATGTTGGAGAGTTTTTTACCCTTAAATACTGAAACTGTATTGAGCAGGATTATTAGAGATAAGAATTTTTTTTTTTTTTTTGCTGTACCCCGGCCTCTCACTGTGTGGCCCCTCCCGCTGCGGAGCACAGGCTCCGGACACACAGCCTCAGCGGCCATGGCTCATGGGCCCAGCCGCTCCACGGCACGTGGGATCCTCCCAGACCGGGACACGAACCCGCGTCCCCTGCCTCGGCAGGCGGGCCCTCAACCACCGCGCCACCAGGGAAGCCCGAGATAAGAATTTTTTAACTTAAGATAGTTGACCCACCTGGATGATATTTATTGTTCCTTGTTTTCTGAGGTTTCTGGGGTGTAAATGTTCTCTAATCCCCTTTCATCATTGTACTGAGAAGAGTAATGTAACCTCAGGATTTGGAATGCTCCGTGTACTTTTGTTCATGAGATTTACCTCTCAAGCCTTACCATTAAATACCATGTAGCATGTTACCTATGGTCCTTTTCGTTTCAGTCAAAGAGGAATCAAACTATTTCCACAGTGGCATGAATTCATTTCATCCTTCAGAATGTACCCAGCACCAGCTATGGAATAATACTTCCCTTCCCTCACAATGATTATTTTCCAAGGCAATACCACTTGGATCTCAGCATTTCATTTTCTTTTCCATCCCCAGCTTGGCCTCTAAGGGTTTTGATTATTCTCTACCTCACATCTGAAGAAGAGACTCGGTGACTTGCTTCAAGTGGGAAGGCCAGAACCTTCCTTCGCGCTCGGAACCGCAAGTTCCAAAGGTACTGTTGATCCTTCCTAGACCCATGCAGCACCTCAATCTGTTCGTACGCGTGTGGACTCAGCTGCTTCTGTTCGTGGCATTGATCTGTTAAGCAGTGACCCTTCCCTCAGTCTCTCTACATTCTGTCTCACTCCACTGGTTTATTAAGAATGAACACTATATGTGCTTTGAAAATGAACTCAACACTCCTGGGGCTTGCTTTGAGTTCCTCTCTCTGTTCAGATAGGACAGCTAGAAGATGGTGCAATGTTTACTTGCTTTTTTGATTCAGACTGTTTCTTTTTTCCTACCCTTGAGATCTCAAAAACCTTCTTAAGCAGCAGCCTGGAGGAACACAAGTGGTATGGGGAAGGGAGGAGAGAGCTAAGGAAAGAAAGGGTTAGTTGAGGAAGAGGAGGGGGCGGGGGAGCAAGGCTAGTGATTTTCTGGGGTTGGCTATGGATCTGACCCTTATTTTCTGAGTGCTGGGCATTTCTCCCATTCTGGATCACTCTTCCCTGGTGCTCATCCTGCTATCTACGGGGCTGTACAAAGAGAAGGGTATGAAAAAAGCATCAAAGTGGGCTTTGGAGTTAGTTACACCTGGCTCTGAATACACCACTTTTAATCTATTGACCTTCTGAAAGTTACTTAAATGCTCTTATATCTTGTGACGTGCACAGTATATCATCTGATCTTTACGTGGATTCATGTTAGATGGACTTTTTCAAAAACCATTTAGATGAGGAAGTTATCCTAAGTGTGTGGATTCCCCTGACCTTAATTAGTTGGCCACTCTGGTTAATGCTGCTGAGGCCCAGCATTTTGGAGGCAAAAAAAGGGACCTCTGGTCATCTTACCCAGTCACAGTCATTAATCCTGTCAAGGCCTCAACACTGGCCTCCTGGGTTGTTGTTAGGGTCAAATGAAGTACAAGGTGATTTAGATACTATTATTACTAGCATCTCCATGTTATGGATGTGTGATCTGAGGCACAGAAAAATTAACTTGCCTATCCCACAGCTGGTAATTGACATAGCCGAGATTTGAACCCAGGCCACAAGAGATCCAAATAAAAATCAAATAAAATTATGGGACTGTGCGATTTTCTCTTATATTTAAGGTTAGGTTACTTTATTTTGCATCTAGGCAACTTTCTTAGAATGAAAAAAATATATTTTGCTGACATTTTTTCATAATATTTTTCCAAATATGGTATGACAGCCGGATACATAATATTTCATACTCAAATTTCCCAACATGATCCAAATAAGACTATTTTTACAAAATTATTTGCGGGCTTCATCAGTTTTCCCAAGGGCCTCTCCTAAGCCTCTGATAATTCAAATAATTTTCTTTTGAAGTGCCCGTGCAGTTGGTTTTGATTGTATTTGCATTGCAGACTCATATAATTAGCAGGAGGCGCTCTGGCAAAAAGAGGTGTAAGAGGACATGTACTAGCATTAAGAGGAGAAGTGATTTTCGAGCGGGAACAAGTTTGATATTAGTGAATATTTTTATCTTAAGATGACCTTTGCTTCCCTATGTAACTTGACAATAGCAGGGACTTGGGTAATAAGGGCTGAGCTAATGAGAACCCTCTGGCATTTCATAGACATTAACTGTCTGGCCTTCTTTAGAGAATGGCTACAGCTTAACTGATTTGATAAGGGTATTTGGTGAGTCACTGAGGCAGACAGATTGTAAGGTGACCCCAATGATCTTTGCCTCCTAGAATCCATGCTTTTGTGTAATTCTCTCCCTCTGAGTGTGGGTAGTCCTGTGACTTGTCTCTAATCAATAGGTAATGGAATGTATGTGATTACGTGCACACATTAATTATCTCACAGTTTCTGTGAGTCGGGAGTCCAGGCAAGACTTTGTTGGGTCTCTACTCCAGGGTCTCATCTGAAAGCTGCAATCAGTCTTGGCCAGGGCTGCAATCTTGGCTCAAGGTTTGACTGCGGAAGGATCCACTTATAAGCTCACATGGTTGTTGGCAGAATTCAGCACCTTGAGGGTTGTTGGACTGAGGGCCCTGGTTCCTTGCTGGCTGTCAGTTGAAGTTACCTTCAGTTTCTGCCACGTGGGCCTCTTCATGGGGGAGGTTCACAACACGGCCACTTGCTTCATCAATTAAGTTTCTAAATCTGAAGCAATTTGTTATCTAGCAATAGATAATTAACAATACAATTATCATATTCAAAATCAAGTCATTTATGCCAATGTTTATTGAGAGAATCCCATGTACAGAGAAGCCTGCACTAGCTCTGGGGATACTGTGGTGAACAAGAGAGAAAATGGATCTTCGTGGAGCTTACAATCTAACGAAATGGATGACTGTGATATTGTGATTTTTTGTTTTACTGAGGTATAGTTGATGTACGTTATTATATAAGTTACGGGTATATAACATAGTGATTTATAATTTTTAAAGGTAATACTCCATTTATATTATAAAATATTAGTTACCTCCCCTGTGTTGTACAATATATCCTAGTAGCTTATTTTTTAATACATAATAGTTTGTACCTCTTGATCCCCTATCCCTATCTTGCCCCACCACCACCACCTCTCCCCACTGATAACCACTAGTTTGTTCTCTATATCTGTGAGTCTGTTTCCTTTTTGTTATATTCACTAGTTTGTTTTAATTTTTAGATTCCACATATAAGTGATATCATACAGTATGTGTCTTTCTTTGTCTGACTTACTTCACTTAGCATAATACCCTCCAAGTCCATGCATGTTGTTGCAAGTGGCAAAATTTCATTCTTTTTTATGGCTGAGTAGTATTCCATTGTGTGTGTGTGTGTGTGTGTGTGTGTGTGTGTGTGTATATATATATATATATACACACACACACAATGGAATACTATATATATATATATATATATATATATATATATATATACCACATCTTCTTTATACATTCATCTGTTGATGAAAAAAATCTGCTTCCATATCTTGGCAATTGTAAATAATGCTGCTATAAACATTGGGGTGTATGTGATACGGTGATCTATGTTAAGAAATATATATTTGGTCTTCATCCCTGGTTACGGGCACAGAGCTCCTAAAACCCTTGGAATTTCCTGAGTGATAGGAGAGTTTTTTGTTATTCATAAGGAACCCCTTCTGAGCAGACCTGTGTTTTTACTAATAAGGTAGCTTAGGGGCCCCTAGATAGCCTCAGGATGGGACTGGTCACCAGGAAAACTTGTGATTAGAAGGTCAGAGCTTTCAGCTCTACCCACTGACCTCTAGACAGGGAAGTGTGGCGGTGTGCCTTCCCCTTATAAAAATTCCACCTTATAGAAGCTGTTGAACAACAAGATTTAATGAGCTTCTGGTTTGATGTATACATTCACATACCAGGAGGGTGGTGCACCCCAGTTCCTGAGCTCGGACCTCTTCATCTGGCTGTTTATCTGTATCCTTTATAATGAACTATAAACATAAGCAAATATTCCTCTGAGTTCTGTGAGCTGCTCTAGTAAATTAATCAAACCTGAGGAGGGGGTAGTGGGGACCTTTGGTTCATAGCTAGTCAGCCAGAAGCACAGGTGACAGCTTAGACTCATGACTCGTATCTGAAGTGGAAGCAGTATATAGGATGGAGCCCTTAACCTGTAGGATCCGACACTATCTGCAGGTAGATAGTGTCAGAATTGAGTTAAATTTGTAGGACACCCAGTCAGTCTCTGCTGAGAACTGGAGAATTGCTTGGTGGGGTTGGAAAAAACACATTGGAATGACATTAAACAAGTAATTATTACATGAACTCTGTATTTTAATACTACCATCAGAATTCAATAGAACTAACTGGATACCTATACATGAATATTATTGAACATTCACTATAGTCATAATATTTTTTCAGCAAAGCATCCATAGAAAATCGACCTTTAAGCCATGAAGTTTCTCATAGCCTGAGATAATGCCACCATTCCTTATAAAAGTGAGGACAGGGACTTCCCTGGGGGTCCAGTGGTTAAGACTCCGTGCTTCCATCGCAGGAAGCGTGGGTTCGATCCCTGGTCAGGGAACTAAGATCCCGCATGCCACGCGATGAGGCCCCCCCCAAAAAAAGTGAGGATATGCTCACCCTCTCTCCAAAAGGGGAGCCCTAAAGTCTTAGCAGTCCCTGAATCTGACTCTAAGTCCAGGATTTCTGAGAAATGAGCATGCCTCCTCAAGTTTAGTAACAAGCCCATCTTGTTATTCTATAATCTCTGGACTAAGTTTTAAGGTTAATCATCATTAATACAGTCTATATAAAATAGTAGGAGAAAAGCAGAAGGAAATAAAATAGAAAATCAGTTAACTGCATAAATATATACTTGATAAAGCAGGGAAGATAATAATAGCAAACACTATTTTCCAGGCACTGTACAGACATGTTAACTCATTTCATCTTTATAATAATGCTATAAGTAAGGACTATCATTTTACATATGGGGGAAATTGAGCCAAAAAGAATATAAGAAGCTTGCATAAGGTCTTCAGCAGTAACTGAGATTTGAACCCGTGTTGTCTGACTTCAACTTCTGTGTATTTAACCACCTGACTTGACCCTTCCTACCATTGTAACACATCACTGGTCAGGGACCCAGTATGTCTATTCTGTTAGTACTTTGGCTACAACTAAGCACTCAAGAACTGAGGAAATAACTATAGAGGGGATTCAAGGATCCACTAGGATCACTATAAATGGTCCTACTGTGGGTGAGCCCCACTAGCACCTGTATTCCATAAACTCCCTTACACCAACCAGAGAACCGCAAAAGGCATTTGGAGCCTCCAGATATTAGCATCAGCTAGGAATAATAACAAAAATCCTGAAAGACCAATACAAGCCCTTTTCCCAGGGCCCAGTTACCCTAGTATGTGGCTCCAAGTGCATTTGTTAAAGGGAAGGAGGAAGACATTGGTGTACACCTGTGGTGCCCCTGCTGGAGGAGGGGGACCTTGGCGTACACCCGCGGTGCCCCTGCTGGAGGAGGGGGAACTTGGTGTACACCTGTGGTGTAAACCTGTGGTGCCCCTGCTGGAGGAGGGGAACCTTGGTGTACACCCGCGGTGCCCCTGCTGGAGGAGGGGGACCTTGGCGTACACCCGCGGTGCCCCTGCTGGAGGAGGGGGACCTTGGCGTACACCCGCGGTGCCCCTGCTGGAGGAGGGGGACCTTGGCGTACACCCGCGGTGCCCCTGCTGGAGGAGGGGGACCTTGGTGTACACCTGTGGTGCCCCTGCTGGGTTACTCCTAAAGAGTATCTTGTGTCCCTTTTTTCCAAGGGTCTTTTAAGTGACTTGGGTCTGGGAATTGGGTAAAGGACTGTGACTCTCTATCTTCGTGACAGAAATCAGCCCCTGTTCTCCAGACTTAGATTTTGTTATTGTTGTTGTTATAGAAATTTAGTCACACTTTGGTATCCATGTATTTCAGCCCCAAAGACCCTACAATCTATTCCCACTCTCCAATATCCCTAAGAATCAAATCCTTCTGATAATCACACCTAAGCCTTCTGCCTGTTTCAGGAATGCGGACCCACTGTGAAGGTTAAAGCTGACATCTACCCCTTCAGGAAACCTTTTCTCACGGAGGCATCTCCTGCTATCGTCCCTGGCCTACCCACGGAGGCATCTCCTGCTATCGTCCCTGGCCTACCCACGGAGGCATCTCCTGCTATCGTCCCTGGCCTACCCACGGAGGCATCTCCTGCTATCGTCCCTGGCCTACGGAAGGCAAGCACTTTTCAGCCATGCTCATGCCCTTCTCATCAGTGGGTTTTTCTTCTGAAACTGGGTGAGTAGTTCAGGAATTTTAAAAGCTATTATAAATCCACTGTCATATTCCTGTCTCTGTAAGTCTTTGGATTCCCTTCTGTATGTTCCATCAAGGAATGTATGGCATCTGAACTTCACATGCACAGGCCGCCACTGAGACTCAGTCTCAGGCAACCAATCCAGAAGTTGACAGCTCTTCCAGTTGTTTAATCTAGCACATTGTATCCAGAATTTTCGGTGAGGGCACCTATAAGATGAGCTTGATCCAATCTAAAATTCTGACCTTCGCTTCCTAACACTCTCAGAATACTTTCCCATAATCATGCAAGGCTTTTGGTGTGTCTGCCTTCTCTTCCTAGGTCTGATTTTGATTTCAGGGTGTGCTAGAATCAGCCTCTAGCTTTGGGTCTGGAGTCAATGAACAGAGGAAGAGGTGAGCCATGAGGACATCCCCTTGCAAGGTGACCACCAAGTGAAGCTGGTGTCTTTGAACAGCACAGGACCAGCCTCATCAGAATGGGAGGAGGGGCTGCTTTTGTTGGTCCAGGAAGCTCTGTGAGTTCTAGGGCTTTAGATTCTTGGGGCTCTCTGACACCTCCAAAATATGTCCATTCCAGTACTCAGGGGAAGAGCCACGTTTTCTCGATGAATGCCCTGAAAGACCTGGTGAGACTTGAACTCAATCTGTTTTGTAATTCATCGATCTTCAGACTCCGTCTCTGCCTCCGACTTTTCAGCTTCATTAGCTCAGTGCCTTTAAGAAATACAAGAGTATTTTAGGGACGCCACAGAACCTATCTCATTCACTGACCGTGCTCTGAAGTGAGAATTTAAACGCCTAAGCTTGTGATTTTTTTTCTTTAAATTTTATCGTACAGTTAAATGGAATGACTCACCTCAGAGCCTTTTTATTCCTTCCTTCCCACCTTGCCAGAGCCTTGCTTTCACTGGCATTTCATTCTGTGTGACTATAGTTGATCATTTTGGTGTTTTGCCACTGGGAGCCATGGACTAATATAAACACAACTCATGATATAATCAAAATGCAATTTTATATTTACCACCAACTCTTTCAACTTCATTCAGGGTTGAAGGAGAAGAAGGTCTTCCCCTACCCCCGGATGGAACTTCTGACAGCTTCTCTGGCCTTTCTTGCTCTCCCTGACTACCTTCACCTCTACGTGCTAGCTGTCATTTTCTTTTTCTGTCAGGTTGAAGGTAGGGTAGAGATGAGAGGGGAAGAGGCAAGTGAGTTATGACTTGATCTGGTGGCTTGGTGTTCTCTGGGCCTTGCAGATGATTAAAGCTGGTGACCCCTGGGGGGCCTGTAGGATGCTCAAGCTGATTCATCTCTCAGGGCACTTGCATAGGAATTTTGGATGCCCCCTACAGGCCGCCTCTCCTGCAGTTCCCTCGATTCCAGCGGATGTATCTCTATTCTGGATGGTTCCTTTCAACTCTTTCCTCAGCCCCTGGATATCCAGCAGTGCATGCTCAGCTTTTATTGCCAACGTCCTTCTAAAAAGACCTATCATTAGGATCCAAGGCTTTCTCCTTTTTAACCCACATGTAGTTATGGGAAATCTCATCCCCTGTCCCAGCAAACCCCGGGAGTGCCTGATGATTGCAATGTAGCAGCCCTCCTGGTTCCTGTATCTCCAGAGCACTTAACCAGCCCTTCTAAACATTCTGTATTTTGATGGAGGAGTTGGACTTCAGTCCATGACTTCATTACGCTTTCTTGGTCATTAGTCAGACCCTGGTCCTCTATGTCTTCCAGCTGCAGGGGGCTTCATTTCATAACTTACCCTGTGGTCTACTGGAAATTCTCTCACTAGGCTTGAGGTTGGGAGATAGCACCTAGCACCCCGCCCCGCACCCCCGCTTTGTCCAAAGGAGAGAGGACTTAAACCAGAGCAGTAGCCTCTTCAAAAAAGATCTCCTCAATCATTTTCTCCAAATCATCTCTCTGACCCCCTTCTACATCCTTGATTTCTTTGAGAAGCCCAGGAGATGTAGGGCAGGTTCTTCTTCCTGCCCTATAAATTCTGCCTAACGGAGGAGGTTGGGGTCTGGGGCTGGGCTCACTCTAATTTCGGCATCCTGAGATATAATCTATTGATGCATCTCCCTAAACTAAGGAAGAAACGGTATCATCCTAACTTGTATTACAATAGTTTTCATGACTCTTTTACTACCGGGTGCCAGTGTTTTACCTGTACCGCATCCCTACTCTTTTCTTATCCAACCAGGTCACCTAGTCCATCCCAGATTCCCAACACCTTGGGACCTCTTTCAAAGAAAGAATCCGTTCCAGCTAGTTTCAGTAAACATGTATTGCACAGTATTAAGTAGAATTTCTGGGAGGGCCGACAAACAAAGCCTGCATGTCATACAGTCCGAAGCAGAGCAGCCAGGAAACATGTCCAACTACATCACAAATGTCCAAACACACCACAGGGGTGTTCTAGCAGAAATCCTGCTGTGGCTGCCAAGGGATGCTCAACATCTATAAAACCTGGACTGAGCACCACTATCCCCATTGCAGTTCCTGCAGAAAAGCAAATGCCCCAGGGCCATACTTACTAGGAGAAAAGTGTGTGTGTAAGTTTTCGTCTGTATCCCAAGTCTCGCTTAAGTTTGGGGTTTGTTGGAATATAGGCACTTGTCTATATCCTAGCAGCAAAGGGTTTTAGGATATGTGTTGTCTTTGTTTGTCTCTATCCGTGGAAAGGAGAATTCGTAATATAGAAGAACTACAAAGAAAAGATGTGGGGCAGACACAAATGAAAAATGTCCATTACAAAACTCTTATGAAAGAAAAGTTTATGGTCCCAATCGATAAACTATTTTGACTATATAAAACAAACAAACAAAAAACCCTCTTATGTACCTTTTGAATTTTGCATATAATACCCATTCAAAATATAAATTAAGAAAAATTTAAATCCATTTTTTTGAGGCTTTTCCCATGGACCATCTTTCTGTGCTCAATCCTCTTAGGCTGTTGCGGTCTTCTAATATCTCGTATTGTCATTGTTCTTTAACACTGCTGATTGTTCTGACTGACCCTTTGATAGTCTTTGACCTCATTTAGTTGTGTTGTTACAAAGATAAACGAGGTAATGCATTTAGAACTTATAGTGCCTGGTACATAGTAGGTAATCAATACTGGTAATCCTCCCACTTCTACTTCCCTAATATTATTGCCTGTGGTTGTTTCTCAAGTCTTGATTGTAAAGAACTCATTGAGATGTAGCAGGTGCATTCGAGTGGTTTTCCAGTTAATGTCCTGACAACTTAAACATGAAAACTGTGATGTTTGTGATTTATAATAAGAAATATATATTCAGTCCCTGTGCCCCTTTCTGGCACTGAGCTCCTAAAACCCTTGGACTTTCCTAAGTGATAAAGCTGTCTTAATACTCATAACAAACCCTTCTGAACCACACATGAGTTTATATTAATGAAGTGACTTTTGGAAAGCACCTAAGGATGGAGGGTGGTTGCCAGGGGAAAGGACCAGGTAATTAGTGGGTTGGAACTTTCAGCCCCGCGCCCCCCCCACCTCTGGGGAGGGGAGAAGAACTGGGGGTTGAATTATTTGCCGATGGCCACAGATTTCATCAGACATGCCTATGTAACGAAGCCTCCACAAAACCCCCAAAGGACGGGGAAGTTCCCTGGTGGTCTAGCGTTTAGGATTTGGTGCTTTCACTGCCGTGGCCCAATCCCTGGTCAGGAAACTGAGATCCCACAAGCTGTGCGGTGTGCAAAAACAAACAAACAAACCCAAAAGGACGGGATTTGGAGTTTCCCGATTGGTGATCACATGGGAGAGTGGTGCACCAAGACAGCACGGAAAACCTGAGCCCCTTCCTCATGCCTTGTCCTGTGAATCTCTTCCATCTGGCTGTTCCTGAGTTATATCCTTTCATAATAAACCGGTTATCTAGGAGGTAAAATGTTTATGTGAGCTGCTCTAGCAAGTTAATCGAACCCAAGGATTCGGTTGCAGGAGATCAGAGGATCTCTAGCTAGCAGGTCAGATGCACAGGTGACAACCTGGACTTGCGATTGGCATCTGAAGTTTGGGGGTGGGGTCGAGGGAGTGTTTTGGACAGAGCCCTTAACTTGTGGGATCTGATGCTATGTCCAGGTAAATAGTACCAGAAATGAGTTAAATTAGGACACCCAGGACCCAGTCAGTGTCTGCTGAGAATTAAGGAATTGCTTGTTTGTGTTAAAGTAAAAAACCCACAGTGAAGACACTAATCCAAGCTAAGCCAGTGAGACTTGCTAGAGAAGGGGTTAGATGCTTGAAAGATAAGGTCACATAGAGATGGGATCAGAGTTGGTACCAAACAGCCCAAAGATACACATGCCAGCTAAAGAAGGGAAGTAGCAGAAGCTGGGAAGCTGTATATTTATGCTGGTTATCACATGTGTTCTCTCTAGTCAGTTTGCCTTAAATCCCTGCCCTGCTACTTACTAGCTGTGAGCTCTTAGGCAAGTTACTTAAGCTCTCCATGCTTATATTTCTTCATCTATGACATAGGGAAAAAATTATATCTATCTCATATTTTGTTAATTGCTTTGAACAATTCCTATCATATAGGAAGTTTGATTTTTGGATTTCATTTACTTGAAACTTTATGTTTGAGAAGCATTTTAATTCCCCAAGTCTTCATCTTCCAGTGAACTAATGATCCTGCATTTCATGTCTCCTGGGGGTCATAAAAATATCTGTAAACATAGTTAGAATGTTTTAAATGGAGATTTTTATAACTTATCAGCTTCAATTTGAAACTCAGTATCATCACTTATAAGAATGGAAAAGAATTGACGATCATGAAAGTTGTATAAGTATCAAGTTGAATTTAGTACAAAGTTTTCTTTAGAGAGAAAATTTCTCTCTAAGGCTAGGTTGACATCCATTCCTTGGGTGAATTGATTTGCTATATGTTCAGTCAGGTTAATCCCAACCAGGCTATGGAAAGTGTGTCATTTCACAACTGGGTCAAGCTCTCCATGTGAAATGCAGAATTAAAAGTAAGCTTATAAAAATGTCGGTCTACTTCTTTCCCAAATGAGCTCAAGAATAATTGACAAGATCTCTGTGGCTAACTACCCAGAGACCCTAATTATATAAAGGGGACTTTCTGACTTGTAATCCTGGAATATAAGCTTTCTGTTGTCCCCTTCTACTTCGCTGAATTTATAGGACCTCTCAGCACACTAAATTATAAACTGTTTCTTTTAATGGATGACATTTCATAAACAACTTGTGAATTCTAGACAAGGCTTTGAAGGAAAGTCCCATAAGTAATTCCATCTTAGTTTTCCTAGGTTATTTTATTCCTTCACTTAAAAAAATTTTTAAGTAGATCTAATACCATGAACTTCAATTTCCTCAGATTTCCCTGTCCTGTGGGTTGCAGTGGGGGCCTATGGATGGTGATAACCCACATTTTGCTGAATTTATCTCACATCTTCAAGTTTCAGAGCCTTGAGTGCCCCCATTCAAGTCTCATTCAGTTATTTTTGGGATTCCCCAGTGGGTGTATTGCAAACCAGTCTGTCCACTACCGTTACCAAGGGGCATTCGTGACGTCTTCTTCCCGTGCTCTGATATTTGTTGCCCACTGAGCCATTTGGGGAGGGTCCCTTTCCGCACCCATGCTGCTGGTGTCCATCGTGATAACTCTGAGGATTGTGCCAAGAATGCCGTCTTTCAGTGACCCCCAGCCATCCAGCCTGGGATGTCAGAGCAGTTCTGTGTTCCCTGGAACCCAAAATGTGCCACAGCTGGGCTGCATCCCTCTCAGAACAGGGAGAAGGCTCTGCCCTGTGTGGTACTTTGTCACTTGGACACAAAAGCTTTGCTTCTTCAGGAGGGAGCCTTTGTAAAATAGAGGCTTCATCATCTGTTTGCAGCTTCTCTTGCTGCACTCACTGCTCAGACATGAATCCCTGGGGTTGGCCGGGCCAGCCTCCCCAGTCCTCTCCCTCTTCTTGTGACGGGGCTCTTTCCTTCCTCTCATGCAAATCATCTTATGTAAATAGATGCCTTTTCTTTCAGTTCATCAGTGCATTTGTTGGAACTCTTTTGGTTTCAAATAGCAGACATCAACTTGAGCCAGCAGTAGTGAATAAAGAGACTGAATTATAAAGCTCTTGGAGTGTCTGGAGAAATGAAATGGCAGGGCTGCAGCTGGGCTTCAAGAAGAAACTAGGGGACTGAAAGGCTGCCGTAATGTTTCCTCTACTCCCGAGTTGACTGGCTTTCCCCTATCCCTGCTCCACAAGGAGAAAAACGGGGCTCTATATGTGGGCTTTGCTGGGGAAATGCAGTGAACTGGCCAACTGGCCATTTCTGAAGCATAGGTGATGGTGAGGTTTGGGAGTAGGGAAGGGGCTTTATGTAGATTTGGGATGTGGTCAAGGGCCAGATCAAGGTTGATTTTTTAAGAATACTTATTTTATTTTTGGCTGCGTTGGGTCTTAGTTGCGGTACACAGGATCTTTGTTGCGGCATGCAGGATCCTCTGCTGCAGCGTGCAGCTCCTTGTTGCGGCATGTGAGCTTCTCTCTAGTTGTGGCACACAGGCTTAGTTGCCCCACGGCATGTGGGATCTTAGTTTCCCAACCAGAGATCGAACCTGCGTCCCCTGCATTGGAAGATGGATTCTTAACCACTGGACCATGAGGGAAGTCCCTCAAGGTGGATTTTTAACAAGCAGGAACTTTATCCTGAAGGCAGGGAATGGCAGAACCACTAAAGAGTGTAGCATAGAGCAAACAAAATTTTATTGTAGTTAGATCACACTGGTGGTATTCAGAAATGGATTTGAGGGAGCAAGACCAGAGGCAGGTACAGTAGTTAGGACACTATTGCAATATATATTCTTGGAAGGAGGTTCAGAAGTCCTGTTGGGAGCAGAAATAAAGAGGAGGGATGGGCTGAAGAACTTAAGAGGTACAATCCACAGGAGTTGGTCATAGATTGGCTATGTGGAGAGGGAGGAAAATTCTAAAGTGACTTCCAGATTGTTGGCCTTGAAGGCTGGCTAAATGGTGGTGATATTGACTGAGACTGGGGAAGTGGGAAGAGCAGATTTTGGGGAGAAAATGAAATGGCACCCTCTCCACAGACTGACTGAGACTAACTTGATTGTACCTGTAGCAGATGAAGTCAACTTTGTGTTTGTTGAGTTTGAGATACCTAGAGGATGCTCAAATGGTGGTGTCCAGGAAGCTAAGAACATTTAATTCTGTCCCTCTGGGAGAATCAACACTAGAGATTTATGGTAGACCTGGGACGCATCAGCATAAAATATGGTCATTCAATCATGATTCTAAATATGACCCAATGGTCATGACCCATGATTCTAAATATGACCATGTGGTAAAAAGAGCAGTTGACACAGGATGGAATTCTGTAGAACATGGTAGGTAAAGGAAGGGGGACAGGGGATTGAGGAGGAGAAGCCCATGGAGGAGACAGAGAAAGAGGAGACAGAGAAAGAGAGAATTAACAGTGTTAAATACAACAGAGAGGGTCAATGAAATGACTAAAAGATGTCCATTCACTCATGTATCCATAAATTATTTTTTGAGCACCTGCTATATTCAGCATGCTGTAACAGTTAAGAGCTCAGGCTCTAGAGCCAGACTGCCATATATATATATAAAATCCATGCTATTATTATCATGTGTTAGCCACTCTTCAGGACTCCAGGGATACAGCTGTGAACAAGACAAAGTCTCTGCCCTTATGGAATTTCCATTCTATTTAGAGGTAAGTGGAGTACAGACCATAAAAACAACAACAACAAAGAATAAGAAAATAGCAGCTAAATGCTAAAAAGAAAATAAAAGAATGATATGATAGGAAGCTGGGTGAGATGGGGCAGTGTAGATGGGGTGGTCAGGAAAGGCCTGTCTGAGGAGGCAACATTCATGCTGGAACTTGAAGACGAGTAGGCGTGAACCATGAGAAGATATAGGGGCAGAGAGTTCCAGGTAAAAAATGAACATATGCAATGACCCTAAGATAGGAACAAATTTGGTCTGTCCAAGGAAAAGAAAGAAACCACATTTATCTGGTATCACGGCACATTATCTTTTCACAATCATGGTCTTTCTGACACGTCATATTGGTAAAGCCACAGGCACATAGAAAGCCCTAAAATTCCTGTGGCAGATACTGTAAGTTGGCTCACTAAACACACATTCCAACCCCTTTCTGTGAAGAAAGCTAAAATGTACATTCTTAGACTCCGTTGCAGATAGATTGAGACTTGTGATAGTTTCTGCCAACTTACGTGGCATAGATGTAAGATCGCAGCTGAGCCCAAAGAGAGAGAGAGAAAGGGAGAGAGAGCAGATTCTCTGCAAAGCATGGTTTGGTTCTTTGCGGGCCTACATTAAAACATTTCCATGTTGTGGTAGGGCATTTTTTCCCAACTGCATTGCATTCAGTCGTGGTTCTCTGGTCTTCCCAAAGATTCTGTGAGCTCTTTAGTTTCTTTCATGTACTTATTTCTGCTTAAGCGAGCCAGAGTGAATTCTGTTGTCTGCAACAAAGACTCTTGATTTATATGATGCCCTACTAATTCTGAAATCTCAACAGCTTCTCAGCCTCCTTCCCCAGCCCCACCCCATCTCATTCTTCTTTGGTAAATCTGGCTGTTTCTAAGAACAGGACTCTCAACCCCACTCAAGGACTGAACCTCTTCAGCTGACATGCAAGATGATTTGTTAGCTGTTTAATCAAGTACTTCCGGGTCTGGCATAGAGCTAGGATCTGTGAAGTCTATAACAGTATATAGACATTCTTTTGTCATAGGAATACGCAATCCAAGACTTAAAATGAAAATAATCATCACAAGAATATTTAAAAATGATTAGAGGATAATGACTAGAAAATATTAATAACAGTAGTTATTCATTTAATGAATGTTTACTATGTGCTAGGTAATAAAATAATTACATGAATTCGCTAATTTTACCCTCAAAGTCCTATGAAGCATGTATTATTATCAAGCACTTTTAACGATGAGAGAGCGGAGGCCCAGAGAATTCAAATGGCTTTCCCAAAGGCACACAGCTAGTAAGTGGTGGAGGCAGGATTTCAACTCCCAGTCTAACTTGAGAGCCATACACTTAAAACCACGTGCTTGCTGTATGCTGGACACTGAAACATGTGTTATCTTATGTAATCTTCTCAATGATTATGTGAGGTGGATGCTCTCTTTTTTCAGCTTAATGGATAGGGAATCAAGTCTCAGAAAGATCAGGTGATTTTCTCTAGAGTTCTTAGTAGAAGAGCTGCAAGTTGAACCAACATCTTCTGCCCTTAGGTCTAGGGTTCTTTCTGCTAAACCATACTTCTTTTCCAATCTCACTCACCAGTTTCAGTTAGGATTGAATTCAGCCACATCTTACAGATAGCCAAAAATAACAGCGGCATAAGCAAGCATGGGTTGTGTTGGGTTGGCCAAAATGTTCGTCTGGGTTTTCTGTAACATCTTATGGAAAAACCCGAACAAACTTTTTGGCCAGCCCATACAAGAGGATTGGAAATAGGCAGTCCAAGCTGGTATGGAAGCTCTATACATGCAGGGACCCAAGCTCTGTCAGGCTTCCATCCCACCATAACTAAGGTGTAACCTTCATTCTCATGGTCTAAGACAGCTTCTGGAACTCCAACCATCATAATCATGTTCTAAGTAGTAGGGTAGAGGAAGGAATGCAGAAGAAAAGTCCAAATGACATGACCTAGCTATCTTTTAAGGTTTCCCGGAAACTGCTGTATTTTACTTATGCTTACATCTTAGCAGGCAGAACTGAGTCATAACTCATTGCAGTGGAGTCTGGGAAACTAGATCTTCATTAAGAGTAGCCACGTGCCCAGCTACCAATCAAGTGTTTCTTTATTAAGGGAGAAGGAAGCTGGATATTGGGGTAGGTAGAGCTTGTTGTCTGCCTACCCCTTTTGGCATGAATCTTTGAAGGCTGCTGTAGCTGTGAGTAGCTAGCTTTGAAGACTGTTAGCTGGCCTAGCAGAAACAGATGACAGATGTCAAACAGATGGCTCATAAGAATTTAACTGAAAAGGAATTAATGGAGAGATGGGGACTTGCATGGTGGTCTAGTGGTTAAGAATCCACCTTCCAATGCAGGTGACGCGGATTTGATCCCTGGTTGGGGAAATAAAATTCCACATGCCGCGGGGCAAATAAGCTCTTGTGCCACAGCTAGAGAAGCCCGTGCGCCACAACGAAGACCCAGTGCAGCCAAAATTAAAAAAAAAAAAAAAAGAGGAATTGACGGAGAGATGATTTTCAAAGGTTTGGGAAAGATTCAGGGACCCGTAAAGGGATGGTGAGACATCCAGAAACTAGCAACAGAAGGCAGCTGCTACCAGCCCTAGACCCAAGGAAGAGAGAGGGGCCAGAGACTAAAGACACCAGGCTCTCCATCTTCCTGCCCTCCTATCTTCTGCAAGCAGCTGCCTGGGTCTAACAGGGTGAGGGAGCCTGGGTGATGCAGCCCCAGAGAGCAGCCTTCAGGGCCCAGAGCAGGTGGAGGAGGGCAGAAGATGGTGTGGAACCAATAGAGAATATCCAGCACAGTCACCTCTGCAAGGTGCCGCCAAGCCCTATGTCCTTCCACATACCAGGGCAAGGTGGCTGGCCTTTACAGTGAGAAGATTTGCAGTAGTTTGAGTTCAAAGAGAGATTGAAACTTTCAGCCAGGGTACATACAGGAAGGGAGAGCCTCCAGCTGTGGCTTGGAGATGTTTGAGGAATGCCTTGTCAGCTCAAGACTCGGTACAGAAGTGAGACGATAATCTGTCCCCTCTTTGGCCGAAAAGGGCCAGGAAAGTTACCTGCTTCTTCTCTTTACAGTTTTATAGCTCTGAGCGAGCTGCAGAGTGCGCAAGAGTGAGTGGGGCTGGGGGGCTGCTCGGAACCCAGATGCCTCTGTGCACTTTCTAAACATCCACGTGCAGGCCAAGAAGAGCAGGAAAACTGGGAAGGAAGGGAGATCTGTCTTGTCACACTTTTGTCTCCTCTGTTGTCTTATATTGTCTGCTATTGTTTTGTTTATCTTTTACTTTATCTTTTAAATTATTTAAAGCTTTAAAAATTTTATATTGGAGTATAGTTGATTTACAATGTTGTCTTTGTTTCAGGTGTACAGCAAATTGATTCAGTTATACGTATACATATATCGATTCTTTTTCAGATTCTTTTCCCATATAGGTTATTACGGAGTATTGAGTAGAGTTCCCTGTGCTAGGCAGCAGGTCCTTGTTGATTATCTGTTTTATATATATTAGTGTGTATATGTTAATCCCAACCTCCTAATTTATCCCTTCCCCCCACCTTTCCCCTTCGGTAACCATAAATTTGTTCTCTAGGTCTGTGAGTCTGCTTTTGTTTGGTAAATAAATTCACTTGTATCATTTTTTAGATTCCACATATAAATGATATCATATGATATTTGTCTTTCTCTGTCTGACTTACTTCACTTAGTGTGATAATCTCTAGGTCCACCCATGTTGCTACAAATGGCATTGTTTCATTCCTTTTTTTTTTTTTTGCCGTACGCGGGCCTCTTACTGCTGTGGCCTCTTCTGTTGCGGAGCACAGGCTCCGGACACGCAGGCTCAGCGGCCATGGCTCACGGGCCCAGCCGCTCCGCGGCATGTGGGATCTTCCCGGACTGGGGCACAAACCCACGTCCCCTGAATCAGCAGGCGGACTCTCAACCACTGCGCCACCAGGGAAGCCTCATTCCTTTTTGTGGTTGAGTAATATTCCATTGTATATATGTACCACATCTTCTTTATCCACTCATCTGTCAATGGACATTTAGGTTGCTTCCATTTCTTGGCTATTGTAAATAGTGCTGCAGTCAATATTGGGGTGCATGTATCTTTTCCAAGTATGGTTTTCTTTGGATATATGCTCAGGAGTGGGATTGCTGAATTATATGGTAGCTCTGTTTGTAGTTTTTTAAGGAACCCCCATACTGTTCTCCATAGTGGCTGTACCAATTTACATTCCCACCAACAGTGCAAAAGGGTTCCCTTTTCTCCACACCCTCTCCAGCATTTATTGTTCGCAGACTTTTTTTTTTAAAGCATTCCTTTTTTAAAAAATTAAATTATTTATTTATTTTTGGCTGCGTTGGGTCTTCGTTGCTGCGCGTGGGCTTTCTCTAGTTGTGGTGAGCAGGGGCTACTCTTCGTTGTGCTGTGCAGGCTTCTCATTGTGGTGGCTTCTCTTCTTGCAGATCACGGGCTCTAGATGCATGGGCTTCAGCTCTTGTGGCTCACAGGCTCTAGAGCGCAGGCTCAGTAGTTGTGGCGCACGGGCTTAGTTGCTCCACGGCATGTGGGATCTTCCCGGACCAGGGGTCGAACCCGTGTCCCTTGCATTGGCAGGTGGATTCTTAACCACTGCGCCACCAGGGAAGTCCCTGTTTGTAGGCTTTTTGATGATGGCCATTCTGACTGGTGTGAGGTGATAACCTGATCATAGTTTTGATTTGCATTTCTCTAATAATGAGCGATGTTGAGCATCTTTTCATGCTTTTTGGCCATCTGCATGTCTTCTTTGGAGAAATGTCTATTTGGATCTTCTGCCCATTTTTGGATTGGGTTGTTTGTTTTTTTGATATTGAGCTGCATGAACTGTTTGTATATTTTGGAGATTAATCGCTTGTCAGGTTGCAGCATTTGCAAACATTTTCTCCCGTTCCGTGAGTTGTCTTTTTGTTTTATTTATGGTTTCCTTTGCTGTGCAAAAGCTTTTAAGTTTAATTAGGTCCCATTTGTTTATTTTTGTTTTTACTTCCATTTCCTGGTGGCGCAGTGGTTGAGAATCTGCCTGCTAATGCAGGGGACACGGGTTCGAGCCCTGGTCTGGGAGAATTCCACATGCCGCGGGGCAATTAGGCCCGTGAGCCACAACTACTGAGCCTGCACGTCTGGAGCCTGTGCTCCGCAACAAGAGAGGCCGCGACAGTGAGAGCCCCGCGCACCACGATGAAGAGCGGCCCCCACTTGCCACAACTAGAGAAAGCCCTCGCATAGAAACGAAGACCCAACATAGCAAAAATAAATAAATTAATTAACTCCTACCCCCAACATCTCCTTTAAATAAATAAATAAATAATAAAAAAATAAAGTCAAACTGGCATTAGTATAAAGCTGAATGTTAAAGCAGAAAGGGTGCTTAGAAATCAATCTAGTTCTAGCCTCTCATTCTGCAAATGACAAATTAGTGATAAACTCAGAAAATTACCACTGACCGGAGGTTGGAAGGCAGTCATGAAAGAGTGAGTGAGCGCATGTGTGAACTCAAGATCTTAGAATGGTGGCCACTTGCCACATTACTTAATCGTACGTGCTGTGCTGAGGCTGCAATACTGAACCTGGTTTGGCCCTTTGCAAGAAGAGCAAAGCAGAAAGAGCAGTTTCCTAATTTATTTTCATGTTAGAGAACTCGGTGCCTTATCAGCGGAGTCTAAAACAGAAATAACTTCATACGGTGGATAATTTTAAGAATTCTATTAACATCCCCAAGTAGGATTTTGAAAGCAATATAGTAATTTTCTTTAATTTTAGAAATGGTGAAAATATTAAATATCAAAACCACTCCAGGGCTTCCCTGGTGGCGCAGTGGTTGGGAGTCCGCCTGCCGATGCAGGGGACGCGGGTTCGTGCCCCGGTCCGGGAGGATCCCACATGCTGCGGAGCGGCTGGGCCCATGAGCCATGGCCGCTGAGCCTGCGCGTCCGGAGCCTGTGCTCCGCAACGGGAGAGGCCACAACAGTGAGAGGCCCGCGTACCACAAAAAACAAAAAACAGTACCACAAAACCGCTCCAAACTACTTACATGAGTATTTTTTTCCCCCAACGACATCTTTTTCTTTCCCCCTGCACATGCACGCACACACACACACGATGGTAAGATACACAATTTTTTACAACTTATCTCTGATCGGGACCCAACCTATAATCAATGGCTTGTTCTAATTTAGTTTACAGAATCATTTTCTTTCTTAGCTTTACATAAAATAACGGCGCATCTTAAAATGGCTGACAAATTAAAGTATGGTGTCCATGTCCATAAATAAACCTGAAAGATGAACTAGACATTTGGGCTGGTTGAATGTTCAGGAATCTTAGAGGGGACCTGGCTGACCCAAGTGTCAGAAAAACCACAGAGTTAGGCCTTTCCACTGGTACGTTGTCCTCTTCATGTGAGTAGAATGTGTGTACTTGAACCTGGGACCCATTAAGAGGCACTCTAGCCTTATTGATAGTCTTGCCAGTGTAATTCTGGAGAAATGATTAATTAACACAGTACCATTGGATATACCTGGATCCTTTTAGGAAGAGACACTTGAACATTTAGATGCTGCGTATTCTAGTGTTCAACCCTTACAGTGTTCAGTGTTTGTGCTAGGCTTCTGTCGGCAACACGTCAGCTGTTAGGAGATGCCGCAGAAGCCAGAGGATTGGGTGAGGCCTCCCACCTGGGTCAGCAAAGCCCTTCTCTAATAGCCTTGCTTATTTGGGGAGGGTGAAGGGATTTCTGCAGTGAGAGGCTGAGTCCTTGGCATGGTTTCAGGGTCCCTAACGGATGTGCCAAAGTCTCTGACCGGCAAACTCCTCACAAAATCATAATTGTTCAGGTGCTGCTGAAGGTAATTAATTTGGTCTTTGGAAAGCTTCCTGCTTGGTGCATTCAATTTGAAAGGCCACCTCCTCCCAGCATGTGCCAAACACAATCCCTGGAACGACAAAAGAGGGTAATAAAAGCCGAAAGTATTGCCAGTACTGGCCCTTTGAACTAATGCGGAGTTTCCATGCAAGTGGGCATCGGGGTGGATGGATTTGTTTTCTTCTCTACTTGAGCGATGAGGTTTTCATCATTTGCTGCGTTGGTCTGGAGCCTTTAGAATAGTGTCCCCAGACATGTTTCCATTGAGAGCACATGGCGAGCTGGAGACCTTCCGGGAGCCTTGCACGTGGCTTTGTCCATCAGTCTGTTCTGCCCAACACAACTGGGCAGAGCTACAAAACACAGAAGCAAGCCAGCCAGAAAAGATTTGTTCAGGATCGTCCTGGAGTTTTGACTCCTAAGGTGGAAAAGAATGCAGAATGGAGAGTCCTCTCAAAGGCTGATTTTAGGGTAGGGAAGCTGCAGCAGTCAGCAGAGGTGTCCTGTTCAGCCGACACAAGGCTCTCTCTGTTCACTCATTCGCCAAATATTTATTGTGCCCCTGCTGTGTGTACATCGTCTTCTAGGCCTTGAGGATACAGAAATAGCAGTCAGTAATACAGACAAAATCCCTATCCACATGGATCTTCCCTTCTAGAGGGTAGAGACAGTAAGCAAATAGATGAATAGGGCACATCAGGAAAGGATAAATGCTGTGAAAAAAATAAGGCAGGCTAAGGGAGAGGGAGCTGGGGTTAGTGGTGTGAGGGGAGGTCCAAGAGAGCTGGGGGAGAGCTGTGGATCATGACAGGCTTTTCAGGCTCTCCAAGATGAAAGACTCTGGAGGAGTTTGAGCAGAGGAGTGCGGTGATTTGTGGCATGTTTAACAAAAGTACTCTGGCTGCTGTGTGAAGACTACACCATGGCAGGAGGCAAGGGTGGAAGCAGGGAGATCAGCTACGAGTCTACTGCAATGATCCTGATGAAGATGAGATGCATGGACCAGGATGGTAGGGGTGGAGATGGAGGGAGGTGGTCTGATTCTGGATGTATTTTGCAGGTAGGACCATCAGGATTAGATGAGGGATAGCCAATGGATTGGATATCAGAGGCACGAGAAAGAGATACATGAAGGACAACTCCACGTCTTTAGGTCTCCTCAACTGGAAGAATGGAGTTGTCATCTGTTGAACTAGGGCCACTAGAGGTAAAGCCAGTTTTGGGGATAAAATCCTGTTCTGGACTTGTTAAGTCTGAGATGTGTATTAGATATCCAAGTGGAAAAGCTGAGTAGACAGTTGTGAGTCGAGGACAGAGTCCTTGGGGCTACTGCTAGAACACACCCAATGCTGGTGCGTCAGCCCTGCCTTAAATTGCCTTAATGATGGAGAGTCAGGCAGAGCCCGGTATCAGGGCTTTCCACCTTCTGGGGATTTATTTAGAGAGGTAACAAGAAAGTAAGGCCCTAACCTGGTTGGCAGATGTTTGGGTGAGGTCTGTAACTAAACAAAAGGTCCTGTACTCTCCACCAAATGCACCAGTCTAAACCTCTCCTGACACTCACCGCCCCCACTCCACAGAAGCAGTGACCATAGCCGTGATTCTGTCTCCTTCCTGAAGAGCTACTACCTGGCCACCTGTGTACTTTCCACTTTTATTTTATTTTATTTTTTTAAAAGATGTATTCTTTTTTATTGAAGTATAGTTGACATACAATATCTATTAGTTCCAGGTGTACAACATAGTGATTTGATTTATCTACGTTACAGATTGATCACCACACTAAGTCTAGTAACCAGCTGTCACCATACAAAGTTACTGCAGTGTTATTGACTATTTCCTGTGCTGTACATTACATCCCCGTGACTTTATTTATTTATATTTTTAAATAGACCTTTATTGGAGTATAATTGCTTCTCAATCGTTGCACAACAAAGTGAATCAGCCATATGCATACACATGTCCCCATATACCTCCTTCTTGAGCCTCCCTCCCACCGTGTCTATCCCACCCCTCTAGGTCATCGCAAAGCACTGAGCCGATCTCCCTGCGCTATGCTGCTGCTTCCCACCAGCCAACTATTTTACATTCGGTAGTGTATATATGTCGATGCTACTGTCACTTCGTCCCAGCTTACCCTTCCCCCACCCCATGTCCTCAAGTCCGTTCTCTATGTCTACCTCTTTACTCCTGCCCTGCAACTAGGTTCATCAGTACCATGTTTTTTTTTTTTTTTAGATTGCATATATATGCGTTAGCATACAGTATTTGTTTTTCTCTTTCTGACTTACTTCACTCTGTGTGATAGACTGTAGGTCCATCCACCTCACTACAGATAACTCAATTTTGTTTCTTTTTATGGCTGAATAATATTCCATTGTATATATGTGCAATATCTTCTCTATCCGTTCATCTGTCAGTGGACATTTAGATTGGTTTCATGTCCTGGCTATTGTAAATAGTGCTGCAGTGAACATTGTGGTACATGTCTCTTTGTGAGTTATGGTTTTCTCAGGGTATATACCCAGTATCCACTTGTTATTTTAAAATTGGGTAATCAAGAGAACAGTGGCTTTGTACTGAGATTGGTACTTAAATCTTGGCTTTGTTGCATGCTAGCTGTGTGACCTCAGGGAAGTCTTTTAACCTCTCTGAGCCTCAGTTTCCTTATGTCCATGTATCTCACATTCATTTGACAATTGAATGGAATTATATATGTAAATAGGCTACCCCTGTGTGTGTCAAATAAGAGGTAACTGTAATAGTAAATAATATGTGTCAGCCACTATTTCATACATCTTTTATATATTTACTTAAACATCACAACAACCTCATGAGGCAGAAACTGTTGTTATTTCCACTTTACAGCTAAAGTTAAGTAACTTGTCCAGCTAGTAACTCAAGTAGCTTAGCTATAGGAATTATTCTTTTAACCACTATGCTATACTGCTTTTTAAATACTTAAAATTTTTTTATTCTCTCTCATTTTCAAATATTTATATTACATGGCTCAATTTTTCAATTTGCAGTTTGTATTTTTCCTTGTTATTAAGTCGCATTCAGTGTCTGACCATAAGACAACTATCGTCCCCTTTTCGCTAAAATAGGCAGTTTAATGCAATGGCAAGAAAAGAAAAATTCAAAATTTCTGAAATACAAGAGATAAGGTCTTGGGCTTCCCTGGTGGTGCAGTGGTTAAGAATCTGCCTGCCAATGCAGGGGACACGGGTTCAAGCCCTGGTCTGGGAAGATCCCACATGCCGCGGAGCAACTAAGCCCATGTGCCACAACTATTGAGCTTGAGCTCTAGAGCCTGCGCACCACAACTACTGAGCCTGTGCACCACAACTACAGAAGCCCACGTGCCTAGAGCCCGTGCTCTGCAACAAGAGAAGCCACCGCAATGAGAAGCCCGCGCACCGCAACCAGGAGTAGCCCCCGCTCGCCACAGCTAGAGAAAGCCCGTGCGCAGCAACGAAGACCCAACACAGCCAAAACTAAAATAAATAAAAAAAAAAAAAGAGAGAACGATTAGGTCTTATTGCCACCCCTCTCTGTGGGAAGCCCAATCAGTGTAGCCCAGCATACAAAGCAAGCTGGAGACGTGACTGTCTCCTTGAATAGACAAGAACTGACCCCCCCAAAAAAAAAATTTTTGGAAAGCCATGAAAATCTGAGCAGAGAGTGAGGGATTTGCAGTTTAAAATGTTAGGAGAAACTATTTGTACCCTGCACGTGTGCATATATATACATATATGAGAAAATGTGTGCCTGTGCATGTCTGATGGTGTGTGTGTATGTGAATGCATGTGTGTAAGGTGTGTGTGCCTGTGTGCCTTTGGAAGATGTAACGCTTACTGACTACCAGAGGAGTTGGCCCAGTGGGTGTTTGGCACAAAAGGATGGGCTGGGATTAATTTTCTGGTCTATTTTTCTTCAAATCACTGAGCTAATGACACTGAGAAGGGAAAACAGTCTCCAAGGAGAAAATAAAATCATGTTTCTCATGAAATAGGTCTGTCATATTTAACAAATAAAAGTATAGGACTCCCGGTTAAAGTTTATCTAAAATTAAACAGTGAATAATTTTTTAGTATAAAGATGTTCCATGCACCATTTGGGACATCTTTTACCAAAAAATTATTTATCTGAAATTCAAATCTAACTGGACATGCTGTGTTTTATCGGAAACCTTACCATGAAGGAGAATGAATTTAAATAGCTGCTGATCTTTAAAAATCTTTTAAAATCCACAAACTGCTTGTGGACTAGAAAGGTCTTTGGTTCTGGCTGGGGCATCAACTCATTCTTTTCTCTTTCACAAAGTTTCTTAATGACTTGACACCACCATCTGCGAAATGGGGAAATAATCTGATGAGCACTCTGTCCTCTCTCCAGGGGAAAACCCTGTAGAATTTCACATCCGTACCCTCATGTATAATGGCCTGGGGCACCTCATAGAACTCCATTCTGCTCTCCAATAAAAAACCAATTAAGACTTTTTAAAAACGATTCTTATGATACGTCTTAATAGCCAGCCAGGATCTGGCAGTGTTCAATTTCTTCTTTTTTTTTTCCTTTCTCTAGCTTGCATGGTGACAGAGTTATCCCTTGAGGGGAGTAGCAAACTCTGGGAAGTCTCCGGAAGAAATAGCACATTGATGGGAATGCAGAGAGGAAACTTCCCATGACCTCTGGGAATCCCAAAGCACGCACAGGTGAGGCCCAGGATCCAGAGGGCCCATGATGGTGTGACTGGAGGGGAGCCCTTTGGACCACACAGGACTTCTTCCAGCTGGAACAAAGCAGCATGTAAAGGTGAGCCTCAGGTTCTCAAGTAACTGTCCCTGGGTTCGTACTTTGTCACTCTCTTGTTGTCTGAGCTAGAACCTCCTGGACCTCTGCTTTCCTCATCAGTAAAATGGCTGAAATACTAGTGCCTCGGTCAGAGTTGTTGTAAGGACTAAGTGTCAACATTAATAAAACCATGTCTGGGACTTCCCTGGCGGTCCAGTGGTTAAGAGTCTGTGCTTCCACTGCAGGAGGCGTGGGTTTGATCCCTGGTCGGGGAACTAAGATCCCACATTCCGTGCGGCCAAAAAAAAGAAACCCGTGTCTGGCTCTCAGGAAGCACTTCATAAATGTTAGTTGTTATTATTATTTCTTGGTGTTGCCTGGGACGATTTTTGCTAATAAGTTCAGTGATAATTTTTATTAATAACCTTTTCTGATGGTAGATGTAATGCATGTTCATAGAACAATATGTAGAAACAGAAAAACCACAGGAAAAAAATTAAATCAGAAATACCCCATAAAGCTATCTCTGGTTTTTAAATTTTCTCTGCATGTACGAGCTGTTCTCAATGCCGTCAGTGCATCCTGGGAAGCTTTTTAAAATACAGACGCCAAACCAGTCAGTGACAATATTGTACGTTCAGTTTTGTGAACTGCTTTTGTCAAGCTGCTTTATCTCTCGTCATCATTTTTCTTCTACAGTGTTTTATTTTTTTTTCTTATGGCTTCAGCTGTGGTTTCTAGTAAGCCCTGACCCACTGCTTTTCACCCAGCAGTCTTCTCACAAAACGAATCCATTTAAAAATGTCATCACTCCCGCCTTCTCTTGGCCTTATAATCTGCCACAGTGGATGAACAGAAAGCTAGTCACCATTATTCATTCTGTCCCTCTCTTGAACTTCGGCTCCCTTACTGATGGCCATGAGTGACTCTGGCCCTCAGTCGTCACTCTGCGGCTTTGTGGCTAAAGCTTGAGATCATGCTGGCAGAGGTGCCGGTGTGGGTTTGCACATTTCCTTCCCTAAAATATTAACTTGACGTATAACTCTATTTTTCATTTAGAGCTCAGCCGACCATGGTGGCGGTTATTTCAGCTCAGAACAACCTCCAAGGACTCTAGGGGGAGATTTCCTTGCCCGTCCAACTGACATTCTAGGAAAGTAAAATGACATTAAAACACCATAAAAAAAAATCCCTCGTAGACAGCTGTCTCCAGTTACTGATGAATGAGACTGGGCACAGAGTGAGCGAGGGCTCTAAACCAATTAAGAAGCAAACACCAACCATTTAGGCCCATCCTGCTGCCAATAACTGAAATTAGTGAAATAAACGCAGCAATCACAGGACAACAAACATCGCCCTGACTTTCTCTCCTCCCAGGTTGATTCTTCAGCTTCTGAGTGGAAGCACAAGTGATGGTTGTTTGAAAAGTTTTCAGAACATTGCAAACCAGAGGTTTCTCAAGAAGCGCTGTGATGAAATGTGCATTTAGGTATCATTTGTATGGAAGAGCAAGAAGCATGGACCATGGCAGGTTCCTAACTGGTCTTGGAGTGGGGAAACCAGAGGAGGTCTCAACCCCCCAGAGCTGGACCATCTGCTTTGGTCTGTGGCCAGGTCAACTGAGGGATAACAGTAAGGGCTGCAGGCCACTCTGAGGACAGTAGGATGCTGCAAAAAGAGGCCTGACCTGTTCAGCGAATGAACAGATGCAGATGAAGGCGGCTTACAGTTACTGAGGAGTGATGTACCAGGCACTCTTCAGATTGATTGAGGAAACATTGGAGAACAGTCTCTTCTCTCTCGGGAGAGTAAGTATTTTGAATGGTGCTCATAGGATAGCTTTCTGTTTAAGAGTGAAAGAGATGAAGATTATTAGAAAGACAAAGCCCATAAAGTTAATTGGGGGGTGTGCTGGCCTATTCCCCTCATTGCAGGCCTTAGGAACAAAAGTCTTAAACGGCTTCCCTGGTGGCGCAGTGGTTGAGCGTCTGCCTGCCGATGCAGGGGACACGGGTTTGTGCCCCGGTCCGGGAAGATCCCACATGCTGTGGAGCGGCTGGGCCCGTGAGCCATGACCGCTGGGCCTGCGCGTCCGGAGCCTGTGCTCCGCGACGGGAGAGGCCACAGCAGTGAGAGGCCCATGCACCACAAAAAAAAAAAGTCTTAAATCCATGGAAACTTTTTTGCAGTGGGGAGGAATGTGGGTGTTGTAGTTCTTCCACTTACCAGCTGGTCACCTATATCTCTAAGCCTCAATTTCTTCCTCTATATGATGGAGATAAGTACCCACTTCGCAGGGTAGGAACTAAACCAGATAAGTGCATGCACAGTATCTGGAACACGTAGTGCTGGTTTCCCATCGCTGGTGGGGCCAGACGGGAGGGGAAGTGAAAGTCTCAACACCAGGCAGAGATGGGGTAATGTTGCTGTCAGGGGTGGTGGAAAGCTTTCCCTAAGGGCCACATGACTCAGAACTCTGTCCGCGGCAGGAAGGCTGGCCGCCCTGGCTGAGGCTGGCCCTCTGAGTGTGATGGTTTAATGGTTTGCCAAGCCTACGTAAGCATTGCCCTGCTCTGGTTGGTTGTTTAGCAAGGCCTGAGTAATAACAGAAGCTTCTCCCCTGTTGGGCAGTTTGTACTGCAATTCTTTTTTATCCCAAATAATGGAAATTGCAGGATCCCAGGAAGCTGAGATCAGTCACAAGGGTTTTGCACTTCCCTTATCCCCGATTACATCAGCTGCACCATCCAGGTAACAGCCCTACTGTTCCTGTCTTCAGCCTGAACATGGGTTTCTTCCATTTTCCAAACTATCCTGCCCCCCACCCCCGGGGTGTGGTATCTCCCATTTGTTGGTGATGGCACACAGCAGAGGAGTTTGCCCAGGAGCCAACCAAGTCTTTGCAAGCCCATCCAAGTGACCGTGCCAGGGAAGGCAGGCTTGCTAGGCCTGTTTGTTAGTTTCCTCAGAGCAGAAATTGAGTGCCCACAGTGACCGTTAATTTCACCTCTCCTTCCTGGACACAGAAGGAATGGTTTCTTCCCATTCTTGAATTGAAGAAGAAAAGTAGGCAGGAATGATCTCTAAACAAAGTGTGATTTTAAGCAGAGCATTTAGGTACATAGGTTCTTCTCCCTTGTTACAGATAGGCAACCTTTCTCTGGGAGGGAACTAAGTAAGACCTTACTGTAAAAACAATAGATGTTGCTCTTGATCTGTTCATTGCTTTTGCTTTTCATGAGGATAAAGAAAAGATTGCTCACGGCAGCCTAGGGGAGGGCCTTGGGCACCATACAGAGAATTTTCCATGACAGGAGCTGATACCCCCAAGCACCTACTACCACTCAACAGTGTGCTAGACACTTTATGAAATTATTTCACGGCAACTCTTCCAATTTTTTAAAATTGAAGTATAGTTGATTTACAATATTATATTAGTTTCAGGTATACAGCATAGTGATTCAGTATTTTTACAGGTGACGGTTCCCATTTTAAAGATAAGAAAACTGAGGTTTTTACCTGGGAAAACCTGGAGGAGAGAGCAGGCAAAGCATATTTCTGGGTCACGGGAAGTCTGGTGATAACCAACCCTGCCCTTCCCATGTTTTGAAGAGAAAAGGATCAGCACAGTCTGAATTGGAGGATGAAAGCAACTCTGAGCCTGGGTTCTGGTCAAATCTGGCCAACAAAGGACTCAAAGGGACTGGTGAATCTTTTGTATAAGTCAAGATTCTTGGGTGCAAGTGACAGAAATCAAATTCAAGCTAGCTTAAGCTGAAAGAGAAGCAAATACACTGGCTTATCTAACTGGGGAGCCAGGAGTAGGCTTGAGTCATGGCTGGAATCTGGCATTTATGTAACATGCACTCTCTCTCTTCTTTGCTCTCCTTTGTGTGTCAGACTCTTTCCCTTCCCGTTATGTAGAAAGTCAGGCTTCCTACATTCAGTCAGGCTTTTATGATCCCAACTCGGCAAGACTAGCAGAAAAAGCAAGTTCTCTCAATGTGTATTAAATGTCCATGGTAAGTACTGCATATAAACGTAGAGAAGGGCTCTGCCAAGTCCTGTCTATGTGGTGTGCTCACTGCTGTGCCAGTTATAATCACTGTTGTCAGGATGATTGGATACCATGATAAGCAAGCCCATGGCCAGCGCAGGGCAGTAAATTGTGATTGACTACTCCACATGAACTCTATGGACTGGCGATGCGGAGTTCCCCAAAGATGTCAGGGAAGAGCAGACAAAATAACAGATTCCCACTAAGCCCCTGAACTTATGAGGAGCCTCTGAGTGATGCTTTTTTTTTTTTTTTTTTTTTTTGGCCATGCTGCAGCTCCTGAGATCTTAGTCCCCTAACCAGGGATCGAACCCATGGCCTCTGCAGTGAAAGCGTGGAGCCCTAACCACTGGACCACCAGGGAATTCCCTGAGTGATGCTATTTTCATACCGATACTTTTGTACCCTTAATTACTCTAAAGAAGATGATATCACCTACACCACATGTATAAGTTTGCTAGAGCTGCCATAACAAAATACTACAGGCTGGGTCGCTTAAACAGTGATTTATTTTCTCATAATTCTGGGGGCTGGAAGTCTAAGGTGTGGTTGCCAGAAAGGTTGAGTTCTGGTGAGAACCCTCTTCCTGGCTTGCACAGGGCTGCCTTCTTGCTATGTGCCCACATGGCCTTTCCTTAGTGCGTGCACACGCAGAGGGAATTCCAGTATCTCTTCCTCTTCTTATAAGGGCACCAGTTCTATCAGATCAGGACTCTATCCTTATGACCTCACTTAACCTTAATCCTCCTTAAAGGCCCCACGTCCAGTATATAGTCACATGGGGGTTAGGACTTCAAGATATGAATTTGGCAGGGACACAATTCAGTCCACAGCATCCTGGGATCTAGATACTTCTGAAGATACAATCTATCTCTGTTTCAAAAACATTTTATGTTTGAAAATGACTGCCAGAAATATTTGAAATTCTGGGTAAATGGAATTCAAAAGGAAAGAACTTGCTTTGTCTCTAGATTCTAAGCTCCAGGAGGGCAGGAACTGTGTGCCTCAGTATTTCAGCATGGAGCACAGCAGTAAGCCCTCAGAAACAAATGAATCGAGGAAAGGTGGATGTTCCTAAAGACACAGTAAGATCACTAGTTTGTGGTGCCATCACGATCTCAGCTTCATTTGATCCCTGTTGAGAACACAAGGGAGGGATAAACGAATTTTTAGTCTGGAATTTTTAATCATATATATATATATATATTTAAACCCCACATTTGTTTATTTAATTTTTTTGGGCTGTGTTGGGTCTTCGTTTCTGTGCGAGGGCTTTCTCTAGTTGCGGCAAGCGGGAGTCACTCTTCATCGCGGTGCATGGGCCTCTCACTATCGCGGCCTCTCTTGTTGCAGAGCACAGGCTCCAGACGCGCAGGCTCAGTAGTTGTGGCTCACGGGGCTAGTTGCTCCACGGCATGTGGGATCTTCCCGGACCAGGGGTCGAACCCGTGTTCCCTGCATTGGCAGGCGGATTCTCAACCACTGCGCCACCAGGGAAGCCCTAGTCTGGAGTTCTTAAGAGGCAGTCAGTTTCCTGCTGCTCCTTCCCGTCTGGTCCTGCTTCTGAAGACACAGCTACTAATGATCAGCTCTGGTCTCTGTCTGCACTGTCCTCAGAGAAATAAACTTTTACACATGGCATATGGTGTTATAAAAGCATATTTAACAAAATAAAATATAGTATATGTACACATGCACACATGATCAGTTAGTTTAATAACAATAGCCTCAAACACACCATGTTATCTTTTCCTTATTACGCCTTTGTATAAGAAAAGCCTGGACACAGGTTCTTTGGAGAATATACATAAATGTTTATAGACTGAAAATAATATCAATAAATACCATCTGTGGCCCATACAGTTTTTTCAGACTTGTCCCCAGAGAGTCTCTAACAAAGCAACTCATATCCTCACCTTTGAAACCAATATCATGCTGTTCAATCACCAGAAAATTGCCTGTCTTGAATATAGTCTTACCTGGAAAATAAACGACAATAAATAAAGATAAAGCTGCTGTTATGTTGCTGTCATTGATAATAAATTATTAAAAAACTCTATGGGCATAATAAGGAAAAGATAACGTGATGTGCTTTGGGGAGGATGACTAAGTATTCGCATCCTTTTTCCAAAATCTCTCTTCCGTGATACCAAAATTGCCATATTACTTAGACCTTTGTGACAAGGACACTAGACGCCCTTCTTAAAATAACACCTCTCAAGCAATCCTGGAAGATATGATGCACTGAGCCGTTATCTCTCACTTACACCTTATCTCCAATTAGTTTATCAAATTCCAGTGATCTAGCTGGTCTTCAAAGGAAGATAATAAGAAAGAAGTAATTTTTTTAATTTTTATTTTATATTGGAGTATAGTTGATTAATGATGATGTGTTAGTTACAGGTGTACAGCAAAGTGATCCAGTTACACCCATACAAGTATCCATTCTTTTTCAAATTCTTTTCCCATTGAGGTTATTACAGAATATCGAGCCAAGTTCCCTATGCTGTACAGTAGGTCCTTGTTGGTTATCTACTTTATTATTGTTTTTAATTTATTTATTTTTGGCTGCATTGGGTCTTCATTGCCACACGTGGGCTTTCTCTAGATGCGGTGAGCGGAGGCCACTCCTTGCGGGCTTCTCATTGTGGTAGTTTCTCTTGTTGCGGAGCATGGGCTCTAGGCATAGGGGCTTCAGCAGTCGTGGTGCATGGGCTTAGTTGCTCCGTGGCATGTGGGATCTTCCCGGACCAGAGATCGAACCTGTGTCCCCTGCATTGGCAGGCGGATTCCTAACCACTGTACCACCAGGGAAGTCCTGGTTATCTATTTTAAATAGTAGTGTGTACATGTCAGTCCCTTCCCCCTGACCTCCATCCTTTCCCTCTGGTAACCATAAGTTCGTTCTCTAAGTCTGTGAATGTTTCTGTTTTGTAAATAAGTTCATTTGTACCATTTTTTTAGATTCCACATATAAGCAATATCATATGATATTTGTCCTTTCTATCTGACTTACTAAGAGAGAAGTAATTTTTGATGAAGGGAAGAAGCTAAGGAAGACACGTACACAAAGCCACGCATTCATTCATTCATTCGTTCTGCCAACAGTCATTGAGTACTGACTCTGTACCGTGCCCTGAGATGGAGCATGTAGTCTAGTTGGGGAGACACAATTATAGAGCAGTCATAGTGCTGTGGTGGAGGTATGTGTAGGGTATTATGGGCCAAATTCAAAGGGCATTGTGATGGTTAATTTTATGGATCAATTTGACTGGGCCGTGGGGAACCCAGATGTTTGTTTAAACATTGTTCTGAGAGTATCTGTGAGGGTGTTTCTGGATGAGATTATCATCTGAATCGGTAGACTGAGTAAAGCAGACGGCCTTCCCCATCGTGAGTGGGCTTCATCCAATTCAATCTGTTGAAAGCCTGAATAGAAGAAAAGGCTAAGAAAGAATTCTCTCTCTGCCTGTCTTTAGGCTGGGATGTTAGTTTCCTCCTGCCTTTGGACTTGGACTCAGACTCAGACTCAGCCTGGAATGGACATCACTGGCTCTCCTGGTTTTCAGGCCTTTAGACTCAGAGTAGAAATACACCATCAACTTTCCTGAGTCTCAAGCTTGCTGATTGCAGATCTTGGACTTCTCAGCCTCCATAATCATGGAAGCCAATTCTTAAAGTAAATCTTGATTGGTCAATAGATAGATAGATAGGTATCCTATTGGTTCTATTTTGCTGTATAACACAGACTAATATGGGCGTCCTCCTCAGTCTGGGCAGGAAGGCTTGGGAAGGGAGGGGAGTTGTAAGAATAACTTTGTGGAAGCTGAAACCAGGCTAAATTCTGGAGGGCACAGCAGAGTTAACAAGGAGGGAGATTACTTATTGCATGCTTTAAGACCCTGTCCCCAGATCTTTCCAGTTCAAAATTTTAATCAAGTACTTGGATGAATATATATATAAGGCACTATTAACAGATGTTACAAAGTTAAGAGAGATAGTGGTTTACTTTGCACAGTGGCAAAATCAGGGCTCAGATCTTGGCAGGATGTAGAAAGGACCGGGTCCAACAAAATAAAGCTGAAGAGAGGTCAATGAAAGGCCTTGCATGTGTGTTAAAAAACAAAACAAAGTAACAACAAAAACAATCAGCTACACAGGCTGGGCAGGGGGTGAGAGGTGGGGAAAAGACATGTAAAAAATAATTTTTTTTTACCGAGATACTATTGACATAACATTATGTTAGTTTTAGGGGCACAACATAATGATTTATGTAAGTGTTATGAAACAATCAACACAATAAATTTAGTTAACATCCATCACCACAAATAGTTACAATTTTTTTGTGTGATGAGAGCTTCTAAGATCTACTTTCTTAGCAACTTTCAAATATACAAAACAGTATTGTTAACTAGTCACCATGCAGTACATAACATCCTCACATCTTATTTATCTTGTAACTAGGAGTTTGTACCTTTTAACCACCTTTACCCATTTCACCCATCACCCAACTCTCCACCTCTGGCAACCATCAATCTGTTCTCTGTACCTATGAGTTTGTTTTTTTGTTTTTTTTAAGATTCCACATATAAATGAGAGCGTAGAGTATTTGCCTTTCTCTGTCTGACTTATTTAACCTAGCAAAATGTCCTCAAGGTCCATCCATGTTGTTTCAAATGGCAAAATTTCTTTCCTTTTTTAATGGCTGAATAATATTCTAGTGTGTGTGTGTGTGTGTGTGTGTGTGTGTGTGTGTGTGTGTATAATGGAATATTTTCTTTATCCATTCATCCATCAATGGACACTTAGGTTGTTTCCATGTCTTCTTGGCTATTGTAAATAATGCTGCAGTGAACATGGGGGTGCATATACCTTTTTTAAAAAAAAAATTTATTGGCATATAGTTGATTTACAGTGTTGTGTTAGTTTCTGCTGTACAGCAAAGTGAATCAGCTGTATATATACACATATCCACTCTATTCTAGACTCCATTCCCATATAGGTCATTACAGAGCACTGAATAGAGTTCCCTGTGCTATACAGTAGGTTCCTATTAGTTATCTTTTATATATAGTAGTGTGTACCTGTCAATCCCAATCTCCCAATTTATACCCCCCTTTCCCCCTTGGTAACCATAACTTTGTTTTCTACATTTGTGACTCAATTTCTGTTTTGTAAATATGTTCATTTGTACCATTTTTTTAGATTCCATATATAAGCGATATCATGATATTTGTCTTCCTCTGACTTACTTCACTTAGTGTGATAATCTCTAGATCCATCCATGTTGCTGCAAATGGCATTATTTCATTCTTTTTTGTAGCTGAGTAGTATTCCATAGTATATATGTACCACATCTTCTTTTTTTTTTTGTACCACATCTTCTTTATCCATTCCTCCATCGATGGACATTTAGGTTGCTTCCATGTTCTGGCTATTGTAAATAGTGCTGCAATGAACATTGGGGTGCATGTATCCTTTCGAATTATGGTTTTCTCCCAATATATGCCCAGGAGTGGGATTGTTGGATTATATGGTAGCTCTACTTTTAGTTTTTTAAGGGATCGCCATACTGTTCTCCATAGTGGCTGTACCAATTTACATTCCCACCAACAGTGTAGGAGGGTTCCCTTTTCTCCACACCCTCTCCAGCATTTATTATTTGTAGATTTTCTGATGATGGCCATTCTGACCAGTGTGAGGTGATGCCTCATTGTAGTTTTGATTTGCGTTTCTCTAATGATTAGTGATGTTGAGCATCTTTTCATGTGCCTCTTGGCCATCTGTATGTCTTCTTCGGAGAAATGTCTATTTAGATTTTCCGCACATTTTTTGATTGGGTTGTTTGGTTTTTTTTTTGATATTGAGCTGTATGTAGGTATCTTTTTGAGACTTCGTTTTCTTTGGGTAACTACCCAGAACTGGAATTACTGGATCATATGGTAAAAAAGACTTATTTATATTATGTGTTAATTCAGAAGTTGGTAAACTATGGCTCATTAGCCAAAGTCAGCCAGTAGCCTGTGTTTGTAAATAAAGTTTTACATATTGTCTGTGGCTGCTTTCATACTACAGCAGCAGAGCTGAGTAGTTGCAGCAGAGACGGTATGGACTGCGAAGTTGAAAATATTTACCAACCCTTGATCGAGTCCACTGTGCATTCAGTGTGAGTCAAGTCCATGATGTGCTCACTAAAAAAGCCAATTCTCCCTTAGGATCCATTTATAAAAATATAAATGCTTAAAATCATTTGTGAATGAATCAGTGGATGAACAAACAACCAAACAAGGGAGAGGATGGCTCACCCTGGTCTTTGTGGACAGGAACCCACCAGAGTCCTGGGCTCCATACTGGGGATACAGTTAAAGAGGATTACTGGAGCTGAAACACTGGAGAGGAACACTGGATTACTGGTGACTGGAACTCACTCAGAGGGAAGGGCTGAGATGGTATTGGGAATTGTATCAGGAACAAGTGAAGGAAATAGAGATGTTTAGCCTGAAGAAGCAAATGCCCTAGAGGGATATTAACAGCATCAGTGTTGATGACATTTATTGAGTCTTAAGAACCAGGTTCCTTACATATGGTATTTCATTCAGTCCTCACAACAACCTTAGGAAATTGGTAGTATTAATATGTCCGTTTCGCAAATGAGGAGTCTGCGGCACAGAAAGATGAAGTTGCCCAAGATCACACAACCAGTAAAATGGGAAGCTGAGACTCCATCCACGCAGTCTGCCCGCAGGCTTAACTGTGCACCATTAGCTGTCCTCCCTTATTTAAAGGGATATTAATAACCTTGTTACCTCTGATTCCGACAGCCAGAGCAACAGCCAGAGGAGACAGAAACAGACCCCAGCGCAGTGCAAGAGAGACCTTTCAAATGTCCAGAGATGGGACAGGTTTTCAGTGTATTCAAGTAGGGGCCAGGTAACTTGACCAAGATTTCAGAGAGAAAGTTCCAGAGTGAATAAGAGCAGATAGCCTCCAAGATTCCTTCCTTCTCTTGATTCTGTCATGGTCTGAGGCTTGGGGCACTCCCTATATGGTCAGCTTAGGTCAGCAAGAGGCAGCAGTAGAAAGGGACCTGAGGGGGAGGCACTTTGCTAAGGGCTTTAGCTATGTGAATTCACATGTTAGTTCACATTCACATGTTAATTCACATACTACAAATGTCATCGTTCCCATTTTACAGATGGAAAAAGTGAATCATGTAGCGGTTGCACAATTTATATAGAGTCACACAACTAATAAGTATTAGAGCCAGGATTTGAATTTAGGCAGTCTGACTCCAAAGCCTATGCTCATAACCTTTTCCACATAAAAATCTCTTATTTAGAGGGGATGTGTAATTTGAAAATGGCCCTTTTATTTCCCTCTGCCACCCCACCAAGATTTTTGATACATCCCCTTCCCATCTTGCAAACCACTGTATTACTAGAAGTTGACGGTAGCAGCCGCCAATGTAACATTCTCATTTTGTCAGCTGATAATTTATAGGGTCTGATTCTTCTGCTTCGGAAACAGGGGGTTCCCAAATGTATCATAAACTCCTACAGACTAATCAAACTGCTATGACTGTGTTCATTCTCTCAGAAGCCCCAACTGAAGGTATAAACAATAATGTCCTACTCACAATATATGTCTGGTTCCTGTTTAAGTATTACCTCCACTGTGGGAAACGTTGAAGTTCTATACCTCTTCTACAGAAGCACCAGTGATTTACACCAGTGTAAAGCTTTACACCAGTGATTTCTGCATATTAACTTAACTGATGGGTAAAGTGGAATTTGGTAATAGTAGGGACTACACTTGCCACATAGCCGGTGCTTAATATGTATTTGCTTAATACATGTGATCATTTGGAATTTATTGACTGGGGAAATGAAGGTGTCAGGTAATTTTTTTTCCTTCAGGGTGCTTTTTGGGGTCTGACAGTGTGTAGCTAGTCCTATTTAATTTTTTTTTTCCTCCAAGAGATTTGTGCTTTCAGTAACCGGGCAAACAAAAATTAGAGCATCTTCTCAATGCATTGCATTCCTGAGTGTAAAAGTCTTTCTTAAGAAAAAATGTTGTAATTATTTAGACAAATACTATGCTTCCAGCCTGCTTTTACTCCAGGTCTCTTTTTCCTCCGTATTCAAAGAAACCATTGCTAGTCCAATTAGGACACAGAACATGAATTGTTAAATAACTGATTCACTCTATAGATAAGGATACAGGTTTTTGTGTCTAAGGAGACTGCTTGATTCATTGTGTACAAGGACTGTTCCTTGCCCAGCTTATTTACCATGTGTTTTTTTTTTTTTTTAACCATGTGTTTTAATTAGCTGCCCAGCCTTTCATGGCAGTCACTGTTCCAAAGGTGGAGAGATTTGAGCTTGTTAAGGTGCTGGCTTAAGTAAGAACCTTGGGTCTGCACTTTTCTTTCTCCTCTCATTTCTGCTTGGGGACTGAAGTCTGTACCCCAGTATGGCAAAACTGGCATCCTCTCAGTGGCCCCAGGACACAGTACATTGTGAGCTCCTCAATGGCGTGAACTTTGTCTTATCATCTTTTTACCCTCTTGGCCTAGCATAGTGCCTAGCACATAGGAAATGCTTAAGACATACTGGTTGAATTATTCAGCGGAGGCACACGCTCTTGTCATCCTCTCTCTCATCTCCCACATACTGTGTAGCCTGCCCAGAGGTCATAGTCAACATATTTAACCAACAGTGCAGCCTGGACACTGACCAACCAGCCAGTGAGCTGGAACAGGATCCTGAAGGACACTTCCTATAACAGGCATTAACTCTTCAGATCTGGGGGACATAGGGAAGGAACATTCAAGGTAGGAGAACTCGGGGTTGGAATAGTGGTACTTACTAGTTGAAATGGAAGTACTTAAATATTTTAACAATGGTATAGCTGTACTAGTGCATACCAGCTGATTGTGTCTGTTTAATTCCCCCAAAGCCAAACAGTACAATGCAGCCAGACTTAACCTTTTCTTTTCTTCCTTCCCCAAATGGAAATATTGTTGCTTTTTTCCCCCAGAAAACATAATGTCCTAAACATAGCCTTAGTAAAAATATAGTAAAATAAAAATGAGCTGGGATAGTGGTAGCTGCAGTATAGTTTTTGAAATTTCTCTGAATTGCCACATACAGACAGATAGAGAAACTAGATGGCTAAATCCAAAACCTGTGAACATGAAGACCTGCATGGTATCAACATCTGTGCAGAGAAAGAAGGGGGAAGCAGGGGGACATCTGATGGATCTAAGAGCAGGAGAATCCCAAACAGGCAACATATGTTCACTGGAAAGCATGGCAGGCTAATTTGAGAACAGCAGCTGTAATGGGGAAGAGATCCGCCAACTCCAGTAGCAGGAGAATGGAGTGGGTTCGCAGTAAAAGTGGAAAGAGCTGGAGCAGTATAACCTTTACAGATTCTCAGAACTGACCAGGCCAGGGATCCTTTTCAGGATAGGACATTGCCTTGAGGAGAAACTGTGGAGGTAGACAGTAGAGAAGGGAAAAACAGCCCAGAGTTAAGTGGAGAGAGAGTCTTTAGTCTACATGACTTATGTATATATAGCCTGTAGTCTATAGAGTGTATATAGATTTTAGGCCTCTTCAGGGGATGGAGCTAAGACTATAAGGCTACATACAAATCATATACACCCAGAGGCCTAAAGTTTGTGAGCAAAGCAGAAACATGGAGCATGCCTAGTACCAATATTGTGGTCTTGAAATACAGTTTACCACTCAATTAAATTAAGGCTTCTTGGAGAAATGGTTAAGTCTCAGAGAAATAGCTGATTCCTATCTGGGACAGAAAACGTACCAGTTGAGCCTGGAACATTCTGTCATACCTGATAGTGAGGAAGGTATCAAATACTTCTAGGGACAAGGCAAAACAAAAAATCTCAGAAGCTGAATTGAAGAGGCTCTTACTGGCCAGAGATGAGACAATTTGAGCCTTCAGAAAGGATAATAATTGCAATTGATTAAAATCCACCAAGTATGTTTAACCAATGAATTCATATAAATATTAAAAAATATTTTATTACTTTCAGAAGATGATAGGGAACCAATTCATTATCTTGAGAACCGGTAAAGAAAGCCGAGTCAAACAATTATCTTGCCTTTTCTGTATAAATTGTAACACTGGGTAACCAATGGGGGAAATTATATAAAAACATTTCAATTAATGGATGAGAAAGAAATGTAGAACTAGAAACCTTTTTGTGAGGTCTTAGTTCCCCAACCAGGAATCGAACCTGTGCCCCCTGCAGTAGAAGCGTGGAGCCCTAACTACTGGACCGCCACGGAATTCCCCAGAAATCATTTTTTTTTTTATAGTTCTTATTTTTGTTGAGGTATGTAGAAATATTTTGAAGTCCTTATAAAGTCAGCGGATCAAGGTATTGATCAATTGCTGCTAACATCACCCGAAGAGAGACAAGCAGACATGCTATGCCTCTTGATAAGAGCGCAATACCACCTGTAGTCTTGCCAAAGAGAATGTGGATCCAGTTGCCATTCTGTAGGAAATACAGAGGACAGAGGAACAAATTAAAGTGCGCTATAATGTGCAAGCAGCCAAATCCAGGCTGTGGAAAACTCAAGACAAATGCCCCAGGGTTTTTCAACCGATGTAGGAAAAGAAAGGAATGGAGGAGGAATCTGTAGATTAAAAGAGACAAACAACCTATCAAAGTGTTTTTAAGAACATGTGTACTTGAGTGATAAAACCATAAAGAAATGTAAGGATATTAGTACTTTAAAAGTCAGGATAATATTAATTTTTTGTGGGGAGGAAAGGGGATGGGGCACCAGAGGGGTTTCTGGGTTACTGACAAGGTTATATTTGTTGACTTGGGCGGTGGTTACAAGGATGTTCGCCTTAGTAACTTAAAAAGCTGCACATTTGCTTTTTGTTTGTGTTTGTATCTGTGTTTCATTTTCAATTAAAAAGATTTTTTAAATGATACTGAAATTATAAGCCCTTCTCTTAATTCTTTATCCCAACTTCAGAGATTAATACTGTTACCATTCTGGTGTTTGTCTTTTCAGACTTTTATATTAGCATGTATGTTATGCAGGTTTTACCTGAATGACAATGTACTGCAGATACAGTTTTGAAACCAGCAATATTTTCACTCAGCAGTATGTCATGGACATCTTTCCATGTCCAGTCATATAGAGCAGCCCTATTCATTTATGATAAAAAGGTAATTATTTTTACATAAAAATACCTGTTCCTTACCAAAAATTTCAGGCAGTACAGAAAGGTACAAAGAATAAAAGCAGCATATTCCTCAAAATCTCACCACCCGTAAAAGGAGGAAATCATGCCATTATAACTATGTGAGGTGGTGTTATCTAAACTTATTGTGATAATCATTTTGCAATATATATATATATCAAATCAATATGTTGTACACCTTAAACTAATACAGTGTTATATGTCAATTATATGTCAATAAAACTGGAAAAACATCTCACCACCCAGAAATAATAACATAATTCAAGGTCTCTTTTATTTACATATAAAGCTGGAAGAGGAAGGAGAGACAGACAGACAGATGGAGAGAGAGTATTTCATGATTATTAACCAAAGTTATTTTAATTGAAGAACTGAATTTAAGTTTGACTTTTACAGAAGAAAAAACTAAAATTAAACTGAAGTAATTCAGTTTCAGATAACTTTTTATCCCCACCATGCGAGAAGTGTTTTATAAGACATTCCTGAGGTTAAGAAAAAAGTTAGGAAATCAATAAGAAGTTGAAGTTTAGGAAATCATTAAGAAGTTGTAGTTATAATATTTCTCTTGATTTACGCTTCAATTTTAGATGATGGCAGGTGGTTCCCTGCAGGTGAAAGATGAGGTAATTAGCATTTTACTTCTTCCCTCTCTCCTTCTCCCATCTCCTGATTGGTAAAATCTTTCTATTATTTTTGTCAGGATTCGTAACATCTACGTTTTGTTCCATAGCTAGAATTCCATCAGTTCTTTGTCTTAGTTCTGTATGTAAATAGCTTACCTGTCCATCATCAGGCTCTTTTACTTTTTTTTTTTTTGTAATATGCAGGCCTCTCACTGTTGTGGCCTCTCCCGTTGCGGAGCACAGGCTCCAGACGTGCAGGCTCAGCGGCCATGGCCCTCGGGCCTAGTCGCTCCGAGGCACGTGGGATCTTCCCGGACTGGGGCACGAACCCGTGTCCCCTGCATCGGCAGGAGGACTCTTAACCACTGCACCACCAGGGAAGCCCCTCTTTTACTTTTAATTCTTACCTTGGTGTCTTCTGTTCCTGCTGCTTTTTAAAAAAATTCACTTCTTGGTCCTGATTGGTTAGATTTTTTTTTTTTTTTTAAGAAAGACTCATGGGTATTTTACTCTGTTCTTTCATGCATGAGAATCTACCTGTGGCTAGGTGTAATATTCCTAGGTCATACTTTTTTCTCTCCAAACTCTCTAGACATTGTTTTATTGTCTTCTGGCGTTGAGGCTGTTTGGAAATGTTTGTATCCAGCTTGATTCCACCCCTACTCACCTCCACCTCCATGGATGATTTGCCTTTTCTGCCAATGTCTAAATAATTATTTCCCCTAGAAAATTAGTAACAACCAGGCTATATCTTGATGTTTGTTCAAAGCAGTTTTTTTCCCTTGGTATACAGTGGAAAATTTCCTCTGCAGATTCAGTTCTTCCTTCATTTTAGGAAAAACGTCCCTGTATTGTGTTTCTGAATGAATATTTTGTTGCATTTATTGGATTTTATACAACAGTTAGGGATACCAATTATCCTTATGTTTGATTTTCTCTTGGTTCTCTTATTATCTTCTTATTATCTTCTCCCTAATTGCTTTACTCCCTCTGCGTTTTCCCTTTGTATTTGCCATAATTATCTCAAGCCTTTTATCCATGCCATTAATTCAATTTTCAATCATGTCTTTCCTGTTACTTTGGCATTTCTAATTTATGTATTAGATATATAATGGTGTTGTTTCAGTTCTTGATTCATTTCCTTAGCTCTGAAATCCCTTTATTCTCCCTCTGTCATTTTAGCATCTCAATTTTGAGATCTTATTTTCTCAGATTCATTTTCTTATTAAGGCCTTTTTGTGCAGTGCACTCCCTGGGGATCTCCTGTATCTTGGTGTTATGTTTTCTTCCAGACTGGTTTCTTCATAGTTCATCTATTACCTTCCTTCCTCCCCATCCCTCCCTTGTTTGACTGTACCATACTTACATGGTCACCATGTAGTTTATTTTCATCTCACTCTTGTTTAATAAAGGCGGCTCCAATCAGATCTTTTTGTAACTATTATAGAGTGGATGTGGTCTCTTTGCCCCTGTTCCCACCTTATCTAGGATGAACGTGTTGCCTTCTCTCTGAGCTAGTTTTTGTTCATTACATTATGTATTAGGACATCTTAGGATGCTTTTCCTAAAATGCAAATTTTATCCTGCCACATCTTTCTTAAAACTCTTTGGTGGCTTCTCATAGCTTTTAGGAAAAATGTGTAAACATCTTAACTTACATCCAAGGTCCCTCATTATTTGGCCCACATACCTCCCTAGCTCAGGTCTCCTATCATTCTCTACCTCATTCGTTAATTGATCACAGGAGGCTTTTTGCTGAGCTTGGATCTGGCCTCGGAACCCTTCTCAACACAGGGCTTCAGGTAGCCTGTTAGCTATCTTCTCTAGTTAAATCCCACTCATCCTTCAAAACTTAGTTCCAGTGTTCTCTTCTCTGGGAAAATTTCCCAGAATACTCCTCCCTTCCTTTTCCTTCATTATGTAGTTCAGATACCCCTCTTTTTTGATTTTTCTGTCATATAATTTATCATACTTAATTGTAATCTTCTCTTACAATATGGTGCAATAGATTTTGGAGCCAGAACACCTAGGTTCAGAAATTAGCTCTGCCTTACTTGCCATCGTCTGACTTTGGGGGTCCTTTCTGTGCCTGCTTCCTTGTGACAGTTAAATACCTTAGTGCATGTAAAGCTTTCACTGAGTATGTGATCAATGTTATTTATTGCTTTTTATTAAAAGGAGCCATCAGACAGCGTTAATGGCCCCATACCACCCAGAGCCCTTGCCTGACAACCCAGGAGCTGTCCGTGGTGCTAAAACAATGCCCTTCAACACAGAACAATGTCCCCAGTGTCTGTCATATATTTAGCCCCAAATAGGGATAAACCCATGATTACATCTTTCCAGCTTTAGCAACAGATGCAGAAACTGTTTTTCCCTTTCCATTTCCACAACCACCATTCTAATCCTGGCCTTAGCCACTTCATCAGTGAGCTTCCTAACTGGCCTCCCTACAACTGGACCATTTGACCAACCACATTCATATTATCCTCCTCTAAATCTTTGTTTATATCAAGTCATGTCCCTACTTACTAACTCACAAAGAATTTCTAAAGAGTAGAAACCACTCAAATAACAACTTGAAGGGATGGTTAAATGATAAAATAGATCAGTGAGATGTCCATAGAAGCAGCAATAAAGGTAATTATTAAGGCCATGTAAAAATATAGAAAACTTTTTGCCAATGGAAAGGAGCAGGCTACGATATAGTTTTTAAATTAATTAATTAATTAATTAATTAATTATTGGCTGTGTTAGGTCTTTGTTGCGTGACGAGCTTTCTCTAGTTGCGTGCGAGTGGGGGCTACTCTTCATTGCAGTGCCCAGGCTTCTCACTGCAGTGGCTTCTCTTGTTGAGGAACATGGGCTCTAGAGCACAGGCTCAGTAGTTGTGGTGCATGGGCTTAGTTGCTCCGCGGCATGTGGGATCTTCCCGGACCAGGGCTCGAACCTCTGTCCCCTGCATTGGCAGGCAGAATTTTAACCACTGTGCCACCAAGGAAGTCCCAATATGGTTTTAACATCATTCATTCTTTTGTTAAACATGTCCTGAGTACCTGTTTTGTGAGCCTATTCTGTGATAGGCTGTAGAGATGTAAGAATTATTAAGACAGTCCCTTCCTTCTTTAAGGAGCCTTCTCTAAAAGAGTCTAGCAGAAGAGAAAGCCATGTAAACAGATTGCAAGCAGATATGCATTTGGGCTGAGACTGGGAAAGGATATGGAAATTTGTAAACAGTATCAGGGGTGGGAGTGTGGGTGAATTTTGTCTTTTTAAATACCTCTTAGGGAATGAACCCTGTACAGAACCTCAGAGAAGAGAGCAGAATCAAATTCCTCCAACAAAGGCTACACACAGCTCCAGGTAAGCTCTTCCCCACTATCCATCCATGCATCCTCCGGCCACCAAAAAAAAAATTTTAATGGAGTGCCCAATTCCTAGGTTGTGGCTCAGAGAAGTCAAAGAGGGCTTGACCAGGGCAAGAAGAAAAACAATGGCGTAGCAGCCACGCAGACCTTCCACAGCAAAATAAATGGATATTTTTGAGTGATTATGATAATGCAAATAAAAATGGAGGGAATGTGTATAATCGTACCCTGATGAGTATCCCCAGCCTCTTATTAACTGGCCACCAGGCATACCTCCCCAGTCATGTGCCCCAGGACTCCCCAGGAGATCTGTTTTTTTTTTTTTTTTTTTTTTTTTTTGCTGTCACCACCTCCAGCTTGTTGGCCATTCTGCTGTTCCCTATCAAGAATATTCTTCACTCTTTTAATTCAAATCTTGTACTTTTTTTAAAAGACAAGGACTCATCTTCTTCAGGAACCCTTTCTTAGTTAACTCCATTCTATTCTAGTATAAATACTTGAAAGTCAGTTTTACTGGATGTAAAATTCTTGGCTCACATTTCCACTGCTTTGAAGAAGTTCAAGAGAGAGAGAAGAGTCTATGATACATTAGCATCCACCTGTCACTGGTTAATCTCATAGGCTCTGGAGTTAGACAGATCTGGGTTAGATCTGCACTACTTATTAGCCATGCAACCTATGGAAGGTGTTTAATCACGATAGACCTTAGTTTCCTAACCTATCACATGGACATAATAACAACTGTCTGGTAGGGTTTTGTGAGGATAAAACAGATTGATATATGTAAAATGGCTTGTCACGGTGCCTGGGGCATATGAAGTATTCAGTATATGTAGCTGTGACCATATCTTTTCCTTGAAATTACTCTTGATCTGTTTCAGGGAACTACGGATCGATTCAACCAATAATGTATGTCCTTCACAGTAGGTATTTAATAGATGCCTTCTGAAGGGTTCTGATTTAAGAACATTGGCAAAGAAAAACAATATTCCATTACTAATGAATTTCCAAATGGAGGATGATAGACTGGTAAGCAGTTATGCTAAGTGGTAACATTTCTTATCGACAAAAAATAGACAAATTATTCATTTCTCATTTACTATGTATGTGAAATTATAAACCTGATTCATTTTTGCCCAATTTTATATCAAATACCTATCTACGTTAATAAATAATGAAAGAAGTTGACCTCCTAATCCTAGTACATTTCCTGCTGTATTTAAGATGAGGACCTAAAAACCTGGCCTGACGATCAAGAGGGCTAAATATCACTGTTTGTGACTGGTGGAGATATTGTTACACAATTGAGAAAAAGAAAATGGGGAAAAAATATACTATATTTTCAAATATTTGGTGGTTTTCAAGGAAACAAATAGTGATGCATCTGAGCTTAGAAGATTAATGGAGGTGTGATAATACGAACTGGTGATATAACTTATCATTCAAACACTTTTAAGATGCTTTAAATATATAAAGGAAATAAAGACCCTCCTCTTCACCCTCCCCTGCAAAAAAGAGGAAAATCTGATTCAATCTACTTCCACTTCTAAATTGGTTCTTCAAGTTAGTTAATGATCGTATTGGAAACGTGGGGATTTCCATAGATGAGCAGTATGACTATGTTCCATTAGCATCTGATGTGTTGTCTTTATTTGATACAGCTGAATAATTGTCGGTTTCTGAGGGGAATTTAAAAATTATTTTGGCTAACTAATGCTTGAAGATCACCCTGACAATTACTTAACTGAAACTCCCTCACACCACACACCAGGAGTTATATTCAACTTTAGTAAGAAATTAACATTAATTGGATTAGCAATTGCATTCACAAAGGAAAGAACATTCACTGGACGGAGGAGAGAGAGGTGGTGTTGTAGAAAGCAGCATAAGCAGTGTAAAACAAGGGGCTGTGGTGAGATATTATACAAACCAATGACGTTACTAACACTGCTCCCCCAGGTTAAGATTTCCCACAATGCTGAGCACAAAATATTCACATGGTAATACTCTAAAACTAAAACTTTACTCCTGGATAGGTCTTTAACATATCTATTTAGTCCAAGGTCTCATCTTACAGATGAGGAAGCCAAGGCACAGAGATGGGAAGCAACTAATTTGATCTATGACAAGAACTCATATATTTTGAATAACACTTTTCACTGCTATACCTTTTATGTGAAGCAGAGCACAGGAGGGCAGTAAAGCATGGGGATTAAGTGGATGAGTCCTGGAGTCAGACAACCTGAGTTCAAATCCTGACTGTGCCACTAACAAGCTGTGTGACCTTGGACAAATTACTTACCCTGTCTGAGCCTTAGTAGCTCTCTCTGAAAAACCATAAAATCATAGTACACTTCATAGGTTTATATGGATTGAAAGTGGTAACATAGGTAAAGCCCATGGTGCATAAGTAAGTACATTTGCTACAACTGTTACTTCCCCAAAGGCAAAACATCAAAGACCAATCTGAAGGGATTGAAATCAAGGGAGCAAAAAACCCATGTATTTATGTATGCAGGTCATAAATTAAAGTAAAAGGGGGGTGAGCGGATTTCATTAATTTCCTTCCTCTACTTTTTCTCCTACTACATCAGTCACCCCTACTCTCAGCTGTGCTGGTAGGCACCCAAGAGAAATCCAGACAAAATATTTTTATTCATTTGATCATAGAAGTACTTAGTCTGTTTACTATTTGGTCTCTATAGTGCTGCTGACACTCTATCAATGTTAGAAAATCATAACAGTATACCTTTGACAGTGGTAAGTGGTGATCTGCCAGAATAATTGGCAGCCAGGCAATGTAAAAGCTGAAACGTTCTCACAAGTGTTTACTCAGCACAAGCTTTCCTACTGCTGTCTGCCTGCTTACCTGGCATAGCCCGATTTGAAAACACAAGCGTCTTTGTATGCTTTTCAAAGGATCTTTTGGTAAACAAGGGATGTTTTCTTCTATATTGAATTCAGGCTGCCTTGCGTTCTGTGCTTTGATTTACTTTGTTCAGCAGTAGAAACCCCAAAGAGAAAGGCCAGGTTTCTTGCCGAAGACCCTCACACATCATTCCATCCTAGTTTTAGCCTTGAGGATTGGGATCCTGCATACCCTGGCTCAAGGTGTGCTGTGTTTCCGTGATCAGGAGGAATATATCTCCTCTCCATCATCCTTTTCCCAGCAGCATTAGCATTTAGGGATGGGCTTTCCCTGTTGTTTGGAGAAGTTGGAGTGGGCATGGGGAGGCTGTCTGTGAAGAGGAAGCTTTGCAGGCAGGGGTTTGCCAGGAAGACCTGTGGGTTCTTCCGTAATGAGGATGCAGACCCCTTCCCCCACTGAGCTCGTTCATCTGGACAAAACTAGACCATTTTTGTTTCGAGAGGCTGTCTTTCCTCCTGCCGCGGGTTGATCTGCTGTCTCCCACTCTTAACTCTCACCCCAACCCTCCCCCCAAAAGGTTTATGAATGCTCAGGACTTCCAAAAGACAGTCGCTGAATCTATAAAGTAGGATGGGACACTAGCAGGCATCCTCCCATCCATCGGGAAGAACAGAAGCATCAATCCTCTCAGAGTGGTGAGAACTCCCTCCTCCGTTCTCCACAATCCCCTCTTGCTCCTCAAACTGGGTGCCCCGCAGGGGGGACGTTCAACTCCAACCGTCTCCCAGCGCTGGGGTGGCCGTGGGGATCGGCTCCTCTCCGGGTGAGGAGAGGGGCGAAGCGGCCCAGGAAGGTGGGGACGCCGCGACGGGGGAGGAAGGTACCTGAGCTCGGCCCGCGGCGGGGCGGACCCGGGGACCCTGCGGTCGGCTCGCCCCCGCCCCGCCCCCGCGGAGGCCGCCGCCTGCTCGCCGGCCGCGGCGCACGCGTATGCAGGACGGGGCAGCGCGACACTCCCTGGCCGGCCGTGCGCCGCGCCCGACCCAGCGCCTCGAGCCCGCGCCGCCGAACCCGACCCGGGCCGTCCCGGCACCATGCGGAGGGTGAGTGCGCCCCGCCTCGAAGGCGGGAGGGGGCCGGCGAGCGTGAGAGCGCTCCCCTCCAGCCCGGCTCAGGGCCGCCGGGAGCGATGGGAGAGCCTCGCGGGGGAACCGGGCGGGAAGGGCTGAGGGCTGGGCGGCCGGTCTCGCTGGGCCGCGGCCGTGGCCTGGGCGTAGGGGGAGGCGCCCTAAGGACAGCGTCGGCGGGCTACAGGGGGCCCTGGCGTCTCTTCTCTCCCGAGGGCACCGGACTCATCTGGCACCTGCGGCGGCGCGAACACGTCGGGGCTCTCTGCCCGCGCCTCCCCGGGGCCGCGGTGGGCTGTTCCCCCCGCACCCCGCGCCTCTGTTTTGGGGGGGAGCCCCTTCCCCCGCGCCCCCCAAGCCGGCTCGGCTCGCCGCTGCGTTCTGAGCTCGGCGCCTCGCTCCTCCCTCGGGAGCCTCGTAAACTTTGCGGGCTGGCGCGGGTCGGGCTCCCGCGGCGCACACTCCAGGGAGGGGTGGGCCCCAGAGTCGGGCGGGTGAGAGTGCAGTGACGTGGGTGTGAGTTTCGGGGAGGTGGTCGTCACCCCTCGCCTCTAGACACGCGCTCGCTTCCGGCGTTTGTTAGGCGCAAGGCAGTGTGAACTCGAGTCACTCCTTCGGCGCGAGGGAGGCAGGCGCTCGCTGCTCGCCGACCGGAACCCGCGCTGAGTCCCGGAGGCCGGCTCCCAGCCCTGCGCGTGGGCTGGGGGCGCCCTCGGCAGCGGCTCCTTCCCAAACGGCAGGTGTGAGGGCCCTGCGCACACCCTTTCCCCTCCAGCCAGAGCCCTTGGTGGAAAAACTCCAATCTAGAGGCTGAACTGCAGGGTTTATTCCACCTCAAGGGACAGCCTGAGGTTGGTGATGCTTGTTGTCCGCCCCGGAGAGGACGCGCGCACAGGTCCTGCACAGCTTGATCCTGCCTGTCTGAGGGAGCTGGCTGACACGAACGTGTTGGTGGTTTCATGAGTTACCAGTACCACTATGCGGTTGGATTTTAATCTTGGGGACAGAGGCTGCTTTGATCAAACGCGGGATCTCGGCACTTAAAGGGAGAAGAAGGGGTGGAGGAAACTCAAGGAGATCCAGGTAGATATCCATGACATTTTCCCAGACCTCCGAAGGCCAACCCTTATGACAGTTTATGTGCCAAAGAAAGGGTGTTGGGCGTTTTCTGAAGAGACGAGGCTGAGAGAGGAAATGGGAAAAACAGATTAAGACTCTCACCAGAGCCTGTGAATGTCTCTGGCTTGGAGTTTGGGGTTGCCTTGCTACTAAGGTATGTATGTGCCCATTAATTTGGTCACCTGAGTGGCTCTTCCAAAGATTTCTTCCTCTCAGGGGCTGGGTTGCTTCAAAGGGAACTCTGGCCTATTGTTTTGCAGATGATGCCAGGTTATTAGGTGTTCTGTTTGGTGGGGGTGGGTGGTGTTTGGCGTGAATATATGTAGAGCAAGTGTGAATTGGCCCCAGCTGCCTCTGGAAAGCCTGTTAGTGAGCTGACATGGAAATTTACCTGGCTTACCTTTGGAGTGAGTCCAAACCTGCTCAGGTGTTTTTGGGGAGAATAGGATTGCAGCCAGACTGGCCAGCTAGTTGTCATGCCTGGCATTGGTGGAGCAGCAGAAATGGAAATTGGAGGGACTAGTTGTTTGAACTCCAAATTTAAGGGTCAGCAACCTCCTTTTACTTTGAGTGCCACTGGGGTTCTTAAGGAAGGCAGCTGGGATGGGATCTGTAGGCCTAAGTAAGATGTGTTAGGTGGAGAATCTAGATTTGGAGATGGAGGGCATTGACCAGAGTATTTTAAAATGAGATTTGCATATCACCTGCTTTAGGATGGAAGCCACGAATGCTCACTAGAAATGCAGATTTCTGGGCTCTACCTCAGTCCTATTATATCAGAGCCTCTGGGACTGGAGCTCAGCAATGACACTTTGAGCACGCACCACCACCTTAAGGCATACGTATTAAACACCTACTATGTGTAGGCACTGTGCTGAGCCCTGGGAGTACAGAGGGCAGATGACAGCGAAGAGCCTTGTTCTCCTGGAGACTGCATTCTAGGTGAGAAATTTGACGGTACAGAAGTAAACAAATATTCAAATAATTTTACAGAGTGACGAGTGCTGTGAAGAAAATAAAGCAGGATAATGGAATAGTTACTGAGTCCAAGCTTGTACTGCTGGCCGCAAGACAGGCCAGTAAACTGAGAGACGAGGTGTTGGGACAAGGAACAGCAACTTTATTCAGAAAGCCGGCAGACTGAGAAGATGGTGGACTGGTGTCCCAAAGAACCATCTTAACCTGAGTTAGAATTCAGGCTGCTTTTATACTAAAAGGAGAGGAAGTGTGGCTGGTTGTTGCTAACTTTTTGGTGCCGGAATACCTTGTTCTTGCAGCTGTCCTTGTAGGGCTGGTCACAATGTTCCTATAAACCTTCAACAAGACAAATGTTTTTTTCTGTTCTGCAACTTTTTATCTCTATATGAGTGGGAAAGTGTTATACCTTTAAAGGTCAGAGCCTTGGGAATGGGCTATCCTGTATATTTCAGGCTATAGGCAACATTCTGTTACAAAAGGATCAGAGCCAGCATGACTTAAGCACAGGCAACAGAGCACAAAGTTTAGAGCTAAAGGAATAGGTCAGTATGGAGTGAGGTTTGTTCTTCTCTGTTACAGGAAGGGGAGTGAATCAGGCAGTGAAGCCATTTTTGTGTGTGTGGGCAAGGAAGACGCTTCTAAACGAGTTGACATTTGAACTGTGAATTACACGATGAAAAGAAGCCAGTTATGCAAAATTTCAGGGAAAGTGCTGCAGGCTGAGGAACATCAAATGCGAAGGCCCTGAGGCAGGAACAGGCTTGGCCTGTGTGAGAAACAGAGAGAAGATATCAGAGTTGAAGCAGAGTGGGGTGCATAAGGGGTGGGGAAAGTGGAATGAAGGGACCAAGTTCTATAGGACCTTCTTGGCCATGGTAAGAAATTTAGATTTAAGCCTAAATGCAGAGGGATGCTATTTAGAGAATTTTAAGGAGAAGAGTAGAATGATGTGGTCTGGTTTACTTGTTTGAAGATCAGTTTGGCTATTGTGCATAGAATGGATTATGGAATGGGGATGGTAGTGGTAAAGGGAGATCACCTTTGAGTGCAGTAGTGAGGGAGAGAGGGGGAGATATTTCGGAGGTAGAGTCAACTGAACTTGCTGATGTGGGAGGAAGGAAGGGGTAGGAATCCTCTCATGTACAATTAAGGTTGCTAATTGCGTGTGAGTATGTGAGAGTGCGTGCGCGCAAGAGAGAGAAAAAGAGAAGTGGAGAAAAGAAGGTGGTTGGGCCTTGGTTGGAATGCCCCAATGGTAATGAAAATAGCTAACAGTCAGTGAACATTTTCTGTGGTACATGTATTAAGCAAGAGTCTTGTGAAATAGCAACTATTGTCACCATTCTACAGATGTGGTAATAACAAGCTCAGAAAGGTTGAGTATGTTGCTATAGGCCACTCAGCTGAGTGTTGGACCTGGAATTGTACCTGGGTTTGCCTACCCCAAAGCCCTGGCTCTTGCCACTATGTTCTGCTGCCTACAGACTGCCTGCTCCTGCCTCAGACCTTTTCTGTTTCCGAAGAGATAATTTAGCTGTTCAGAAGGTGCACGTGGCAACCTTTTAGCTGTTGTAGATCAGTAAAGGCAGAGGAAGGGAAGACATTCTACTAGAATGGAAAGTAATGACTATTTTCATTGGTGTTCCTGAATGAAAGGGTGCATAGGGAATGTTCAAAATGGGAGCACGGAAGATGCCCAATAACTGGGTTTCTCCGAGGAGAGGCTGACCTGGTGCATTACCACTCTGCCCGCTGCTTTGAACCTCATGTGACCACCAGAGAAGCCATGGGCTGGATTCTTCTTTCACTTCTTCACATAGCTAGCTAATGTTTTGTTATCTATTTTTGCATCCAAAATGAGCTCTTTCCTATGCAGAGCCAAGGGTTTCAGAGGATTGGTTACTTTAAAAAATTATTTGTATTAGAGTTAGAAATCAGCTGTGAAAAAATAATTACAGTGGTAGCTACTATTTATTGAGCGCTTTCTTTGTGCCAGGCATCTATTATCTCCCTTCATGTTCATAACAACCTTTTAAGTTACAATTAACAAGTGATACATTTACACAATATACATTTAAAAGATATGGAGAAGTTTACAGTGAACATTACTCCTCCTACCCTGTTTCCCAGCTAGCTGCTTCCCTTGCCCTAGAAATAATTGATGTTAAACCCATTTCTTGTGTACTTCCAGGAGTAATCTATGCAGATACATAGCAGGTATATATTCACACTCCCCCACCCCCCCCTTTTTATTTTTTACACAAAAATGTAAATGTAAGTGGTACCATATGAGTGTACCTTGCTTTTTTCCCTGTACACAAGATCAGTGTTTGTAGATCTACCGGTTCTTTTTATGGCTGCATATAGGATACCTTTATACGGATCTACTAGAAGTGGTGTTTCTAGTCTTTTGCTACTGTCAGCAGTGCTGTGCTGAATAATCTTATACATACATGATTTTATATGTATGTGAGTATACCTGTGTGATAAATTTCTGGGTCAACTGATACGAACGTCTTTACTTTTGTTAGGTGAAGCAGCATAGTATTGGGGACATATTTATAGAAATATATAGACACATAAGTATAGCAAATATAGCACAGACTTGGGAGCCGGACTTCCTGGTGGTTGAATCTTGACTCTGCCATTCATACGCTGTGTAAATCACTTAACCTCTCTTTAACTCCGTGGCCTGACTTGTAAAATAAGAATAAGAATAGTGCCTACCTAATAGGATTGTTATGAAGATTCTATCAGTTAGTCTGTGTTGATTTGTTAATCACCCCAAAACTTAGTGGCTTAAGACAAATTGTACTCGGCTTTTGAGTCGGTAGGTTGGCTTTTCTTGGCCGGCCAACCCAACTGAGCTCTGCTAAGTTCTCTCATGCTTCTGTGGTCCTGGTGGGTCAGCTGGTAGCTGGAGGATCTAGGATGGCCTCATTCATATATCTGACAGTGGACAAGTGAGCTGGGCTGTGGGGACCTCGTTTGGGACAGCAGGTTTCCTCACATGGGGGTCTCTGGGTGCAAAAAAACCAACAAGAGATGGCAAACCCCAAAGCACAAGCATTTTTCAAATCTCTGCTTGTGTCACATTTGCTGTTGCCCCACTGACCAAAGCAGGTATCCCGCCAAGCTCAGAGTCCATGTGGGAGGGGACTCTCCAAGGCCAAGGATACTGTGAGGGGAATCATTGCTGCCATTTTTGCAAACAATCTTGAATAAGTTAATGGCATAAGTCAATAAATGAATAAGTTAATAATTGTAAAGTTACAAAAATGGAATGAGTTAATAATTGTAAAGTGACTAGTACAGTACCTGGCACATTGTACGTTTGTTAAACTGAAAAAAAAAAAAGAGAGGTATGACCAAGTTGCCCTCACTTTTCACCTCCACAGCAACGTGTGAGAGTGCTGTCTTCCTGTTTCTTCCTAACATTGTAGCAAAGTGATTTATCCGTGGAGAGGCGGGTGTTCTTGTTCCCATTTTAAAGATGGAAGAAGTGATCTCAGACATGTCAAGTCCTTTTTATTGATGCTACAGACCAAACAACAGTGTGAATCATTTGTGCATCTGACTCTAGAGCACCTCAGCTTATCTTGCTGCTCTAGACAGAGGTATGATTTCTGTGTCCCTGATGTTTCAGCCGCTGCTCTCCCGCCCACCCTCTCATTTCATGCCTCTCATTTCCACTTCACATTTGGGTCTTACTAGGTTGAGAGGGATCTGTCAATCTGCTGTAGTCTTTCAAAGTGACTTTGATTTCATCCTGGCCTACTGGATTCAAAGTAAAGTGTCCACAGAGACAGTGGGCTCTGTTATGTTTGCAAAGGGATGATAAAGGGAAACTTGTCACTTTTAAATTCAGAAAATAGTTGTCTGGCCTTATTTTTTTTTATTCTTTCTTCTTTTCATTCCTTAACATCTTTTTGCTTCACTTTCTCCCTTACAAAGCAGAAATTCCATTCCCCAAGGGACAGATGTGAAGGTGGGAGACATTATTTCATTGTGGCTCAAGACTTGCTCTCTGGAGACAGACTGCCTGGATTCAAATCCAGCTCAGCTATTTATTAGCTGTGTGACTCGGATTGGCTAACCTGCATTAACCTGTTTTTCTGAGGGCTGGATAATAATCTGTTCAAAGTGCTCTATTATTATTACGTAGCAGATTACTTCTGCTTCTGTCTTCTCCGTTCTGTTTTACATCCTTGCTCCTCCAAACCTATTCCTACGCCCCGAGATATGTCTGACATTTACTGAGCCCTTACTCTAAGTGCCTTATGTGTAATTAGCTCATTTAATCCTCCACAAACCTCTGAAATAAGTGCCATTTTGTTCCCGTGTTCAAGTGAGGAAGCTAGTCACTGAATAGCTAAGTAATTTGCCAGGCATCCACAGCCAATAAATGACGTAGCAGGGATTTTAAACCAGGCATTCTGGCACCAGAGTCTGGGTTCTTAATGTTTATGCTAAAAAAAAGAGAAAAAAATGGGGTGGAAGGTTGGGGATTTAAAATTGAGAGCTTCTGCTCTAGGTAAACTGCTGGTAAACTCACATGCAGCCTCCATCCTCAGCAGCCGCTGAGTGTAGCCACCTGAGCCCTAGACCGAAAATCCTAGCACACACAAAAATATAAACTTTCAATCCTTCTGCCAAAAGCCTTTCCACTTCAGTTATGGTAAAATCCTAGCAAGATTTCAGGCCTTGTGCCTCTCTTGTAACTGAGGTGTGACCTTTGAAAATATATGGGGCTTTTTTTCTTTTAATGTATTAATTAATTAATTTATTTATTTTTGGCTGCATTGGGTCTCTGTTTCTGCGCAGGCTTTTCTCTAGTTGCGGTGAGCGGGGGCTGCTCCTCGCCTCGGTGCGCAGGCCTCTCACCGCGGCGGCCTCTCCCGTTGTGGAGCACGGGCTCCAGGCGCACGGGCTCCAGTATTTGTGGCATGAGGGCTCAGTAGTTGTGGCGCACGGGCCCAGTCGCTCTGCGGCATGTGGGATCTTCCCGGACCAGGGCTCGAACCCGTGTCCCCTGCATCGGCAGGCGGACTCCCAACCACTGTGCCACCAGGGAAGTCCCGTGGGGCTTTTTTTTAAGGTTTGACAGTCAAGCTGTCTAGTTCTGAGTCTTGCCACCTCCTGCTCCTTTTGATGGATTGCTTCTCCGGTGGCAGACAACGCTTGCAAAAGCGGCAGAGAGAATAAAATATAAACACTACAGATAATACATAGCTTTTTGAATTTAGAACCGTGTGTCTCTTCAAGTTGAAGGAAACAACTGAGGCAGTTTCGTAAGCTTTGTTTGTACATGGACTAAATGTAATGTGGTAACTCTCATGGAACAGATATTTCAAATGAACCTCATTGTGTGCTACACATCCATTGTGAGTGAGCGAGCTCTGCATGGCCCCGATCTCCTCAGAGGGTTGGGGTCTGTCTAAGGAGGTAGTGAAGCAGTTCTGTGAATGGTGGTATGCTGTCGCAAAGGAAGAAGAAGGTGGTAGGGGTCGTAGTGGGAGCTCCTTATCTAGTTGGGTTGGGAGCAGAGGGAAGGTTCATAAAAGCCTTCCAGACAAAGTGACTATTAGCTGAGACTTGAATGGTGAGCAGGGCAGCCAGGGAAGAGGAGGAGGATTGAGTTCCAGGTGGCATGAACAGCCTGTGCAAAAGGGGGAGAGGAGGAGCGCATGGAAAGAAGCAAGAGGCGTCTGGAGTAGCTAAATGCATAGAACACAAAAGAGTAAACGGCAAGAGTTGAGGAGGGAAGGATAGGGAAAGGCCAGGTCATAAAGGGCCGTGTAGGTCATGTTGAGAAGGGTTTGAAGGGCAACGGAAAGCCACTGAGAGGTTCTAGGCAGATTTTTGAAAATCAGATACTTGCCTCAGCAGGTTCCTTTGGCCACAAGGTGGAGAATGGACTGGAGAGGCAAGACTAGGATAGGAAGCCTGGTTAGGAGTCTGTTACAGTCATTGATCCAGATGACCTGGACCAGGGAGATAGTAAAGGGAAAGGAGAGACCTGTTCTATTCAAGAGGTGTTTTAGCAGTAGAATCAGTAGGACTTTGTGACTGATAGGATGCAGAGGATCAGGGAGGACAGAGGTTAAGGATGACAGACTCCCAGCTTTCTGGCTTGGAAACTGGGTGTATGGTGGTGCCATGAACTGAGACATAAAACTCTGGTGGAAAAACCAAGGGGTGGGACTTGGGAAGATTGCTTCTGTTTTGTACACTTTGAGTTTGAGGCATATAGGTGATAGTAATGGAAGCCATTGGAATTACACAACAGACAATGTATTTACAAACAGTGTTTCACAAAATCTGTGTACATAAGAATCACCTGGGGACTTCCCTGGTGGTCCAGTGGTTGAGAACCTGGCTTCCAATGCACGGGATGTGGGTTTGATCCCTGGTTGGGGAGCTAAGATCCCACATGCCGCAGGGCAACTAAGCCCGTGCGCCACAGCTAAAGAGCCCACACGCTCTGGAGCCCGCACGCCACAACTACGGAGCCCACGCGCCGCAACTACTGAGCCCGTGCACTCTGGAGCCCACGCGCCACAACTAGAGAGAAGCCTGTGCCACAACGAAGAGCCCGCATGCCGCAACTAAGACCCGATGCAGCCATAAATAAATAAGTGAATAAATAAATATTTTTAAAAAGAACCCATCAGGTTTTAAAGAAAAATAAGAGTCACTTGGGGGGTTTATTAAAAATGCAGATTCCTGGGCAACCTCCTAAGCTGCTGATTCAGTAGGTCTGTGGTCAGCAACTGGAATCTGCAATGTCTAGTAGAGTTGGCGATAATGCGTAATCTACAAGCCAGCTACCTCACTCTTAGGTATATGCCCTGGAGGATCTCTACCACCCTCTGACCTACACTTTAAAAGAAAGGAGATGTCTAATATGTAAAAAGGTATAAAGATTAATACATTGACATCTGTGTATCCACCACAGCTTAAAAAAAATTTTTGTTACTAAGGTACACTGTGGTATATTTATAACATGGAATACAGCTCAACCATAAAAAGGGACAGTCTACTTTATATGCATGAACATGGATGAATCACAAGCTAGACACAGAAGTACATACTGTATGATTTTGGTTATATGAAGTTCTAGAACAGGAAAAACTAAATTATGGTGATAGGAATCAAAACAGTGGTTGCTGGTGGGGATTGACTAGGAAGAGGCATGAGGAATTTTCTGAGGTGATGAAAATGGTCTACTTCTTGATGGGGTGCAGTTTACATGGGCGTATATATCAGTCAGACTCACTGCACGCTTAAGATCCATATCATTATATGTAAATTATACCTTGATAAAAGACTGTAACCCAAAAACAAACCCAAAAACAAAAACACCCAACAACAACAGAGATGGAGCTCTCCCAGTACTTTCCTTCCAACCAAAGGTAACTTCTATCCTGAATATAACGTGTCTATGCCCTTTAATATTTTTATTACATGTGCATATGTCCTTAAGCAAGATATACTGTTATTTTGCCTGTCTTTGAACTTTGTATATATCACAACATATATACACATATATGTGTGTATGAACGAATTATGTATTCTTGTAACTTGCTTTTTTGCATTATGTATGTGAGATTTATCTATTTGATACCAGTAGCTGATCATGCATTTTTAGGCCTAAGTATATCATGAAATGAAATACTACATAATTGAGTTATCCTTTCTCCTTCTGCCATGTGTTTAGGTTGTTTCAAAGCATTGCTGCTATCATGTTGTGTATCTACTTGTTTGTGAGTGCCAGGGCATTTAGGGGTGGGATAGTGGGGCTGCGGGATAAGCGTACTGTCAGTTCTGATGTTGCCATACTCTTCTCCAAAGAGATTTGTCAGCAGTTTGTGAATGGTTTGTATTTTTACCAAACACTTGGTACTGTCAGACTTTAAATTTTGTTGCAAATTAGGCAGGGGCGAAATATTATCTCACTGTGGTTTTAATTTGTGGTTCCCTGATTTCAAGTGTGGTTGAACATATTTTTATGTATTCTTTGGCCATTCAAGTTTCCTCTTCTGTGAAATATCAGTTCATATCTTTTGCTCATTTCTTTTTTATATTGTCTTTTTCTGAGTTGCAAATACATTTTTCCAGTTTGTCTTTCTTTTTAATTAATTTATTTTAAAAGTTTTTTTAATTTTTTAATTTTTTGGCCTCTTCCGGCGGCATGTGGGATCTTAGTTCCGCAACCAGGGATCAAACCCATGCTCCCTGCGGTGGAAGTGGAGTCTTAACCACTGGACCACCAGGAAAGCCCCCCGTTTGTCTTTTTTTTAATGGAATATTTTGATGAATTTTAAGGTATAATATTTGAGTTTTGTGCTTTTTGCTTCATAAGGGATCCTTCCATGTCTGCAAACTAAAGATATTTACCTATGTTTCCTAAAAAGAGTTTTTGCCTTTAATATTTAGACCATTAACCCACTTGATATTAAATTCAATATTTTAAGTGAGGTAGTAATTCAGTTTTTCCCCCATATTGACAACCAGTCGTTCCAGCAACACTTACTGAATACCCATCCTTTCCTCACCAATGTGCAGTGCCACCTTTTGGCATTTATCAAGTTTCCATATATGGATGAGTCTGTGGGCTCTTTATTCAGATCTCAGTTACTACTTATTTATACTAACTCCTGATATCAGGCAGTAGAGTCACCTTACCTCATTGTTCTTGAGTATGTTTAAATGTTTTGATGTATCTAGTGCCTAGAACAATGGCAGACCCATAGTAGGGGATCAATAAATATCTATTGAATGGCTGAAGGAATCTCATCGGGTACCTGCTAAGTCGGTAGTCCAGCAGTTCCTGACATGCTGGACGGTGGTTTACCTGTGGGGAGAGGAGAGAAGGCAGTCGGAAACACTGTCTCTTGCTTCTGCCCTCCCTTGCTCTCTGTCGCTTTTTGTATCTTCTCATTCAGACCAAAATCTAAAAGAATGAATCCTCACCCAGCCCAACAACTACTACTCAGTATCGCTACAACCTGCGAGTACAAGGTTTAGTGAGAGTGGGATTGCTGCTAATTGTGACCTTGGAGGATTCTGACCACAAATTGTAGATGGCTCTGTGAGGCCTTTTGGAGTTCGGCCGATAACTGGGCCCTTAACCCTTGGAAATAGGAGAGAGGGTCCTCTAAAACTAGGTCTTCTGTGCATTTGCACGTCTTTATTTTGCAGGCTAGTGTAACTTCGAAATACACTTCTTGCTGTAATGTAGTTCTTGCCGTGTTTTGTTAATAAAAAGAACCACTATTTACTTAATGCTTGCTACATGCAAAGCATTGTGCTAAGTGCTCTGCATATACATGTATTCATTGACTCTTCAAAACCATCTTTTTTTAAAAAAAAACTTTTTGCAGTAAGCAGTAGTTATTCATTTTTTCATTCATCTAATCTTCTTGAGCCTTATTGGACTGAATTAGAGAACAGGGCTGCCAACTCCAGGAACTCACAGTTTAGTGAAGGGCAGACATTTAAAGAAATAGTTGCTGTTCAGTGTGATGATTGCATTTACAAAAGCATATCCAAAATACAGTCTAGAAAAGAGCGTGATTAACTCTGAGGGGCAGAAGAGAGGAGTTGCGGTGTCAGGGGAGTCTAGGAAGAGGGTTTTAAATAGGACATGACCACTGGGAACACTCTTGAAGGCCTCTCTCTGGGCCTCTAGCTTGATCAGTTTACTCCGATCTTCACTGCCCTCTCCTTCTCAACGAGCATGTCTCCCCACTTTCTTATTCACCGGTGGCTTCCTCCTTTAACCACAATTTTTAAAAATTAACTTTTTAGCAACTTTATTGAGGAATGATTTACATACTTTGAAATTGCTCAATGTTGAGCGTATAATTCACTGATTTTTTAGTAAATTTCCTGAGTCAAAATCATCACTAAAAGTAGTAGTAACGGGCTTCTCTGGTGGCACAGTGGTTAAGAATCCGCCTGCCGGTGCAAGGGATGTGGGTTCGAGCCCTGGTCCGGGAGGATCCCACATGCCGCAGAGTAACTAAGCCCGTGCGCCACAACTACTGAGCCTGCGCTCTAGACCCCACAGGCCACAACTACTGAGCCCATGTGACACAACTACTGAGCCTGCATTCTAGAGCCCACAAGCCACAACTGCTGTAGCCCGTGTGCCTAGAGCCTGTGCTCTTCAACAAAAGAAGCCACCGCAATGAGAAGCCCGCGCACCACAACAAAGAGTAGCCCCCGCTTGCCGCAACTAGAGAAAGTTCGCACACAGCAACAAAGACCCAACACAGCCAAAAATAAGTAAAATAAAATAAATTAATTTTTTAAAAAAAGTAGGGCTTCCTGGTGGCACAGTGGTTGAGAGTCCGCCTGCCGATGCAGGGGACACAGGTTCGTGCCCCGGTCCAGAAGATCCCACGTGCCGCGGAGCGGCTGGGCCCGTGAGCCATGGACTCTGAGCCTGTGCGTCCGGAGCCTGTGCTCCGCAACGGGAGAGGCCACAACAATGAGAGGCCCGCGTACCGCAAAAAAAAAAAAAAATGATTAACCCCCAACTGATTCGTGCAGACTGCGGCTCAGGGTAATGAAGTGTGGTCTCTGTGTACGTGCAGCTAGTACCTGGCAGAGCCGGGATTCACACTAGTGTAATGGCTCGTGAAAGCATATTGAGGTTTTCAACAGGGAAATCAGCCCACAGAGTTGTTCAGTATAAGAGCACCTTCTTTGTTACCTTGGCATCTAAGGACTGGGTATGTTATGAAACTGGGAACTGTTGTTCACAGAGGGTTTAGGTAAAAACACTGGGAAAGAGGGCTAGATTAGGTGTTGTTTGAAATGTGAGTAAAATACTTTAAGAATTGAACCAATACACACAACCAGCCAAACAAAAACCCAAAGTCAAACACTTAAAAAAAAAAAAAGAGTTGTACCAGCAATCAATGCGTGTGATAAAGCCACAGATTAAAATGTGTACTTGTGAAGTGAATAATAAACCACTCTGGTTACTTTCCTCCTAAACCCTTATGCTTATTATTTGGCTTTCCAGGGTATTTACATTAATTTTCTAATGGAGAATATTTTATTTCTACCCCCAAGCAAGCTGTGACCTGGTATAGTCAAGCAGGCAGTTCAAAGGAGCAAGGCTTCCCACTTTTTCTAGTGTAAATTACGGGGTTTGAAATGTTCTGACAATTGAATTAGCTGATTGGTGCAACAATAACAAACACTTTATACATAATTTGTGTTGCCTTCAGAGATGGCAGAAACTAGGCTGCTGATAATAGACCAGAATTGTCTGGACCGTGACAGGCCACCCTCCTGCCTCAGTGGAAGGGAAGACAGCAGCTTCTTCCATTCTACTTTGAATTATGCTTTGTACACTGCACTTCTGATTCGTGAATATTAATGCTGGGAAAATGGCAACAGTGCTTGAGATATTTGTTGACAGGGTAAAGGTCTCCATCCCTCAATAAAAGGAAGTCTCAAACACAGCCCATGCAGCGGGCCCTGCTGGATTAGTATGCTCGGCTGCCTCTTCATGTGTCCGTCATTCTAATAATGGAATTGAGTGTGCAGAAACCCTTCCCTGCCCCTACTTCTGGATTAGGAAGCCGCAGAAATAGTCTCAATTCAATATTGGGACACTCGGGTAGAGGTAACTAGACTGTGGTATGCTTTTTAGGTTAATATCAAGGAAAATATATCTGAGATGGTTCTTAGTTCAGTATTTTATTTCATATTTGACAAATGATCAGAGTCATTTTTCAGGAAGTAATCTAATACCTCCCCTAAAGCAGGGATTGACAGACTTTTTCTTTGAGGGGCCAGATAGTAAATGTTTTAGGCTTCGTGGGTCATATGGATTCTTGTCACAGTTACTTAACTCTGCCATTGTAATGTGAAAACAGCCATAGGTAATACATAAAATGACATAAAATGAATGTGTGGCTGTGTCCCAATAAAACTTTATTTATGGACACTGAAATCGAAATTTCAGATAATTTTCACAGGTCACAAAATATAATTCTTCTGATTTTTCCAATCATTTAAACATGTTAAAACCATTCTTATGGATCACACACACACACACACACACACACACACACACACACACCAGGTGGCTGGATTTGGCCGTAATTTCCCTGTAGCGTTAGAGTTTTCCCTGTGTCCCAGGTATGTCTGCAGTTTGTTTTCCAGTATGTGAAGCAGCATTTCCCGCCATGGCCCATCCTCATACTCAGAAGTTATGCAGAGCTACATGGACAGAAAACCAGAAACCCATTCCAAACCAAGATATTTCATATTTCATTTCCCTGCTTGCCTCACTTGCCGCCTCCTCATGCACATATACACACATCCACCCACCTGCCTTTACCTGCTGTTCGTGGCACCCTTTCCTAATTACAAGGGATCTCGTTTCCATGCTCCGGGATCCTAATGAGCTTTATTAACTAGAATTATGGAAATTTATTATGGAAATTAGTAGTGAGGCTATGGACATTGCTTTCTTTGCAGAAGTGGATACCTTTGTTTTCTTTATCTTCAGATAATTTATCGTTACAAGTTATAAAATGAAATTAGAATGTTACAAGCTGTGCATTCTACAGATTTATTAAAATTCCATTTAATAGATATTTTTTAGTGCTTATATAGTAAGAAGTGGTTATTTGGGATGCAGGTAGTCTTCCTGAACTGTGGGCAGGTGCAAGAATTGTCCAGGAGCACCACAGCAATTTGCTGGTTGGTGCATGGGTGTTCTGTGCAATGAGACCCAAGATCAGGTTAGAGTTCACCAGTGCTCAGAAATTTGGTGCTTGAATAATGGTGCAGTGGAGATATAGCATTATACTGTGGCATCTGAACTGAGGTGCGACATATACAGGACTTGGACCACTCTGAGCCTCATTTTCCTCATCTGTGAAATGGGGATAAAATAGTCTATGTGAATGCAGTTTGTGAAATGCTGTCCAAATGAAAGCTGTTACTGTTATTTGCTAAGTCTTGAGTGCAGTCTCTTGTTCATGGCTCACAAACCTGGCTGGTTATTAGAATCATTTGTGGGAGTGGGTGGCAGGGGGAGGGGCATTGGGAAAATACAGATTTCCAGTCTCACCCCAGACTTACTGAATCAGAATTTCTCTGAGAGTGCCTAGAAGTCTGTATTTTTAACAGATTCCACAGGTAATTCTGATGTGTTTGGGAAGCTTGGTTTTGTTCATATGTCTCAGTTGATGGGTTTAAGAAAACCTAAATTTCCCTTGTAATCCTAGCTTGGACTTCCCCCCGAAAAGTTCATGCCATCTATCTTCACAGACAATAAGGGAATCAAAAGACAGAGGATCAGGAAGAACAAGAATTCTCTTCGGTTTTTCTTCCTGGGAATATCTGTTTCAGTAAGTGGAAATAGAAGGAGAACTGGAGATTTGATATCCAACCCAGTGTAAGAACCCAAATTGTGTTTCTCCTCCTTCAGCTCTCCCTCTGCAGCCATGAGATTTACAGTGTTGTTTTCACTTTCTTCTGTGCCCTGAAGCATGTGTGTGAAAGAAAGAGCATGAGATTAAGCACACCATGAATGTACAACAGATCGACAATATCCTTTCCAGTTTTGCCACTCAAAGTTCATCATTAAAAATGTTTTTCCGAGTTATTTCTGGAACGAACACAATTGTAGTGTTGGCACATACAGATCACAAACACAAAAAGAATCTCAGTAGTACTAAAAAGATAAATTGAGTCTGAATTTCTCACATTCGCTGCCTTGCCTCTAATTTACATATGAGTAATTGTAGATTTCAAATGAGTGAAATCATCCACCACCTCCACATTGGCAGCCCAGGTTGTTTTCAACAGTAGAACTCAGTAGTATGTACGTACACATAAATGCTCTCTTATAGTACTTTGCAACTTCCTCATGTTTGAGAGCCATACAAAGTATTCCCCTCTCAGCAAAATTCCTTCCACAAATATTAAGTATTTGCTATTCTCCAGATACCTTGTTAGAAATTTCCGTAAGCATAGACCCACAGTCCTTATCTCAGAGGTTCACAGGCTTGGTAGGAGGATGGTCATGATTATGTCGCTGCAGAAAAAGTTAGCTTTCATGTTAATTATACAAATCAAATCATATTTCCAAATTACATTCATTATAAAAGTAGAGAATTTATGCCGTGGAAAAATACGGGATCAATGTATCTACTCTGTGTGTAGCCTGATCCTTCATTCCGTAATTTATTGTAATGTATTATTATCATTTATTCCATTTATTATTTTACTAATTTGATAGAGATACTAGTTTGAAAGTAAGTAGATGCTTAAATATATGAGGGACTAAAAAGGGTATATCTTCTACATTTAGTACTTCTAGTTAGATATGTTCTTACCTGTTGTTCAGTATTCATTTCTAGCTTCAGCTGTCTCCACGAGGTGACTTGGATACTGTGTCTTTACCCTGTGGCTCCAAATCTCCAGAGATAAATATCCAGCAAAGTCCTGCATACTTCTACCTTTCTTCTCCCAAGTGTTCCTCAAACTCAGTGTCAACAAATGGAGCTTATTTTCTTACTCTCAAACCTGATCTTCTTCTTGGGTTTCTTGTTTCAGGGAGCCCCATTACCATTCTCCCAGATGCCAAGGCTTCAGTCTTGACATCATCTCTGACTCTCAGTCCTAATCAGGAGCTGAATTCTGTTGGGTGAATCTCTGTCATCTTTTCCCTTCCACTGCCATCCTCCTACTTCTAGATCTTTGTCTCGCAAACCAGGGTCTTGAGGATTTGAGTGTTCTTCATCCTGTTTCCCAATTACTATTTTCATGTCCAGGATAATCTAATGAAATCAATAGGTACAGGTTTGGGATCTTCCAGATTTGTAGCTGAGTTCTGCCACTGATTCGAATGTCTACATTTGTGTTGTGTTTGTATGTTGGCTCTGAGTTGGGCAAGTCCTCTCTCCAGCACCATGAGGTGACCAACTTCGTCTGGAACTCCTCACATTGTTACAACTGTGTGAATCTGGCTTTCCCAGTGGACTGTGAGATCTTGGAGGACAGGGACCATGTCTGGCTTATTTCTGTGTTCTCAGAATCTAGCACTGGGCCCAACACATAGTAGGCACGTATGGTTGTGGTCATTGTATGTATATTGTTCTGAAGTTTGCCCCCCCGCCCATAGTGTATGGGGATAGTTATGGCTATAGTTGTTTTAATATTTATCTAGTACTTAGTCATGTTGATAGATGACATTTGGCTTAAACTGTCCCTTATTTTTAGACATTTGGACTATTTTCATTTGTTGGCTATTTGAGTAGTAGAGTTAAAAACTTCTTTGAACGAAGTTATTTTTCTCTTATCAAGATTGTTTTCTTGGGCATCTCTTAATGCAATAAATAGGTCGAAATGCACTAGCAGTTTTATTCATCTAGTAATATGATGCTAGGTTGTGTTTTGTTTTGTTTTGCTTTGATGAAGAGTCTGGACAGAGATGTCATGTATGTCCTCTTTTGAGATGTGTTTCTTCAATTTTCAATTACACTCCCTTTGATTGGGAGCAGACTAGGAAGAACAAATGATGATTACTATCCTCCTGCCAGTGCACTGTCATTGCTTACCTTCCTCCAGTCTGTATGCCTTCAGGCACACCTTCAGAAATGTGTGAAGTGCATGTTCCTTCAGCCTGAGTAATGTTTCAACAGACAAATCTAATCATGTAGGCCATTCATGCTCAAAACACAGCAGGGACTTTCCATCGCCTGCCAGATAAAGTGCAGCTATGTTGTCAGGACCTACAGAGCCCGTCAAGACCTGGGTTCTGTTTCCCTTTCTAGGCTTATCTTTGGCTGCTGCCCAGATACACTCTCTGCTCACCCTGAAGACACTGTTTTCAGTTGGGAATGTACGTGCTGTTCCCTCCATCTGAAGTGAACTCCCTGACCCCTTGCCTGCCTGACATCGCCTTACTCATCATTCTTCAGGACTCAGCTCTTCAAGACTCAGCTCAGTCTTAAGTGCTGCCCTCTTTCCAGCCCTTATTACTTTCCCCACTCCCATTCTTAAAGATTTTTTCCATCTTTCATTAAAGCCTTTGGCACCTATATTGAAGCTCTTTGTTAATTTTTTTTCAACTTTTCACTTAGATTGTGAGCTCATTAAAGGTAACAATTTTATCAGTCATTTTTGTAACCCAGCTTTTAATTCAGTGACTAGCACATAGCTTGTCCTCAATAAACATTTTTTTCTGAATGATCAGAACTATTATTCATTTTTAAGTAGGTTTACTCATTTATAAGTAGACTACTTATAGGTAAGTCTACTTATTTGTAAATTGAGAATCCATTTATGGTATATATGGTAATTCTCAATTGTCTAGGATATCAACTTTCCCCAAGTATTTGGGTTTTTTTAATGGGCAGCAGTTATAATTTTGTTTATTACCTAAGCTGTAAACCCTAGACTGTAAGCTACATAAGGAGTTATCTAGCTTACCATCATCTCCCTGGTTCCTAGTACTCATACCCGGCACCCAGTAAGTACTCAGTAACTATTCATTGAATGAGTGAATAGATGAATGAATAAAAATTTGAGAAAAGGCTACTAACCATGTGGCACGTCATAGACGTACGCATTTATATATACGTGTCTGCCCTATTTTATTCACTGTTCTGTTGCTGTGTCCATTTAACTCAGGGCTTTTCCTGATAACCCCTATGACGTCTTCAACCTCTATCACGGCATGACCCTGAGGGCCTGTTTGAACCCTGCCATCTCAAGCTCATCTCTTTAATGAGAGACGCCTTAAAAATGTCAACTACAAGCCAGGAAGCTAACACCTGCTGTAGTAGGCAGGATAGTTGTTTTGTCCCCTAACGTGGAGCTAGGCCATCTCTAGGACTGACCTCCTCATTTATCTCCAGACGTCAGCCAAACCTCCTGTTGTTCTGGGAAATAAATAACTAAATCATATCTGCGTGATTGAGCTGATTTATAGAGACGTGATGCTGCCAAAACCTGAAGAGGTCATTTTGAGAGAAGCACGAAGTATCAGCAGAGAGAGACCACATCGGCTTCCCCCGGGTCGAATCTGCTTGGGATAAGAGTCTCATTTCTTGGTGTCCTGGTGAGAATTTGCGTGTTTTTGACCACAGCCTATTAACAAGGAACAAAAAAAATCCATCTATTACTTGGTTCTCTCTTATATTACTAGTTCTGTTAAAAAGCTTTACAAGGGAACAAAAACCTGAGGTATCATAGCAGTTAGTGGAGGGGAGGCAGTACCTGGGTGTTGCGAGGGAGCAGAATTATCTTCAGCTGTGCGTCAGAATGACGCGAGGCGGGAAGACTTTTACAAAAAGAAGAAGAAACCTAGGATGGCAGCAAAAGTCCTGCTATTTGGTTCATTAAAAAAAGGTATTGGGGCTTCCCTGGTGGCACAGCGGTTAAGAATCTGCCTGCCAATGCAGGGGACATGGGTTCGATCCCTGGTCCGGGAAGATCCCACATGCCGTGGAGCAGCTAAGCCTGTGTGCCACAACTACTGAGCCTGCACTCTAGAGCCCGCGAGCCACAACTGCTGAGCCCACGTGCCACAACTACTGAAGCCCGCGTGCCTAGAGCCTGTGCTGTACAAGAGAAGCCACCGCAACGAGAAGCCCGTGCACTGCAACGAAGAGTAGCCCCCACTCACCGCAACTAGAGAAAGCCTGCACGCAGCAACGAAGACCCAACACAGCCAAAAATAAATAAACAAACAAACAAATAAATAAATAAATTTAGTGTTTTAGAAAAAGGTATTATACATTATCAATGACCTACTCCCAGCTTTAGCACTTCTATTAAAGCCCTGCTGGGTGAAAGCTAAAATCTTAATTGAAAATAGAGCAGATTGTATTTATTAAAACTATTATCAGTGCTGACTGCTCTCAAATGCATTCTGTTTATGATGCTGGAAGGACTACAGGAAGCTCTGCCATCCAGAGCATCGTTTAGCTTTAGCTGCAGGGCTAGCTGGAAACAACAGTGCCCAGCAGGCATAGACCAGAGTCTGGGTGTCTGAGTAGCCGAGGCTGGTGTATCTGCGCCAGGAGTGTTGCGTCCACATGGTGGGTGGTGCTTAATGAGGCTGCCTCCTATCTGAAGTCCTGGGAGAGCAGTTACGGGGGCAAGCGAGCAGTGCCTGGCCCACCGGAGAAAGATGAGTGCTGTATGAAAGGGGACCAGGGAGCGCAGAGGAAGGCCAGGGCTTGGATCTGATAGAGCTGTAGTGTTTTTCTGGCTCCGTATCCAAGGCCATTGAGGTTTACTTGGCTCTGAAATTCAGTGGAAGCTGATGTATGTCAGGGTTCTCCAGAGAAACAGACCAATAGGATATGTATAAGTATGTATATATACGAGATTTATTATAAAATTAGCTCATGTGGTTATAGAGGCTGAGAAGTTCTATGATTTGCTATCTGTAGGCTGGAGAACCAAGAAAGCCAGTGGTATAATTCAGTCCGATCCCCAAGGCCTTAGAATCGGCTGATGGTGTAAATCCTGATCTGAGTCTGGAATCCAGAGAATCAGAAGCACCGATGTGATATCCAAGAGCAGGAGAAGATGGATGTGTCAGCTGAAGCAGAGAGAGGGAAGTTGCCGTTCTCTGCCTTTTTTGTTCTTTTCAGGCCCTCAACTGATTGGTTGATGCCCATTCACACCGGGGAGGGTCATCTGCTTTACTCAGTTCATCAATTGAAACGCTAATCTCTTCCAGAAACACCGTCAGAGACACACCCAGAAATTTTTACCAGCTCTGTGGGCATCCCTTAGCCCAGTCAAGTTGACAACATGAAATTAACCAACACAGCCGATTAACTCTTAAGTGTCTACAAAAACTCCTGCATGTATTTCCAGAGCCCCTCTCACTCTCCACCATGGGCACTACAGAAGCAGCCAGGCTCTGGCAGCATAAAGGAAGAGAGCGAGGTGGAGGCTATTTATAAGGATCGATGGGAAAAAGACACATTTAGAATCATTGTTGTTTGGTCCTGCATGAATTTAGAAGCTACTTAGAAGAGAGAAGTTTTTCTATTCCGTTGTTGCTGTCATCCCCTGACTCCCCCTGACCCCCAACCCAATGAAGAGGACTAAAAACACATTTTGGATGAGAAATGAACAGATCAGACCTAAGACCTCAGTGAGATGGGGAAGGGAGAGAGTGGGCTGGGGTGTTGGTTGGACCAGTTGTGCTATTTATTTGTTTTGTGATTCTGGACACATGAGGAATTGTGGTTTAGGGGAAAGATACGAGACTGGGAGACAGAAGTCCTGGGTTCTAGTTCTGAATCTGCTGCCAGTTCATTGCCAGTGGAATTGCATCTGGAGCATGCCATTTGGATGTGGAGGCTTTAGATTGTTTAGAAAACAATAATGTTGGTTCTCAGACATGGATATGACATGGAGTTTTCCTCAATCTGAAGCAAATTTGGCTTGTCGTGTAGCTAAGTGTACTCAATCTAGTGGATTCCCTTTTATTCTAAGCTTGGGTATGTCTTACTTTTTGATGTTACATTCCTTTCTTTTATGAAGTGATGGTGAAAGTAGGTAGATGGTGGTTGGGTTGTATTTATTATTTAAAGACCTAACTTGGCAAGGTAAAAAATTGAATTTAATCCTTTAAATTCTTTTTGAAATTTTAATGGTATACAGAATCCATGATACTCAGACCCGATAACCTTTAAAGTTCCTTTCAATTCTTTTTTTTTTAAATATATTTATTTATTTGTTTGTTTGTTTTTAAGAAAAATTGCAATTTTGGAGAACTAATAAGACATTAGACTCCAGATGCAACTGTGTTTTAAAACATTGAGTTTAAGAACTTATCTGAAGGGCTTCCCTGGTGGTGCAGTGGTTGAGAGTCCACCTGCCGATGCAGGGGACGTGGGTTCGTGCCCCGGTCTGGGAAGATCCCACGTGCCGCGGAGCGGCTAGGCCCGTGAGCCATGGCCACTGAGCCTGCGCGTCCGGAGCCTGTGCTCCACCACAACGGTGAGAGGCCCGCGTACCGCAAAAAAAAAAAGAACTTATCTGTATGGAAATTACACATTAGACTGGCTAGGATGCCATTAATCATAATATTAATAAAAAGGACACTGATTGAAGTCAACTTTAAAGAACAACAGTGGGAACATCTTAGTAGAGTCTTTTAAAAGAATGAGGCAGCTGTATATGGCATAATGCCTGAGATATGCCATTAAGAAGGAAAAAAACAAGGTGTAGAACAACATATTTATTATAATACCATTTATTGGTTTTTAAAAGGAATAGTGTGTGTGTGTGTGTGTGTGTGTGTCTGCTGGAGTGTGCACACATGAATACACAGGTGCTTGAACTTGTTATATGTATAGAATACTGGTAACTATGGTTGTCACTGAGGCGGGTAATTGAGTCTCTTAGGAATAGGGATGCTAGGGAAACTTTCCTTTTACTTTGTATTACTTGTAACTTATGAGTTTAGTTCCATGTGCATGTATCACCTGTTCAAAAAATAAATTGAATTTTTAAAAAAGAACTAAAATGGGAGAAATAATAGTAATTCTCAGTGTGAGAAAATTCAAAGATGTTATTGCTCGAAATAGATCTGAGTCTTTCTTCAATCATAAGTGAACCTGTGCTGCCCTGAAAGATGTACACAATTTGGTTTCCTTCACACGGAGGTACTTTGACAGAATAATAATCCTTTGGCATCTTTTGATCATCCAAGGTGGTAGAACGCTGTCTTGAGAGGTCGGGTTTAAGGTTATGATGTTGGTAGTGTTCCTCCTGATTTCTAAAATGGTTAGCAGTCATACTATAGGTTGACCTGAAGAATGAATATACATGAAGAGAGTTCAGCCGGGTAACAAAATAAAATGCACAGCCTGGAATGTTGGTGCCAGAAGGTTCACTGAGACTTATCCAACCCCTTGTTTTTATCAGTGTCCCCTTTGGTCCCCAACCCCCAGGCCACGGACTGGTACCGGTCCGCTACCTGTGGGAACCGGGCCACACAGCAGGAGGTGAGTGGTGGGTGAGCGAGTGAAGCTTCATCTGCCGCTCCCCATCGCTCGCATCACCGCCTGAACCATCCTCCCCCACCCCCGGTCCGGGAAAAATTGTCTTCCACAAGACTGATCCCTGGTGCCAGAAAGGTTGGGGACCACTGTCCTAAGAGGTTTACAGCCTACCCAGGGTCAGGCAGCTAGTGATGCCACAGCCTTTAACTCAGACTTGCCCAACTTGACACATGCTACTGACATGGAGAAGGCTCCACCTCTAAGGGAATTACTCTGTAGTCCCAACCTTAATTTTTCTATATTCCTGACTCACTGAAGGGTAGAGATGTGGAACATGGTTCCCCAACAGTCACTCCCCCCTGAGCCATAACCAGCCACATCTCTGTGGTCTGCCATGGAGTCTCTGTTCTCGCTCTTCCCTGCCCTCTCCCCTGGGACATCTTTAAACAGCTCACTTAGCAGTTCCTGCTCCTTACCCTGAGCAGAAGGCCCAGCTGCTTCCTTGGGTCCCTGAGATAGCTAATGTGTTGGGGTGAAAAGACAACCTGTCTCTTCTGGGAGGACAGGGTGACTTGTGGTCAGACATTGCGGTAGGGAGATATGAGAGGAAAGGACGCAGGGTCACTGACATTTAGACATCGAGAGCTGAAGACAGAGGAGTTATAGTGTGGTTGATTGCAAGCATGGCTAGTTCTCCACCTCTCCCTGTATCCACCAGGCCGTTTTCAGTTCCAGAGTCCATTTCCTCACCCCTGGAGTCTGGCCTGGGCTTGTGATTTTGGCTTTGGCCATCAGGGTGCTGTAGTAGTGATGAATGGTGTGCCAGTTCCCAGCTCAGGCCTCGAGAGGCATTGTGTGTTTCTGCTTGCTCTCTTGTGCTTCCACCATTACCATGAGAACGTTTTCAGAGCAGAGCCAGATGACCCTAGTTTTCCTAGCCAAGGACTTCCTAAACCAGCTGACCCCAAGGTAATAATTATACCAGGGTAAGTAATCCCAGCCAAGATCAGGAGAGCCACCTAACTGACCACCACACCTAACAGTAAGAGCTTTAAGCACTTACTGTTGTATACCAGTGATGTTGTTGAATTGCTTTTTCTGCAACATTATTGTGTAAGTGTATAACTGATACTTACGGGGATTGTGAGAAATGGACATGTGGTTGGTTCTGTGTCCAGACATGGAGAAACTAAGGTTTTCTTTGCCCTCCTATATAATACTGTCTGACACATGGAGAAGTGTTTCTGGTGTGATAGAACAAAATAAAACAAGACAACAAAAAGCCAGGGCTAAGTCCCAGCATCAGGAAAGTATTATATAGTTTTGTGTCTAGCAGGAGCTCTAGCAATGTCAGTATTCTATAATACTAGCATTTCAAATATTGTCCTTCCTTCTTTCTCTCTAAACTATTTAACATAATCTGTTGGGATTTTCCCCCTCTTACTATAAGGTAATGGGTTCCTAATTCAGTTTTACTTATGAACTTATTTAAATTTCCAAATATCAGACAATTTCCATGTTATATAATTGCTATCATGCTCAAGTTGAAGAGCTACCATAGTCATATGATTAAAAAAAGCCTCATGAAGTGAGTGAAAAAGTTAGAAAAGAGAAACAAGAAGAACTACAATACTTCAGCCTGTGGAACAAAAACGACATTCACAGAAATAGACAAGATGAAAAGGCAGAGGGCTATATACCAGATGAAGGAACAAGATAAAACCCCAGAAAAAAACTAAATGAAGTGGAGATAGTAAACCTTCCAGAAAAAGAATTCAGAATAATGATAGTGATGATGATCCAGGACCTCGGATAAAGAATGGAGGCAAAGATCAAGAAGATGCAAGAAATGTTTAACAAACACTTGGAAGAATTAAAGAACAAACACCTAGAAGAATTAAAGAACAAACAAACAGAGATGAACAATGCAATAACTGAAATGAAAAATACACTAGAGGGAATCAATAGCAGAATAACTGAGGCAGAAGAACAGATAAGTGACCTGGAAAACAGAATGGTGGAATTCACTGCTGCAGAACAGAATAAAGAAAAAGAATGAAAAGAAATGAAGACAGCCTAAGAGACCTCTGGGACAACACTAAACGCAACAGCATTTGCATTATAGGGGTCCCGGAAGGAGAAGAGAGAGAGAAAGGACCTGAGAAAATATATGAAGAGATTATAGTTGAAAACTTCCCTAACATGGGAAAGGAAATACCACCCATGTCCAGGAAGCACAGAGAGTCCCAGGCAGCACAAACCCAAGGAGAAACATGCCGAGACACATAGTACTCAAACTGACAAAAATTAAAGACAAAAAAAAATTATTGAAGGCAGCAAGGGAAAAATGACAAATAACATACAAAGGAACTCCCATAAGGTTAACAGCTGATTTCTCAGCAGAAGCTCTATAAGTCAGAAGGGAGTGGCATGATATATTTAAAGTGATGAAAGGGAAGAAGCTACAGCCAAGTTACTCTACCCAGCAAGGATCTCATTCAGATTTGACAGAGAAATCAAAAGCTTTACAGAAAAGCAAAAGCTAAGAGAATTCAGCACCACCACACCAGCTCTATAGCAAATGCTAAAGGAACTTCTCTAAGTGGGAAACACAAGAGAAGAAAAGGACCTACCAAAACAAACCCATAATAATTAAGAAAATGGTAATAGGAACATACATGTCAATAATTACCTTAAATGTGAATGGATTAAATGTGCCAACCAAAATATACAGGCTTGCTGAATGGATACAAAAACAAGACCCATATATATGCTGTCTACAAGAGACCCACTTCAGACCTAGGGACACATACACACTGAAAGTGAGGGGATGGAAAAAGATATTCCATGCAAATGGAAATCAAAAGAAAGCTGGAGTAGCAATACTCATAGCAGATAAAATAGACTTTAAAATAAAGAATGTTACACGAGACAAGGAAGGACACTACATAATGATCAAGAGATCAATCCAAGAAGAAGTTATAACAATTATAAATATATATGCACCCAACATAGGAGCACCTCAATACATAAGGCAACTGCTAACAGCTTTAAAAGAGGAATCGACAGTAACATAATAATAGTGGGGGACTTTTAACACCTCACTTACACCAATGGACAGATCATCCAAGCATAAAACTAATAAGGAAACACAAGCTTTAAATGACACAATAGACGAGATGGATTTAATTGATATTTATAGGACTTTCCATCCAAAAACAGCAGATTACACTTTCTCCACAAGTGCACATGGAACATTCTCCAGGATAGATCACGTCTTGGGTCACAAATCAAGCCTCAGTAAATTTAAGAAAATTGAAATCATATCAAGCACCTTTCTGACCAGAACACTATGAGATTAGAAATCAGTTACATGGAAAAAAAACGTAAAAAACACAAACACATGGAGGCTAAACAATACATTACTAAATAACCAAGAGATCACTGAAGAAATCAAAGAGGAAATCAAAAAATACCTAGAGACAAATGACAATGAAAATACGATGATCCAAAACCTATGGGATGCAGCAAAAGCAGTTCTAAGAGGGAAGTTTATAGCAATACAAGCCTACCTCAAGAAACAAGAAAAATCTCAAATAAACAATCTAACCTTACACCTAAAGGAACTAGAGAAAGAAAAACAAACAAAACCCAAAGTTAGTGGAAGGAAAGAAATCTTAAAGATTAGAGCAGAAATAAATGAAACAGAAACAAAGAAAACAATAGCAAAGATCAATAAACTAAAAGCTGGTTCTATGGGACTGAGTAAACTGATGAGGATGATTATAATTTTTGTGACTTTATGTTTGAATAAAAGAAAAAAGCTGGTTCTTTGAGAAGATAAACAAAATTGATAAACCATTAGCCAGACTCATCAAGAAAAAGAGGGAGAGGACTCAAATCAATAAAATTAGAAATGAAAAAGGAGAAGTTACAACAGACACTGCAGAAATACAAAGCATAAGAGACTACTACAGGCAACTCTGTGCCAATAAAATGGACAACCTGGAAGAAATGGACAAGTTCTTAGAAAGGTATAACCTTCCAAGACTGAACCAGGAAGAAATAGAAAATATGAACAGACCAATCATAAGTAATGAAATTGAAATTGATTAAAAATCTTCCAAGAAACCAAAGTCCAGGACCAGATGGCTTCACAGGTGAATTCTATCAAAAATTTAGAGAAGAGGACTTCCCTGGTGGTGCAGTGGTTGGGGGTCTGCCTGCCGATGTGGGGGGCGTGGGTTCGTGACCTGGTCCGGTGGGATCCCGCATGCCACGGAGTGGCTGGGTCCGTGGGCCATGGCTGCTGGGCCTGCGCGTCCGGGGCCTGTGCTCCGCGGTGGGAGAGGCCGCAGCAGTGAGACGCCCGTGTACCGCAAAAAAAAAAAAAAAAAAAAAAAAAATTTAGAGAAGAGCTAACACCCATCCTTCAAACTCTTCCAAAAATTGCAGAGGAGGGAACACTTCCAAACTCATTCTGTGAGGCCACCATCACCCTGATACCAAAACCAGACAAAGATACTACAAAAAAAGAAAATTACAGACCAGTATCACTGATGAATATAGATGCAGAAATCCTCAACAAAATGCTAGTAAACAGACTCCAACAACACATTAAAAGGATCATACACCACGATCAAGTGGGATTTATCCCAGGGATGCAAGGATTCTTCAATATATGCAAATCAATCAATGTGATACAGCATATTAACAAACTGAAGAAGAAAAACCATATGATCATCTCAAAAGATGCAGAAAAAACTTTTGACAAAATTCAACACCCATTTATGATAAAAACTCTCCAGAAAGTGGGCATAGAGGGAACCTACATAATAAAGGCCATATACAAAAACCCCACAGCAAACATCATTCTCAATGGTGAAAAACTGAAAGCATTTCCTCTAAGATCAGGAACAAGACAAGGATGTCCACTCTCATCACTATTATTCAACATAGTTTTGGAAGTCCTAGACATGGCAATCAGAGAAGAAAAAGAAATAAAAGGAATACAACTTGGAAAAGAAGAAGTAAAACTGTCACTGTTTGCAGGTGGCATGATACTATATTTAGAGAATCCTAAAGATGCCACCAGAAAACTACTAGAGCTAATCAATGAATTTGGTGAAGTTTCAGGATACAAAATTAATGCACAGACATCTCTTGCATTCCTATACACTCAAATGATGAAAAATCTGAAAGAGAAATTAAGGAAACACTCCCATTTACCATTGCAACAAAAAGAGTAAAATACCTAGGAATAAACCTACCTAGGGAGATAAAAGACCTGTATGCAGAAAACTATAAGACACTGATGAAAGCAATTAAAGATGACACAAACAGATGGACAGATATACCATGTTCTTGGATTGGAAGAATCAGTATTGTGAAAATGACTATACTACCCAAAGCAATCTAAAGATTCAATGCAATCCCTATCAAATTACTAATGGCATTTTTTACAGAACAAGAACAAAAAAACCTTAAAATTTGTATGGAGACACAAAAGACCCTGAATAGCCAAAGCAGTCTTGAGGGAAAAAAACGGAGCTGGAGGAATCAGACTCCCTGACTTCAGACTATACTGCAAAGCTACAGTAATCAAGACAATACAGTACTGGCAGAAAAAGAGAAATATAGATCAATGGAACAGGATAGAAAGCCCGGAAATAAACCTATGCACCTATGGTCAACTAATCTATGACAAAGGAGGCAAGGATATACGATGGAGAAAAGACAGTCTTTTCAATAAGTGATGCTGGGAAAACTGGACAGCTACATGTAAAAGAATGAAATTAGAACACTGCCTAACACCATACACAAAAATAAAGTCAAAATGGATTAGAGGCCTAAATGTAACCCTGGACACTATAAAACCCTTAGAGGAAAACATAGGAAGAACACTCTCTGACATAAATCACAGGAAGATCGTTTTTGATCCACCTCCTAGAATAATGGGAATAAAAACAAAAATAAACAAATGGGACCTAATGAAACTTAAAATCTTTTGCAAAGCAAAGGAAACTACAAACAAGACGAAAAGACAGCCCTCAGAATGGGAGAAAATATTTGCAAACGAATCAACGGACAAAGGATTAATCTCCAAAATATGTAAACAGCTCATGCATCTCAATATTAAAAAAACAACCCAATCAAAAAATGGGCAGAAGACCTAAACAGACATTTCTCCAAAGAAGACATACAGATGGCCAAGAACCACATGAAAAGCTGCTCAACATCACTGATTATTAGAGAAATGCAAATCAACACTACAGTGAGGTATCACACCAGTTAGAATGGGCATTACCAGAAAATCTATAAACAACAAATGCTGGAGAGGGTGTGGAGAAAAGGGAACCCTCTGGCACTGTTGGTGGGAATGTAAATTGATACAGCCACTATAGAGAACAGTATGGAGGTTCCTTAAAAAACTAAAAATAGAATTACCATATGACCCAGCAATCCCACTACTGGGCATATACCCAGAGTAAACTATAATTCAAAAAGACACATGCACCCCAATGTTCATTGCAGCATCATTTACAATAGTCAGGTCATGGAAGCAACCTAAATGCCCATCGACAGACGAATGGATAAAGAAGATGTGGTACATATATACGATGGAATATTACTCACCCATAAAAAGGAATGAAATTGGGTCATTTGTAGAGACATGGATGGATCTAGAGACTGTCATACAGAGTGAAGTAAGTCAGAAAGAAAAATATTGTATATTAACGCCTATATGTGGAACCTAGAAAAATGTTACAGATGAACTGTTTTGCAGGGCAGAAATAGAGACACAGATGTAGAGAACAAACGTATGGACACCAAGTGGGGAAAGTGGCGGTGTGGGGGGGGCAGTGTGTGTGATGAATTGGGAGATTGTGATTGACATGTATACACTAATATGTATAAAATGGATAACTATGAAGAACCTGCTATATAAAAAAAAAATTCAAAAACTCAAAAAAAGGTTAGAAAAGCCTAATAGAAGGATCATTCAGGATGTTGGCATAACATTTTATTCCAGAAATATAAAGACATTTTTTTAGGAAGTCTGTAAATTAGACCCTATAGTCCATTGTTCCAGTATGACAAACCATATGCATACCCATTATTAACTTAAAAATAAAATTCTTAGAGAAATAGGATATTTCCTTAAATACTTTCTATAAACCCCAAAATAAAATGTGTGTATGTGTATCCACACATGTACATATATCTTAAACTAATATCTAACATCTTGCTTAGTGGAAACACTAGAGATTTCCACTTAAAAAACTCAAGATGATACTCATCATTGTTCTGGCGTTGCTTGCCTGGGCAATAAAGCATGAAGCATATACTTAAAGTGTAGCTGACAATAATAAGATTTTTTTGTTTTTTTATAAATTTATTTTATTTTATTTATTTTATTTTTGGCTGCATTGAGTCTTTGTTGCTGCATGTGAGCTTTTCTCTGGTTACAGCAAGCGGAGGCTACTCTTCATTGTGGTGCGCAGGCTTCTCATTGTGGTGGCTTCTCTTGTTGTGGAGCATGGGCTCTAGGCATGTGGGTGTCAGTAGTTGTGGCACAGGGCCTCAGTAGTTGTGGCTCGCAGGCTCTAAAGTGCAGGCTCAGTAAGTTGTGGCACACGGGCTTAGTTGCTCTGCAGCATGTGAGATCTTCCTGGACCAGGACTTGAATGTGTGTCCCCTGCATTGGCAGGTGGATTCTTAACCACTGTACCACCAGGGAATTCCAGAAGAAGTTTTTTGTAATAAACAACATAATTACATACCAATAAAAGCACTCCAGGTGGTGACACTCCTAGAATTAATGAGAGATCAGTAAACTTGTGAGTATATACGTGAGAGATGATACCTGTATAATATACTGGTAACAATCTGTTGGCTGTAATGGGAAAATGCTCCCATTCACAGTAGCACCAAAAGCACAAAACCCAAAGAAAAACTCTCACAACACATTGTTGGAGTTAGGTAAATAAAGGAATTTACTAGGAGATATATATTTTTTAATTTGAGCAAATGAGAAGTACATCAGTTTTCTGGATGTTAGAATATTGAATATTTTACGTTTGTCCTTTACCCCCAGTTATTTTATAGATTTTACATAAGCCCCTAGAGCACTGAAGAAGAGGTCCATTGCTACAGTCTTTGAAAAGAGTCTCTGTCCCTTTGGCCTCAAGAAACAGAAAACTTGGCTAAAAATGGTTTAAACAGCAAGGGGTTTAGGTTTATTGTCTTGCTGTCCAGAGGTGGCATGTTTCCAGGGAATTCAGTGGCTCAAACCCAGCACAAAGGACATGGGTTCTTTCCTTATCCTGCTTTGCTATCTTTACCCTATTGGCTCTTCCCCTCTGCTTGGCTCCTAATAGTCACAAGAGGGCTGCATCAGTTCTAGGCAACACATCCTCACACACTGATAGCTGGAGCTGAGAAAAGGGACCATTCCTTCCTGCACATGTATCCTTTTCTTTTGTCTGCTGCCACGCGGCATGTGGGATCCTTAGTTCCCTGACCAGGGATTGAACGCGTGCCCCCTGCAGTGGAAGCACGGAGTCTTAACCACTGGACCACCAGGGAGGTCCCTGCACAGGTATCTTTTTATAAGGAAAAGCTTTTCCAAAGCTTCCCAAAAGATTTCTCCTATCTCACAGACCAGGATGGTATTAAATGTCCCATACAGTAACAGGTGGTGAGCTGGATTTAGCCTGAAACTTTAGACTGATCAAGAGTCTCCATTCTTTCCTTTGCTGGGGAGAGGCCCCCATTCTGAGCACATGGTAGAGTGCGGGGTGAACTGAACAAATTGGGTTTCTGCCAGCAAAGGAGGTGTGTGTGTGCGTGTGTGTGTGTGTGTGTGTGTGTGTGTGTATGCAGGAGGACTGGTTTCTGTACTCAAATGAACAGTATTATTTACAATAATGAAAAAATAACTTCATTAGTTAATAGCTATACAGTTACAGCAACTACAAAAATATATGGCATAGGTTTAAATTATTGTATATCTGTGATAATATTATGAAATCATTAAAAATTATGTTTTCACAGCGTAAAAAAAAACTCTACAATGTTTGTGAGGGAGAAGCAAGATACAGAATTATAACTAAACCGATCCCATTTTCATTCACTCATACACACTGAAGATGGGGAAGAAATATACCAGAGTACTGCTTTTCCTGTAGTGCTAAATTATGGGTAATTTTCTCCTTTTTTTTTTTTTTTCTGACTTTTCCCAATAAGTATGTAATGCCTTTAAAATCAGAAAAATTAATAGCGTTAAAATTACACATTTCCATTGTATTGGCTAGATTGTGCTGTGTAATAAACTATCCCCAAATTTAGTAACTTAATTTATTCACTTAGTTCGTGATTCTATAGGTCAACAGTTTGGGCTGGGCTCAGGTGGCCTCACAGTCAGGTGGGCAGTTCTGTTCTTGGCTAGAATTGCTCATGTATCTTAGTCAGCTGCTGGGTTGGCTGAGGTCTAGCTGGGGGACCTCATCTTCATGCTACAAGTTTTCTCATCCTGTAGCTGGCTAGCCCTGGCTTCATCTCATGGCTGTTGAACAGGGTTCCAAGAGAGTGGGCAGAAGTAAGCAAAGCCTCTTGGGTCTAGGTTCACAAACAGCACACTGTCAATTCTGCCACATTTTATTGGCCAAAGCAAGTTACAAGGCCAGCCCAGCTTCAAGAGGTAGGGAAATAACGGTCACTACGCCCATACCCTTGGTGAAAGAAGCCACATAATTATGCTGAAAGTGGGTGTGGATATAAGAGGGGTGTAGACTTTGGGGCCATTTTTGCAAGCAATCTGTTACTTCTTCTTAAAAATGAAGAAGGAACAAAACAGAAGAGCCGTACCCAAAGATTATAGAAATAAACTATGAAGTAAAAAGTATATATTTAGGTGATGAGAACTTTTAAATGTTTTCCTTCAGGGTTACTGGGAAGATTTTATCTTTCTTCTCAGTTGTGTCTGGTTGAGGGTTTAGTGACAGCTTATCTCTTGGGGTAGCACTAAGCATTTAAATCAAACTGTTTTTAGAAGGAGGGGAGGCAAGCAAAACCATCTCTGTAAATGAATCAATATTGATGCACACTCAGAATTTGTCCTCTGGGTGTGTCAGTAACACATCCTGTGTAGGACCTAGGAAAGTGCTGAGTGATGGGACCATAGCCAGAAGCAGACAGACTGGAGCCTCGCCAGGCTCAGAGCCCTTTCACCATTTTCATCCTGTTCTTTGTAAGAATGGAATTTAGAAAGGGTCCTTGGTGTAGAGACTCAGCTGAATAATTAAGATGATACATGCCATTTCTTCTTGATGTGTAATGATCACAGCTATGGCATTAGGAAAGAGCTGATAACTGAGAGATGTGACGCTTCTCAAATACTTAGGGGTTTTGCGGGGACCTGAAGCCTTTAGCATAAACATGATGCATCTTGCTGGAGCATCACTTTTGTTTCATTTTAAAACTTTTATTTTGAAGTTATCTTAGATTTACAGAAGACTTTGCCAATGTAGTACAGAGAGTTTTTGAATATCCTTCATTTGCCTACCCCTAACATTAACATTTTACATAACCCTGGTGCATTTGTCAAAGCTAAGAAATTTACATTGGTATAATACTGCTAACTTTAGTTATTAACTATAGACTTTATTCAGATTTACCCAGTTTTTCTACTAATATTCTTTTCTGTTCCAGGATCCAGTTCGTGTTGCATTTAATTGTCATGTCTGGTGATTCTCCTCCAGTTTCATCTTCCTTTGTCTTATATGACCTTGATACTTTTGAAGAGTAGTGGTCAGGTACTTGGCAGGATGTCCCTTGATTTAGGTTTGTCTAGTGTTTTCTCATGATTAGACTGAGGTTATGGATTTTAGGGATGAGTGCAGTAGAGGTGATATACCCTTGTCACTGCATCATGTCAGGAAGTACATGACATCAACATGACTCACCACTGGTGATGTTAAACTTGATCACTTGGTCATGAGGTGGTGTCTGCCAGGTTTTTGCTGCTGTTAAATTACTATTTTTTCCTTTCCATAATCTGTTCCTTAGAAGAGAAATCACTGAGACCAACCCATACTTAGGGGAGGGAGGGAATTTAATCTCCATCTCCTAGAGGGAGGAGTCTCAAAGAATTTGTGGGCACATTTTAAAACAACCACAGTAATTAATAATACCTTTATTCATGTTTATTAATATTTTGGGGGAGATACTTTAAGATTATGCAAATATCCATAATGTTTCATCCATAGGTCATCACAAGTGGTAACAGTCTACCCTTGCAGGGCCACTTCTTGGATTGAGACACTTCCTGTTATAATTGCCCCTTAGAAAAAGTGAAGAGTCACCCCTGTCCATTACACCTGGATTTGATTTAGGCTTCTGGATTATCTTATTTGTTGACATCTGCCCAGGAGGAGCTTTCACAGTGAGCAGTGGAGAGTACAGTCCAGTCCACGGCCAGAAGAAGGGGCAGCCAGCAGGATAATTACCTTCTCATCCCGGTTCTGTCACTACAAAGATTTGTGACCTCGGGCGAGGCTGTGGATCAGATGGTCTTGAGGTAGTGCATTATCTCATCTGACTTTGATAGGCACAGACACACAGTCCTCTTTTTCCTGCCTCTTTTTTCTCGTGAAATAGGGAAACTAGGTAGGTGGTTTGGATGAACCTTAACATGCACTGATCCTAGGTTGCTGCTCAAGAAGAGCAGCTAGTGGGAAAGATGCAGAGATCCTAGGGCTGGGGCGATGTACCCTGGTTCAGCTTATCACAGCGTCAGAGGCTTCTCAGAGGAGAATGGGACCCTGAACAGGAGCCGTTGGGGAGAGGGTAATGCTGCCCTCTTTCGCGTATTCCGTGTATTCTGTTCTCCTGTTCTGCCTGTCTGCCCTTCACGTGAGCTACAAGGGATTGAGAACTCAAGCTGAAAGAAGTGGGGACTGAAGACAAGCCAGGAAGCTGTGCGGAGAAAGATCCCAGGCTAACTCAGTCTTCTTAAACCCCTTGGGAAGTTCTTTCTGGGCTCTGGCTTATGTCCGTGTCAGCAGCCCCAGAGTCAGTAGATCCATTTCTCCCATCTGGATGCTGGGAAGAAGGAAGTTCTTGGTCCTCACAGGGATCAGGGGATGGTCTCAGACTTGGAGAATAGCTGGGAGCCCCAAACCTAGATGGCTTGTCCCAACCTTGTCCCCAGTAGGGGCCCACTGTCCCTTTGTATGGCCATTTGGTCTTTTGCTTTTCAGTTTTGGCAACTGATCTGTCTCAGCCAGAGAAAGAAAGTGCGCTGCTGGTTATCTTTCTCCGGGATTCTTCTCTTTTTTCCCTTTTTTCTAGGCCTTCATAACCTCTCTCATTTAAACTAGGGACTGCTGAAGTCATCACTACCACTTTCTTTTCTTTTTGAAGTTCAGTCCTATTTGCAGAGCTCTGCCCCTCCCTGACCTGATACTTTTAGGCATCAGATTTCATATTTGCTTGGTGGTTTGAGTGTCCCTCTTCTCCAGGTCTTGGGCTCCCCTCCAAACACAGGCCAGAACACAGGCCCTGCTTCTTCGGGTTCCCCTCACCCCATTGTAGCTGCTATGTAACAGCCCTTCAGCAATTTGAGATCTGGCCTGGGCCTGGTGTCAAGTTTCTTCTTTAAAAATAATCTTTCAAACTTGCCTTTATTTATTTATTTTGTGTGTGTGTGTGTGTGTGTGTGTGTGCGTGTGTTCAAAAATATTCATTTCCTTTTCTCACTCTTTTTAAAATTTTTATTGGAGCATAGTTGATTTGCAATGTTGTGTTAGTTTCAGGTGTACAGCAAAGTGAATCAGTTATACATATACATATATCCACTCTTTTTTAGATTCTTTTCCCATATAGGCCATTATAGAGTATTGAGTAGAGTTCCCTGTGCTATACAGTAGGTCCTTATTAGTTATCTATTTTATATATAGTAGTGTGTATAGGTCAATCCCAGTCTCCCAATTTACCCCTCCCCCCCATACCCCCTGGTAACCATCAGTTTGTTTTCTACATCTGTGACCCTGTTTTGTAGATAACTTCATTTGTACCCTTTTTTTAGACTCCACATATAAGCGATATCATATATTTGTCTTTGTCTGACTTAACGTCACTCAGTATGGCAGTCTCTAGTTGCATCCGTGTTGCTGCAGATGGCATTATTTCATTCTTTTTTATGCAAACTTGCCTTTATTTTGATTTCTGAAGTAATACATGCCTGCTGCGTAAGACTCTGGAAATAGAGAAGATAATAAAAGGCAACCATAATCCTCCTGCCCAGAGAATGGCTGTTAATGTTTCATTATTCTTTCATTCTCTTTTTGAAGTGTGTGTGTATATATATGTGTGTGTGTGTGTGTGTGTGTGTGTGTGTATATGATTATTTAACATAATCAGAGTCGTATAGTACCTAATATTTTATAACACGTTCTTGTTTTGCTTTCATTTTCCCACTAGCTACTGTTAACATGACTCTTGGTGTGTCTTTAAATTTTTTGAAGTTAAACGATTGGTGTTTTACTTATTTAATGAACGCACTTCCTATCATTTTTCATTTAACCCCCATCTCTACTCTCATTTCATCTCTGTTTTAGGATGGTGATGATGTTGAGTTTTATACTGGTTACATCAGACACTATTTTGGAAACTATATCGGTACATTTCATTCTAAGAATAGTCTACAGGGTTGGTGCTTTTATTAGCCTCATATGATGGATGAGGAACCGAGATTAGGGAAGTTGCCTAGAGTCACACACTTTGGTAAGGGACAGAACTGGATTTGAATCTTGTCATCAGCTCCCTTCAGAGTCCCATTGTGAGCACTTTCTTTCTGGGTTAGGGACATGCTCTTTAATGGAGAGGGTGGATTGTAATCCAGAACAACAGTATTTTCCAGTTTTTGTGGATAAAGTTGGGTGTTAGTCTTGGCTTGGTCACTTCCATGCTCTGTGGCCTTTGGTAAGTTACTTCACCTCTCTGGGCCCCTATGGGCCTTCTCAGCTCTCAAGTTCTATGGCTTTGTAATGGAAAAAAGCAGAACAGAAGTAGCATTAAAAGACAGATCCAGGGGCTTCCCTGGTGGTGCAGTGGTTGAGAGTCCGCCTGCCGATGCAGGGAACACGGGTTTGTGCCCTGGTCCGGGAAGATCCCACATGCCGTGGAGCGGCTGGGCCTGTGAGCCATGGCCGCTGAGCCTGCGCGTCCGGAGCCTGTGCTTCACAACGGGAGAGGCCACAACAGTGAGAGGCCCACGTACCACCAAAAAAAAAAAAAAAAAGATCCAGGATGACAGAAACGTTATTCATTCAGATTTCAGGGCATTTACATTTGGCCCTCATTTCATGTGAGGAAGTTGTTTTCCTTATTATTTTTATTGCTGTTATTTTACTGCTATTTAAATGTGCAGGAGAAGTCCCCACAGAGGTCGTGAGGTCTTCTTGGATGCCGAGTTAAAGCAGTCCTCATGATAGGTAAATCCCATGACATACTTCCTTAGAATACTTTGAGGTCTTGGGACTTTTGTGGCTGACCAGCAAGTAGGGAGACTGAAGGCCATGTGCCCCTTTCTGGTGCAGGCGCCCGGCCCCTGGTCATGTTGCTGGGGTCTCTTCCCAGTTGTCTTCTGAGGTGTGTGGCTAGAGGGATGTGCTGGGAGACTTGGATTCTTTAGGGGCAGTGGGTGCTGGTGGGCCAGAGGAGGGAGCGGGCTGGATGAGCCAGAGGCAACCACTGTCCTTTTCCAGACATTGGTGGTGAAGCGGTCTACCTGGTACCACAGATCCTTTTCCGGAGTCCTGTCCCCCTACCCTTGACCAACAGGAAGAAAAGGAGAACCAGAAGATGCTTGTCTCACAGAACAGGAGTTCACTCCCATGCAGTTTCCCTTCCCCTTTCATATAGACTTAAAAAAACATAAGAAAGAAAGGGGTTTTTGCTCTTGGCTGGGTTCCAGCTGTTGACCGAAGAAGCAGCCAGCACTGAACCACGGCCCCTTCTTTACTCTGTGGGTGTTGGTGATCCTCTGGGGCAGGGCCTGGTAATCGTGTCACTGTGCCAGCTCCTCTGGCAGATGGCTTTATTTTTCTAGTGTTATGTTCCCCTGTTTGCCAGGCATCTCTGAGGAAAGGCTGACATTTTCTTCTTTGTCCAGTTCACCTAGAAACAACAAAAACTTACCTAGTAAATTTTTTTCCTGTTGTTGACTTGGAAAATATCTTGCTTCTGCCAAGGGATGGGACAGCTTTTGTTCTCTTCAGTGAGATGATCTGGGGACTTTATTTCAAAGTCTGAGTCTCTAAGATAGCAAATGTGGGTCACAAGGAGTCTGCTTATGTTTGGGCAGTGGGAGTCCGAATTAAATTGAATAGAACGGTAATGAAGCACTAAATGTATATTGAGAACATGCATGAATCAGTCACATTTTCATGCTTCCTGAGGGAACGAGGGTCATAGTGATGATAATGATGATATGTTGATAATAAAAACAATAGCATCAACATTTGTTGAGTACTTCCCCTGCGCTGGATAGTGTGGTATGTGTGAGTTTTGTTTTACAGAAACAAGAAACCGAGACTCAGGTTGAATCCCTTGCTCAGGGTCACCTAGTAAGTGAGAGCAGCTTTTAGACACGGCTTGAGCCCATAGTCCCCACCTGTGTTTAACCTCTAGGCACACTGCCTCCAAAATCACATTGTAAGAGAAGCTGGGCATTTATAGTTTCAAATTTTGAGATACCTCAAGAAATTGCTTTTGATAAATAAGTAAAATAGAAGAAAAAGAAAACTTGTTCTTTTTCTCCATTATGTTTCTTTGAACTGAATATAATGTATTTAATGAATGCAGCTAAAAGATCTGCCCTCTGATCCAGGCCTATTGTTTCATGGGTCTCAGGGCTGTACTATTTTTTTTTTTTTTTTTTTGCAGTACGCGGGCCTCTCACTGTTGTGGCCTCTCCCGTTGCAGAGCACAGGCTCCGGACGCGCAGGCTCAGCGGCCATGGCTCACGGGCCCAGCCGCTCTGCGGCATGTGGGATCTTCCCGGACCGGGGCACGAACCCATGTCCCCTGCATCGGCAGGCAGACTCTCAACCACTGCGCCACCAGGGAAGCCCGCCCCGTACTATTTTTTAAAAAGAGTTTTATTGAGGAATAATTTACATATTGTAAAATTCAGGTTTTAAATTCAGTAATTTTTAGTAAATTTAAAGAGCTGTGCAACCATCACCATAATCCATGTTTAGAACATTTCCATTACTACAGAAAGTGGCCTTGTACCTATTTGCAGCCAGTCTCTGCTCTCACTCCTAGGCAAGCATTAATCTGCCTTCTTTCTCTGTAGATTTGCTTTTCCTGGAAATTTCATATAAATGGAATCCTTCAATGTGTGGTCTTTTGTGTTTGGCTTATTTTTCACTTAGCATAATGATTTTGAGATTCACTACTATTGTAATGTGTATTGATAGTTCATTCCTTTTTATTGCCAAATAGTATTTCATTATATGGATATACCACATTTTGTTAGTTCATTCGCTTCTGTTGGACATCTGCCTTGTTTCTACTATGGTCATTTGTGTGCGTGTATTAATATGTACAAATGTTATCATTACTCTTTGATAGATAGCTGTGAGTGAAATTGCTGGGACGTATGGTAGATGTATGTTTAACCTTTTAAGAAACTGTTAAACTGTTTTCCAACATGGCTGAACCATTTTACCCTTATAGTACTGGGCTATGAGGGGGCCTCCAGTTGCTCTACAAATTTGATACTGTCTCTTTGATTGTAGCCATGCTAGTGGGTGTTTGGGGGCATCTCATTGTGGTTTTAATTTGCGTCTCCCTAATGACTATTGATGTTGGGCATCTTTTCATGTACTTATTAGATATTCATATATCTTCTTTGGTGAAATATCCATTCAATTTTTTGCCTAGTTTTTACTTGGGTTGTCTTTATGAGAGTTCTTTATATATCCTGAATACAAGTCCCTTTTCAGATGTGATTTTTAAATATTTTCTCGCATCCGTGGCTTATCTTTTCATTTTCTTAATGGTGACTTTTGAAGAACAAAGGTTTTTAAATTTGATGAAGTCCAGATCATCTATTTATTTATTTATTATTTTTTAAATTTTTTTGTGGCACGCGGGCCTCTTACTGTTGTGGCCTCTCCCGTTGCGGAGCACAGACTCCGGACACGCAGGCTCAGCAGCCATGGCTCACGGGCCCAGCCGCTTCGCGGCATGTGGGATCTTCCCGGACCGGGGCACAAACCCGTGTCCCCAGCATGGGCAGGGAGACTCTCAACCACTGCGCCACCAGGGAAGCCCTATTTCTTTCTTTTGTAGATTGTGCTTGGGCTGTGCCTTTAACCTGTCTCTTTGGTTTACTCTTAGTTTAGGTGCCCCAGTTTTCACTCTCACAACCTCCCTGGATCCTGCATTTATTCCTGTTTGAGGCCAGAAGGCAAAGCCCAGCCTCCAAGTTCTCTTGCTAATATTCTGTGATGGGCACTCTGCTGGAATTTTGTGTGTAGGCATCTGGCACTCTGGTTACCAAATCTTGAGATGAAGGTAAAATTAGACCTGCCTTGGAAACTTATAGTTGAGAGTCAGAAAGGAGGAAACTACTGCTACATATGGAAGTGTTTTCTTTTTTTAAAGTTAGTGGGTGCTTCTCTGCTTATTGATAACCATCATTTAGAATAAAAATCCCTTCTATTGCTTTGAGGCCTTCAGAGTTTATTCACCTTTATCATCTCATTTAAGTCTTTCTGCAGATAGGAATAGGGTTTAAATACAATAGAGAAGTATTTAACGAAAATAATCAGTTAATATTTGAGACTCAAGTATTACTTAATCATTTTTCCAGGCCTACCAAGAATATTTTTAAATGTTCACCATTTACCACATAAAGATGGGTTGGAGGAGAGTTCATTAACACTGGGTTTTGTCTACTAATTTGATGAATTTCAGCCATAGTGAGAATCACAGAATTGCAGGTTCTGAATTTTGGAAGGGACCTTAAAGTTGGGGATACGTCCTCTCACCCACCACAGGATGCTCAGGTTGCTCTTGCTGGCAGATAGCCCTCCTGTTCAGTAGCCTGGCGTGTCCAACGAAAGAGAGCTTATAACTTCTCAAGCCCAGGGGATCAATTCTTGGATGATTTTGAGTACTGGAAAATTATTTCGTATATGGAGCATAACATTCCCCTGTAATTTTCACCCTTTGGCAACACAAAACAACTTAGCGCCACTCTTTATTGGCAATTCTTCAAATAGTTAAGTGGAGCTACCTTAAACAGGAGGCCCAAATACCTCCCGTTCCATCAACTATTTTGTATTTAATTTGGATTCCTGACCTATAGCCATTCTGGTCTCTTCTTGCTAGATATGCTTTAGATTGTCCATATCTTTTGTGCCCACATGAAACCTACACATCAGACATGGCCTGGCTAGTAGAGCTTCGTGAGCCTATCAATTTCTTTGATGCAGACAGGGGCTGCCTTGTGGTGGTAGTTGTTTAGCACCTGCATTGCACTATTGGCACATGTTAGGCTTGTGGTCAACCAAAACCCCAATTTTTTTTCCTCCTATGGATTTTAGGGAAGTCAGTTTTCCATTAGTCTCTTTTTACATAATTGCTGCTTTAAACATAAATTCAGAACTTTACGGTTAGTATTATTATTTAATGTTAACACAAATAACTGGCATCTGTTGGGAATTTACCATGTAGATCTTGTTGGGTTTTCTCCAGTATTCGTCTTTTGGAATTGCTTTGAATCTTGTTTCTTCCCTTTTTTATTTCTTTCCCAAGAAACTTCTGTCTGTCTGTTGAGAGAGAAGTTTGCATACCTAGCTCCCATCCATTAGATGTCCTCTCTACTGAGATACGTTTTGGTTTTGGCAGGTTCCTAATGATGCTAGCTGTGTAAGATCCAGATCCAATGGTATGGATTCAAGCTACCTGGACTTGTGCACACGTGTTCATGCACTCCTCCACGGCCCTTCCGGTCCTGGGGTAACACGGCTCATTGTTACACATTTCTGCTCTTTTGTGGATTGAGTCAGGTTCTCCAGATCGTTGCCCCATATGACTTACATAGCGATGATTATGAAGCACTTCGGACCATTTAGAAAAATAGTGACAAAGAGGGACTTAAAACAAAATAGAGGAAGAAAAAGATGGGCAGTTTTTTCATTTTAAAGTCTGTGCTTAACCAACTTAGCCCTGAGTTTTGTTTCCCAGTCTGCTCCATCTTGCTGCCCTCATGATTACTTTCAAGTCATGACTGACCCTTCCATGCTGTGGATTGAGAGGGTTTCTCAACTGCTTCTCATCAGAAAGCGAGATGCTCTTTTAAAAAATGTTTAAAAATTGTTGTACTGGGGCTTCCCTGGTGGCGCAGTGGTTGAGAGTCCGCCTGCCGATGCAGGGGACACGGGTTCGTGCCCCGGTCCGGGAAGATCCCACATGCCGCGGAGCGGCTGGGCCCGTGAGCCATGGCCGCTGAGCCTGCGCGTCCGGAGCCTGTGCTCCGCAACGGGACAAGCCACAACAGTGAGAGGCCCGTGTACCGCAAAAAAAAAAAAGAAAAAAAAAAGTTGTACTTTATGTTTTCAGATGATATTTTCCTTCCTGAGCAAGGAATGGGGCTGTTTGCTGGAGAACCTGACTTGACTCATAGAAGAGCAGATTCAAAACAGGAGAAGATATTTGCAAATCATGTATCTGACAAGGAAATTGTATCCAGAATATATATGGAACTATTACAACTTCACAGTAAAGTCAACCCATTTTAAAACAGGCAAAAAGGCTTTCAGCAGCTGAGAAGCTGGGGAGATCCCGCTGGACCCGGAGCTCACTGTCCTCCCGGCACTTCGACCCCCCAGCACACCGCAACCCAAAGCCCCTCAGTGAAATGGATTGATTTCCCCCCCTACCCCTGGAAAAAAAAACAGGCAAAGGATTTGAATAGGCATTTCTCCAAAGAAGATATACAGATGGCCAATAAACACATGAAAAGATATTCAGCATCACTAGTCCTTAGGGAAGTGCAAATTGAACCATAATGAGAGACCATTTCACACCAACAAGAATGGCTAAAATTAAAAAGACAGACAACAACAAGTATTGATGAGGTTTGGGGAAATTTGAGCCTTCATATACTGCTAGTGGGATCGTAAAATGGTACAGCCACTTTGGAAAACAGATTGGTATGTCCTCAAAATGCTAAACGTAGAATGACCATATGGCCCAGCATTCCACTCCTAGACCGAAAAGAAATGTAAACATATGTCCACACAAAAATATGCATGGGTTGTCTTCTTATTGTTGAGTTGTGAGGGTTTTTAAAAAATACAGTTCAGGGCTTCCCTGGTGGCGCAGTGGTTAGGAGTCTGCCTGCCAATGCGGGGGACACGGGTTCGAGCCCTGGTCTGGGAGGATCCCACATGCCGCGGAGCAACTGGGCCCGTGAGCCACAGCTACTGAGTGTGCGCGTCTGGAGCCTGTGCTCCGCAACTAGGGGGCCACGACAGTGAGAGGCCCGCGCACCGCGATGAGGAGTGGCCCCAGCTCACCACAACTGGAGAAAGCCCTCGCACAGAAACGAAGACCCAACACAGCCAAAAATAAATAAATGAATTTAAATTAAAAAAAAAAATACAGTTCAGATCCAAGTACCTTGTCATATGTATGATTTGCAAATATTTCCTGCCATCTTGTCTTTTTACTCTGTTGATGATGGCTATTTTTACTTTGATGCCCAAAGTTATAAATTTTGATGAATTCTAACTTGTTTGTTTTTTTCTCTTGTCACTTGTGCTTTTGGTTCTGTATGTTTGTGTGTTTTTAAAATTTTATTTATTTTATTTATTTATTTTTTGCTGCGTTGGGTCTTCATTGTTGCACGCGTGCTTTCTCTAGTTGCAGCGAGCGGGGGCTACTCATCGTTGAGGTGCGCGGGCTTCTCATTGCAGTGGCTTCTCTTGTTGCCGAGTGCAGGCTCTAGGCGCGTGGGCTTCAGGAGTTGTGGCTCGCGGGCTCTGGAGCTCAGGCTCAGTAGTTGTGGCGCACAGGCTTAGTTTCTCCGCGGCACATGGGATCTTCCCGGACCAGGGCTTGAACCCGTGTCCCCTGCATTGGCAGGCGCATTCTTAATCACTGCGCCACCAGGGAAGCCCTGGTTCTGCATGTTTTTGAAGTACTAAAAATATTAGCGTATTTTATATTCTGGGCTGATTGGTTGCTGTAATATACAAGAGGAGCTAGCTGTGAGTAATTGAATAATTAATATACCTTGTAGAGAAGAGTAACAAGCTCACAGGACTCTGAGGTTCAGTGTATTGATGGTTTTCCTTGTTTACCTTTGTGTGTGTGTATCACCCCTTCACCCCAGCACTTAGAATGATGTTGTGTGTGTACTAGATACTCAAAAAATACTTGTTGATTAAATCTAGAAAGGAAAATTTGTTTTTGCTAAAGACCTCAACTGTATTTTTTGGGGAGGGTCTTGAAGTTCAAATCTTAGCCCCACTTACTGTGTGGCATTTCCTAAGCCACTTAACCTCCTTGAACCTCAGTTTCCACATCAGTAGGAGAAAGACAATAATGTGTATTTGGAGGATTGTTGTAAAAATCACATATAAAACCCTTTGCACGTGTAGAGATTCCACAAATAGCAATTACTGTTTATATCAATTATTTGATCTATGTCTCAGTTTCTCCCTTTAGTAGGAGAAAATTCATGAGATCGTGCACTCGATCCTTCCCTGCTTCCTTTGATAAGTAAAAGAGTCTATTTCCCAGACCCTCAAAAGAACCTTCCTTGGTCCCTGACTATCTGTATTTTTGGTGGAATTCATGTTGAAGGAACTTTGAGTATATCAGCTAGTTGCACTATCTAATAAGGTAGCCATAGGCCACACGTAGTTATCTAAGTTAAAATTAACTAAAGTTGAAATTTCAGTTCTTCAGTTGTATGAGCCACATTTCAAGGGCTGAATAGCCATATGTGGCTCCTGGCTACCATACTGAACAGTGCTTATACAGAACATTTTCTTCATTGCAGAAAGTTCTATTGGACAACGCTGGAGCAAAATGGTGGGCAATTTTATGTACAGAGCCTGTGAGATAAGGCTTTTCTATAGACTCATCCAAGTAGTCCCTTCCCCACACCTGTCCTACCCCACTTAGGGGATTCTCAGGCTCAAGGACCTTGAATGCTTTAGAATCTGGGAAACAAAGAGTTACATAACCGAGGATGGTTTTATTCTTTGTTATTTCAGAAATTTCACATTTGTCTCTGTTGATGCTGTGCCTTTTTAGTAAGTTTGGTCATTAGGGAGGCCAGTAGGGGGCACTTTTGGACAGTTATGGTTGGGTGAATATCATAGTGACCTGAGAAGGAGGGAAGATGCTTCCCCACATCCCTAATTTTCTGTGAGGTGTTGGATGCTAGGAAAAAACTATATTGCAAACAGATATTCAGGATTCTGGAAATTTTTTTAAATAAATATATTTATTTTTGGCTGTGTTGGGTCTTCGTTACAGTGCACGGGCTTTCTCTAGTTGCCACGAGCGGGGGCTACTCTTCGTCGTGGTGTGCGGGCTTCTCATTGTCGTGGCTTCTCTTGTTGCAGAGCACAGGCTCTAGGCGCGCGGGCTTCAATAGTTGTGGCACGCGGGCTAAGTAGTTGTGGCTCACAGGCTCTAGAGCGCAGGCTTAGTAGTTATGGCGTACAGGCTTAGTTGCTCCGCGGCATGGGGGATCCTCCTGGGCCAGGGCTCGAACCCGTGTCCCCTGCATTGGCAGGCAGATTCTTAACCACTGCACCACCAGGGAAGCCAACATTTTTTCCAGTTATAGAATTAAGATAATGTTCTAGAGATTGGAGTCTTTGGAGATAGTTTGACAAGGAAGCCCTGAGCATTCCTCTCTGCTTGGGACTGATTTAAGCTGACCTCAGTGAATTTCTTCCTAAAGACTTTGGACATGTTCTGGTTAGATTGTAACGCACCTGCATTCTTCTCCTGGACTTAAAAAATAGGAGGAGAATTAAATTCTTTTTGTTGACAGGACTGCTCTTACATTATCTTCTTTCTCAGAATCTTCTGAAATCATGCTTTCTGTGAGCCATTCCTAGAATTTATAGACCCTTTCCTGGATGTGGGACACACCTCAGATGTATCCTGAGGATAGTTTCTTTTTGACTTGATCCAAGGCATGAAAACATGCATTGAATGAGGGGCCATGGGAATGCATAGGGTTAACGTTCTTTCCCATCTGCTTTTAAATAAGTGTTGACTTTGCCAGGCCAAGCAAATGAGCCTGCAGTCATTCCTAAGTGGGAAGAAGTGGTTAATTTTAGACTGTTTCAGTATTCCCAAAACTGAAATTCTTGTACGTATATTTTGGGAAAAAGCATGTGTGTTGTTGGTTTCTTGTTGACTGAAAGAAAAATGCATAATGTAAATCTGTGAATTAAGTTTTATTTGAGGGCCTTACTGAGGACTGTAGCCTGGGAGACAGCCTTTCAGATAGCTCTGAAGAACAGCTCCAAAGAGGTAAGTGGGGAGTCAGAATATACATGAAATTTTTGCTGGAAAAAAAACCATGTAGTTCCACATAAAAATATTACTGCTAATCGCAAAGGACAGCATCTCGGGTTAAGTGCTTTTCTATTTATGACACAATTCGGGAATCTGGGGTCATTGAAATTTCTCCTTAGATATGTATCTTAAGATCTAGGGGCCAGTAAGTGCTTGGGATACGCTTCCTGTTTTTCTCCATCCTGAATTCCCCTCAGGCACATTGTCAGTGGGCAACTGTAGTGGCTAAGGGATTGATCCTCATAGAACTGGTATGGCAGGCAACATTTAGTTCTTTACATTCTCAACCAGTAGACGAAGCACAACCAAACAGGGTTCTTTCTTGGAAGGAGCTCAGGACCTTTTGATATGTTGGTGGGCACTGTGGTTTTCAGGAAGAGAATGTAGTATGTATTTCCCAAACTTGACCTTGGGACCCTTGTATGGCCCAGCACCTTGGGGACCAGCAGCCCTTTGGGAATTTCTGGCTGAAGGATGGTGTTTGGAGAAACAGGGAAACGCCCACTGTGGGAGAGTGCAAATGGAGCAATTTTGTAAATACTTCTGCTTTCTGTTTCTCAGTTGTGTCGCAGTTTTTGTCTCTCAGAGATTATTTTTAACCCAAACTGTAGTCATTTGAAGTCTCATACACTCACAGGCCCTTATCAGATGAAAGTGCCCCACACCTGCCGAATCAGGACCATTGTCTGGCCTATAAAGAAGGTAAAAATTACTCTCTGAATTGTTTTTTAAAAGGAACCTTTCAGTGAGGCTGCTAACTCACTTCTTTTGGGCACACATTTAAGGTCTGCTAAATATCTATTTCTGCTTCAAGGTACAATCACTTTCTAAGAAACAAATAATTTATAGGCAAATTTTACATGATGAGAATCCATTAATGACTTTTAGGAGATACCTAAAGCTTTGAGGGCAAATTTTGTTGTCAAGGGGATAGATTATATGTGCATCTTGCTTCTATTAATACTTTTCTGGGCAGATTGACTAAATGAACTTCTATTTAACTTGGGTAATAGTCTTAGCCAAGACAGTGCCTGATAATAATGACAACAATAATAGTAGCTAACGTTTCTTAAGTGGTCACTGTCTGCCAGGCACTGTCCTAAGTACAATACTATACATGTGTTAACTCATTTAATACTCACAAGAATTCAGTGAGGTAGGTGTTATTTTTGGCACTTTATAAATTGGAAAGTATAGGCATTCTATAATAGTGAAGGCCAGAATTAATTATTGGTTCTGTGTTCATACCAATGAATAACAAAGCATATTTTACAGTACATATTTTAAAATTTCGGAGCGGGCTTCCCTGGTGGCGCAGTGGTTGAGAATCTGCCTGCCAATGCAGGGGACACGGGTTCGAGCCCTGGTCTGGGAAGATCCCACATGCTGCAGAGCGACTAGGCCCGTGAGCCACAGCTACTGAGCCTGTGCGTCTGGAGCCTGTGCTCCGCAACAAGAGAGGCCGCGATAGTGAGAGGCCCGCGCACCGCGATGAAGAGTGGCCCCCACTCGCCACAACTAGAGAAAGCCCTTGCACAGAAATGAAGACCCAACACAGCCAAAAACAATAAATAAAATAATAAAATAAATAAATTTATGAAAAAAACAATTTGGAGCAAGTACTAATTTTCATAAATTCTATGTACTATGTAGTACACAACTGATTTTGCAATTAACTTTTTCTTCTTAAGGTATCTATCTTACATCTTATAACTTCTACTGTGGAATTTTTAGATGTCAGTAGATGCTGTAAAAATAGAATTTATTTATGTATTTATTCAACAGCTGGTTTCTGTGTTTGATGCTAGGAACACAAAGATGATTGAGGCACAGTCCCTGTCCTCATAGAGATGTCATCAAAGGGGGAAGAGGAATAATCACCCAAAGCTATCATTTCTGAAGCCATGACAGGGAAAGTGATTTCTTGCATTTTATTTTAAAAAGTCAAAGAGAAAAAGTCTTTAGGCTGCAGTGGGACAGGAAGCTGGGTAGAAACCACAGGTCTTAGTTTTTTTTTTTCTAGCTTTATTGAGATATTATTGACATATAAATATGTAAGTTTAAGGTGTACAATGTGATGATTTGCTATGTATATATGTTATACATATAGTGAAACGATTGCCAAAATAAGGTTAGTTAACACCTCCATCCCCTCTCATAATTACCCTTTTTTATGTGTGGTGATAACATTTAAGATTGACCCTCTTAACAACTTTCAGGTATGTAATACAGTACTGTTAATTATAGTCACCATGCTTTATCTTAGTTCCCCATCTTACAGCTAGAAATTTGTATCCTTTGACCAGCATCTCCCCAGTTTCCCAATCTCTCAGCCTCTGGCAGCCACCATTTTACTCTATTTCTACGAGTTTGGCTTTTTAAGATTCCACCTATAAATGAGAACATGCAGTATTTGTCTTTCCCTGTCTGACTTATTTCACTTCACTGTCCTCGAGGTCCATCAAATGACTCTTGAGGTGTTCCGCAGCCCTGGCATGATTCCACCCAGAGCTGCCAGCCTCCAGTTGAAGCGTGTTGCTGCTCCTGAATGCAGGCTTCTGACCGCTGTAGAGACGGGTCATCAGGGAGAGCAAACCACGTGCTGTGAAAGAATACCAGAGGCCCCTCAATGATCTCCTGAAGCATCCTCTCCGGGGCAGGGTCAGGGGTACTTTTTGTAATACAGATGGAGAGACAAAAGCCGAGGCTGCAGCGGGGAGTTCTATTGTGAGAAAGCAGTGAGAAAGGCTGGCAATACACTTGCCCCTGATGGGCTTCCTTTGACACAGGGTTTGGGGTATTCTGCATGGGAAACACCGGGCCAGGGCCCTGTTACCCATGTTAGGCCCTGACCTCAAAGCCCATGCTTCCTTGGTTGAATCAGCCTTTAAAGGAAAACAAGTGGAAGGGGAAGGGGTATGGAGGCAGCGTCTCCCTGGGAAATTCTGCACAAAGAGCCATTTTATTTGTTTGTTTGTTTTTGTTTTTGCGGTATGCAGGCCTCTCACTGTTGTGGCCTCTCCTGTTGCGGAGCACAGGCTCCGGACGCACAGGCTCAGCGGCCGTGGCTCACGGGCCCAGCCGCTCCGTGGCATGTGGGATCTTCCCGGACCGGGGCACGAACCCGTGTCCCCTGCATCAGCAGGCGGACTCTCAACCACTGCGCCACCAGGGAAGCCCCAAAGAGCCATTTTAAGTTGGTAGGTAGGGCTCCGAGCTCTTGGAAGCGCCAAATCTTGCAGCCAACCCAGGCTCTTACTGTAGCCTGAAACATGCCTCTCCCACCCCACAAATCCACCTTTCTGCTTTGTGTGCTGTGATAATTAATTATGCATTCATCTGTTGGGTTGTACTTTTCAAAGATAGGATACTCCTTAGATAAAATGAACCACTGAAAGGAATGTTGGGAGGTTCTTGCTTTTCAGTGTGTGTTGAGTGCCTCATATATGCCAGGCATTCTAAGTACTTGTCATGTCCTTAACTCATTTAAGTAGCACCACAGCCCTGTAGGTGTGTGTTACTATCCCCACTTAACAGACGGGGAAACTGAATCTCAGAGAGGTTGAATGACTTGTCCAAACCAAGACTCATATCGGAAAGTCTGGTTTTGGAAGGCAGTGGTTTTGTTTCTGCCTCAGACAGGAATCTAGTTAAATCATTCTGAGAAGACGGAGATCATTTTTTTAAAACGTCATCTAGGTACACAGCTCTAATTAAACGAAGAAACAAAAAGCTCATCTTTACTAGCGTGGCTCTTATGTGATTATTTGTCTTTGGATATGACCCAGAGACTTGAGTCATTTTTGGCTCCTAGGTCTCTGGCCTGGGTGACTGGGTGATGGTGGTGAGGAGTGACCAGGGACTTAAGGAATTAACTTGCATGGTTTTTACCTCTAGGTCAGGAGTCTGACATGAATACAATGGGATATAATATAGTTCCAAATCAGAGGGGCCTAGAATGACTCAAGATAAGAATAGTAACCCCGTTCCTGCCCCTGCCCAACCCCCGAGCTTCAGTGACCCACCACCTTCTCCATCTGTGATTACCTATCAGGATGTAAACTTAGGTTTTTGTCTATAATGTTTATTCCTGTTTCCCCAGTACTTGGCACATTAAAGGTACTCAGTATTTGTTGAACAGATGACTAAATGAATGAATAAATCTCATATGGCTAACCGTTTTAACTTTCTCGGTAGCAACATGGGAGTTTATGTCCTGTTATATTCCTGTGGCAACAGCAATGATGGAAAGACACAGACACACTAATTCTGGTTTAGAAGAAAGCTTTAGGAACTAACTGCATTATTACTCTGTCGACTGAAATAAAAATGCACAGTGTGAAAGCTGTGAGTTTCAGTTTCATTTGGGGACTTTCTGAGAACTATAGCCTGGGAGACAACCTCTCAGATAGCTCTCAGGAACCACTGCGAAGAGGTGGGGAGGTTAGTATGTGATTTTGGCGAAGGGGGTACATGCAACCAAGCACACATCCTGGTAGGAGCTTGCCGATAGTCAGGAGGAACAGACATCTTAGTTTATGGTTTTAGTGCTTTTCCAAGTATGGGAAGATGAAAGAATCCAGGTTTATAAAAAGTTTCTCCTGAAAATATCTATTTGAAGGAGTGTTCTGCCAGTTTTCCCAGAGCACAGAGCGCCTCTTTCCTGATCTCCTCCCTGAACTCCTTTCAGGCTGTGTTAAAGGTCAGCTGCTGCAGTGACCTAATCCTTGTAGAGCTGGATGGCGTTCTTTAGTTGGCAGCTCTGATGGAAGACTTTAAAAAAAAAAAGAAATACCAAAATATTGATTAGGTTTTACACTTGTTCTAAATCTTAGATAAGAATTATATGCATCTGATAGGAAATGGATTGATTTGACCGTGGAATAAGGTAAAGAATATTAAATTTTATTTTTTGCTATAGCTGTAGACCTTGCTAGAACCTCAGTTATGCCTCTCAGGGCTTTTTTAGATGATTGTATGCTTATTAGAAGAGCTAATATTTATTAGACTTTACCTGTGTTCCAGGGTTGGTTCTAAGTGCTTTACATGTATTCACATTTATTCCTCACAACAGCCTCATGAAGTAGGTACTATTATTATTCCCATTTTACAGATAAAGAAACTGAGGTATTGAAAGATTGCCCAAAATTACACAGGCAGTAAATGATAGATCGAAATTAAAACCTGGGTAGGTTAGCCCAAATCTGTTTCTTTATTCTTGTACTCTAGCGTCTTTGATATTCAGAGTACTTTGAAAAATCTTGTTAAGCAAAGGAGAGCCTATTTCTTTGAGGAAAAAGAAAAAAAATCTTTTCTGCCGCTCTTCTCCTCTCATATTATTCCCTCTGTCTGAAATGCACCCCTCTATAGTCTGGCTCTTCTAGAAAATATCTAAATATCTAGAAAATATTAAAAATTTTTTCAGGGACTTCCCTGGTGGTCCAGTGGGTAAGACTCTGCGCTCACAACGCAGGGGGCCCAGGTTCAATCCCTGGTCAGGGAACTACAATAGATTCCCACATGCCACAACTAAGAGTTCACATGCCGGGACTAAAGATCCCACATGCTGCAGTGAAGATCCCACACGCTGCAATGAAGATCCTGCGTGCCGCAACTAAGACCTGGCACAACCAAATAAATAAATAAATATTTTAAAAGATTTTTTTTCAACTCAATCAGGATAAAGCTGGTGTGATTTGAGGTGATTTCAACCTTTTTTCTTATTTGATTTAATAATTTTTCCACAGTGACACCATATTTCTTATAAACTTTATTTTAAAATTAGCATTTGAAATTGAAAGAAAATTTACAAGCAGCCGCATAGCACAGGGAGATCAGCTCAATGCTTTGTGACCACCTAGAGAGGTGGGATAGGGAGAGTGGGAGGGAGATGCAAGAGGGAGGAGATATGGGGATATATGTATATGTATAGTTGATTCACTTTGTTTTAAAGCAGAAACTAACACGCCATTGTAAAGCAATTATACTCCAATAAAGATGTTAAAAAATACTAAAAAAAAGAAAGAAAACTTACAATAATCTAGTTTGACTAATACCAACCTAGTTTCAGTAGTATACACTTTGCTCCTCTACATCTCTGTTCCTCCCCCTTTACATTGTTATTGTCACAGATACCCCTTTATACATTGTGTGGCCAATAACATAGATTTATCTTGTGTACTTGCCTTATAAGTAATATAGGAAAAAAGAGGAGTTATAAATCAAAAGTACAGTAATGCTGGTTTTTATATTTACCTGTGTGGTTACCTTTACCAGTGTTCTTTATGTCTTCTTATGGCTTGGAGTTTCTTTTCATTTTAGGCTTTTATCATTTCTCAGGGAAGCTCTTGCTGGTAATGAACTCTCTTTTTTTTTTTTTTTTTTGCGGTACGCGGGCCTCTCACTGTTGTGGCCTCTCCCGTTGTGGAGCGCAGGCTCAACGGCCGTGGCTCACAGGCCTAGCTGCTCCGCGGCATGTGGGATCTTCCTGGACCGGGGCACAAACCCGTGCCCCCTGCATCGGCAGGCAGACTCTCAACCACTGTGCCACCAGGGAAGCCCAGGTAATGAACTCTTTTATCTTTCATTTATATAGATAAAATTTCTCTTTCATTCTTGGAGGATAGTTTTGTCAGACGTAGAATTCTTGGTTGACTGTTTTTTCTTTCAGGACTTTAAATATTATTCCACTGTTTTCTGGCCTCCATGATTTCTGATGACAAATCAGCTGTTAATTTTTTGACACTCCCTTGTACATGAAGGGTCACTTCTCTATGCTCTTAAATTTTTCTCTATTTCTTTGGGTTTTGACATTTTGCCTATAATGTGTTTCCATGTGGATCTCTTTGACTTTATCTTTCTTGGAGTTTGTTGTGCTTCTTGCATGTATATATTCAGACTTAGGAAACGTTTTGGCTGTTATCTCTTTAGATACACTTTCTGCTCCTTTCTCTTCTTCTGGGATTTCCACAGTGCATATGTTGGTTTGCCTGATGGTGTCCCATAGCTCCTGTAGGCTCTGTTCACTTTTCTTCCCTCTTCCTGCTGCTCAGATTTGATCATTTCAATTTTTCCAGTCTTCAAGTTTGCTGATTCTTTTTTCTGCTTGTTCAAATCTGCTGTTGAATCCCTCTAGTGAATTTTTCATCTCAGTCATTATACTTTTAACCTCCAGAATTGACTTCCTTTTTATAATTTTTATCTTTTTGTTGATATTCTCGTTTTGTTCATACCACATTTTTCTTATTTCTTTTAATGATTTGTTCATAGTTTCTTTTAGTTCACTGAATAAATTTTTAAAAATATATAGTAGTATAACGTGGAAACTCTGGAAATCTCATTCTCCCGCTCCTCAGGGATTGCTGATTTTTTCGTTGGTGTTGTTGAGGGCTGATGCTCTCCATTTGTGACTTTTCCACACTATTTTTTTTGCAAACATGCATTTCTTGTTGTGTCTGCTCGCTGAATTATCTTGGAGGTCAGTCAGTGGCCTGACAAAGTTATCTTTAAATGTGTAGCTCCAAAAAGGAGGGATTGGGACTTCCTTGGTGGTCCAGTGGTTAAGACTCTGCGCTTCCACCGCAGGGGGCATGGGTTTGATCCCCAGTCAGGGAAGTTCCACATGCCACGTGGTGTAGCCAAAAAAAAAAACAAAAAAAAAAAAAAATGAGGGATTTTTTTTTTTGTGTGTATGTGTCTCTTAAAATTTTCCAGTGGATGCCACCAGTAGAAGCTGCTGCCTCTGAGAGGGCTACAACCAAGGCAAGCATCTGTGTCGGTCCCTCAAGCACCACCAGGCCAACCAGAATGCATAACCCCAAATTTTAGAAGATGAGGTCCCCACTGCCCATCCTGGCACCAGCCTGCCATTCTAGGAATGTGAACTGCTCTCCCCACAGCTGTGACGGGCCTGAGGAATGGCTGGTAGCCGGTTTACCCACAGTGCTCACTTATGAAAGATCAGCAGCCTCTCTCTTCGTCAGGCACTCCCTGGGTTGTTGTAAGTGTCCAGTTAGGTTCCAGGCTTCCCACATAGTTGATTCTGATCACTTCTTCCACCTCAGTGTTGCTTGGGTGGAGGGAAGACCCCTAGAGCTTCCTGCTGTGCCATTTTGTATGACATCACTCCTGAAAGTCTTGTTTTAAATGGGGAAAACTTGGTCTTTGTAGCAGAAGGGGCATCTACAAGGAGCAGCACCAGACAGATGCTCCCTTTCTTCTGTATCTGTTGGGTACCCAGTGGGGTCCCTGCCCTCAAGGAGCTCACTGGAGGGGACAAAGGGCAGGTAGAATGGAAAACTTACAATTCCACAGAAATGCTAAAAGTGCTGCAGTAGCAAGAGGGAGGAGATATGGGGATATATGTATATGTATAGCTGATTCATTTTGTTATAAAGCAGAAACTAACACAGCATTTTAGAGCAATTATACTCCAATAAAGATGTTAAAAAAAAATAAAAGTGCTGCAGTAGAACAAAGGCCAAAATGCCCAGAGGACAGAGGAGGGAGGGCTTAGGGCTGTGGTAAAAATAAGGGAAAGCTTATGTTTCCAGACATACCACAGCATTTTGTTAGCTGGAGGTCCAGACAAAGGGTAGTAAGTGCAGGCCCCCCACTCTCAGCTTCCTTTATTGCATGCCTTCTTGCTGCCCTCTGCTTCCTCACATCCTGTTCACGCCTGGACCTCACTCCTGTCACACTGTCTCCCTCACTGTCATTGAAACTGTTCTTTTCTGCTTCAGTGTCAGCATCTCAGAAGCCTTCCCTCACCAGCCTATTCAAAATGGCACATCTTCCTCTATCCTCTTACTTTGCTTTATTTTCCTTCATAGCTGGGGTGGCACTCTGTGGCATTATATTTATGAATGGGCAAGTGATATTCATTTATTCAACTGATGCTGATTGAATACTACCACGTGCCAGGCACTGCTCTAGGCTTGGGAGACAAGTGGACAAGACAAAGTCCCTGATTTCATGGGGTCTACGTTCTAGTGTGGAGAGGTAGATGGAAACCAAATAAACAAGTAGGGTCATTTCTGGTAGTGGTAAGTGTACAAGGAAAATAAAGTAAGGCATTGAGATAGAGTGACGGTCGGCTGGGGGAGAACCACTTTCAAATGGGTGGTCAGGGAAGGCCTCTCTGTGAAGGTGATACTTGGACTGAGACTTCAATAATGAGAAAAAGCCAGCTCTTATGGGTTGAATTGTGCGCCCTAAAAAAATCATATGTTGAAGTTCTACCCCCCAGTACCTCTGAATGTGACTTTATTTGGGAATAAGGTCATTGCAGCTCTAACTAGTTGAGGTGAGATCATAATGGAGTAGAGTGGACCTCTACTCCAATGTGACTGGTATCCTCATAAAAAGCGGAAATTTGAACACAGACAACACACAGGGAGAAGGCCATTTGAAGGTGAAGGCAGAGATCTACAAGCCAAGGCATACCTGAGATTGCCAGCAAATTACCAGAAGCTAGGAGGGAAGGATGAGCAGATTCTCCTCTCTCAGACTTCAGAAAGAACCAACCTTGCTGACATCTTGATCTTGAACTTCTAGCCTTCAGAACTATGAGACAATACATTTCTGTTGTTTAAATCACCCAGTTTGTGACACTTTGTTACAACAGCCCTAGGAAACTAACGTACCAGCCTTGGAAAGTTATAGGTCTGGAAATATAGTGTTTCCAGCAGAGGAAACAGCAAGTGCAAAGGCCCTGAGGTAGGGACTATATTAACCAGCTTGCTCACTGTATTGTAAGTATTTGTTTCTTTATGTGCCCTGCTTCCTTAGACTGTGAATTCCTTTAGAACAAAGGCAGTGTCTTATTTGTCATTATTCCCCTGTGACTAGCACAGTACCTGATACAGGATGGGTGCTCAGAAGATGCATGTCTAATCTATGAACATATATGTTCCTTTAGCTGTAAATCTACCTTATTGTTTAGGATGTAGCTTATATTTCTTCAGTTCATCCTGATGATGTTAAATGCCTAGTTAAATTTATTCCTTGGGATTCTTCTGCTGCAAGTTATAGGGACTAATAGCTTAAATAACAAGGGAGAAATTAATTGACTCATGTATCCAGGACTTAGAAAAGCAGGAATTAGCACATGCTTCAGGTACAGGTAGATCCAGGGACTCATACATTCCTATTCCATACCTCTTTCTATCTATTCATCTCTCATTTTGGCCCCTGTCCAAGGTTGGCCTCTCTGCTCTAAGCACTTTTTTATGCCTCTGTGTAGTGAGATACAAGGGCCCTCACCACTTTGAAGTCATAACCTTGCAGCTCTCAGTCCAAGGGAGGATAAGGACAGTTTCTTCCTAGCTTCAGTAGAATAAATCTCAGAGGTGGACTCTGCCTGGTTATTTTGGGTCACATGTGCCCACTTTTGTGGCTGAGGGTAAGGTAGGGGGCAGATTCAACCCGTCCAGAGTCACATAGAGTTGGGGGAGAGGAGCAATTCCCCAAAGAATAACAACACACACCCATCTCTCTGAAATCAGGGAACGTGCATAGTGGTTGTGAGCACAGGCTCTGGAACTGCACTGCCTGGGTTCAAACCCTGGCTCTGACACTTGCCAGCTGTTGGACCTTGGGCACGTTACTCTTCGTGCCTCAGTTTCCCCAGCTGTAAAGGGGAATAACGATGGTGCCCACACAGAAGGTGTTGTGAGGATGAAGTGGGCAATCCACATAAAGCCCTTGGAACAACGTCTGGCACGCGGTAAGTGCAATCTATGTAAATGTTACTTCTTGTTGTTATAAAGTACTGCATTGGTAAGCGTAGAATAATTAGCTTTCTCCTGATTTATCTGTCCAGTAACCCTATTTAAGAAGGGAATAAAGCTGACGCTGTCCTGAATGCTGAAGTCATCCTTTCAGATTCACCCTTTTTTCTAGATAGTGTCTTTTTCTTATCCTTCCTCTTTTCTTCCAGTTGGCTATCTCCCTCTGTGTTATTTTAGATCTGAACAGCTGGTTCATTTACCTATCAGCCAGTTCTTAACCCCTCAAGAATTTTGCCTTTAAAACCGACATTCACATATCTTGTTAGAACATTTAAGGTGGCCTGATTTGTTAGTCTTTACTAGAAAATGGATACATTGTCATTAGGCACAAACTGGAGAAGGGAATATTTTACTGCAGCAGGTAGGACTTGAGTTTGGGATATACAAGCCCTTCAAATTTTGAGACCCAAAGCCTTCAGATAAAGTCTAATACTAATAGTAATAATAATAGTTAATATCTATTGAGTGCTTCCTCTTTGCCAAGCACTGCGCTAAGTGTTTTATGTGGATTATCTCATTGATCCTTACAGAAATCTTACTAGGTGGCTAACTTATCCTTTCACAGATGAGCAAACCAAGGATCTGGGAAGTTAAATAAGTTAGCAAAATCCTTCTAGATAGTAAAGCAGTGGACCTGTGACTTAGACCCTTAGGCTCTTTCATGCTAGTGTCTGAGCTTTGACTTTTTTACTTGGTGACATCATTTGCCATTACAGAATCATGGTGGGTGAAAGATTTCAAATTTGAAAAACCAAAAAAGAAAGAAAGAAAGAAAAACCAGACAGTACAACCTGCCAAAGATAAAAAAATAGCATAGGCTGTTGATACGTAAAGACAGTTTCAAGATTACCATAGGAATCCTGGCATGATTAGTTCCCCCACTTACAAAATATATATATGTTAAAAATTAATTTACGTGTAATGGAAACAATGTACTAATCCCAATTCAGATACTTTTTTTTTTTTTTTTTTTTTTTTTTTTTATTTTTATTTATTTATTTATTTTTGCGGTACGCGGGCCTCTCACTGCTGTGGCCTCTCCCGTTGCGGAGCACAGGCTCCGGATGCACAGGCTCAGCGGCCATGGCTCACGGGCCCAGCCGCTCCGCGGCACGTGGGATCCTCCCGGACCGGGGCACGAACCCGTGACCCCTGCATCGGCAGGCGGACACCCAACCACCGCGCCACCAGGGAAGCCCCAGATACTTTTTAAAAGTTATTTTAAAGATTTCATATTTCCTCTTTGTTTTTCAGGACTGTGAAGTTTAAATGAGACACCACAATATATGCTTCTCCTTAAATACGAAAATGACCCAGGTTTTTAGACGAGAGGAAAAGAAACTAGTGTCTGAGACAGTATTTCATCATTTTCTTCCCTCTCACAGAGAAATGGCTACTGTGTGTGCTCCAGTGTACCCAAATGTAGGGGGAAGAAAAAAACTTGTTTCCTCTACCCTCCTATGTTTTCCAGCTGGGCCCTGTAAATTAGACCGACAAAAGGCAGATGAATAAGAGAAAAGCAAACAAAAGTTTATTAACATCTGCATCATGGGAGCACTCAGATGAGTAACTGAAGGGATTATATAGCATTTTAACAGGAGAACAGTAAATTTCTAGAGAAGTGACAAGGCAAAGGAAAAGGACCTTGTGCTTCTAGGGTTGGCAACTTGTGGGAAGGTAAACGTATAAGGAAACTGACAGCAGATAAGGGCTAGTTTTAGCAAGGATAGTTATATAGAGTTCTCCGGTGCCATCTTGGGCTGATACCGGTCTAGAGTGCCTCAGTGATTAACTTCTGTCCTTCCTGGTAGGGAGGAGGGGATGGGGGCACCTTAACAAGTTTATGTCTTGCTCTTAGGCAAATAGGGGAAGGCAGAGGATTTTTCTTGAATCTGCTTCTTCTCATTTGTTTTCAGCTCAAAATAATCCTGATGTTAAAGTAGCTTATTTTGGGGTGGCCTGTTCTGCTACTCTTCACAAGCTATGCATGGCGCATTAAAGATTAAATCATTTTTTTCCACAAAGAATGCCCACTATGTTCTAGGCAGTGTTCTAGGTGTTGGAGATATGTCAATAAATAACACAATAAACCTTCCTCCCTCCCTGGAGCTTACATTCTGGTTGGGGAATATAGGCAGTAAAGAAATACATGAGTAAAATATAAAATACATCAGATGGTGACGTTTTTTGGTTTTGTTTTTTAAAAATATTTATTTATTTATTTTTGGCTGCGTTGGGTCTTCGTTGCTGTGCACGGGCTTTCTCTAGTTGCGGCGAGCGGGGGCTGCTCTTCGTTACGGTACGCAGGCTTCTCATTGCGGTGGCTTCTCCCGCTGCAGAGCACGGGCTCTAAGGTGTGCGGGCTTCAGTAGTTGTGGCGGGCAGACTTAGTTGCTCTGCAGCATGTGGGATCTTCCCGGACTAGGGCTCAAACCTGTGTCTCCTGCATTGGCAGGCGGATTCTTAACCACTGCGCCACCAGGGAAGCCCAGATGGTGAAGTTTTATGGAGAGAAATAAAGCAGGGTAGAGGGGAAGAGAGTGCTTTGAGGAGCAGGTTGCAATTTAGAATGCTCAGGTAAGTGATATTTGAGCAAATATGTAAGAAAGGTGAGGGAGTGAGCCTGTGGGTACCCAGGGAAGTGCTCCAAGTAGAGGGGATAGTAAGTGCCTAAACTGGGCTGGCTAGAGTGGCCGGGAGTCGGGAAGACTAACTGGAGACGAAGGCAGAGAGATCATTGGAAATGAGTGATGATAAGAACCTGGAAGGACTCGTAAGTATTGTAAGGACTTTGCCTTTAACCCTCAGTAAAGTGGGAGTCAGAGAGACCCTGGCCTGAGCACCAAGAAAGGTGTAGTGCCCATTTACTGCAGTGGGTCTTTGCTAAGGGCAGAGTTAGGTGGGAAATAAGAGCTCATCCGGGGGGCATGAAATGCCCATTAGACATCCTAGCAGAGATGTTAAGTAGGCAGCTGAATGTAAAAGTCTGGAGTTCCAGGATAGAGATACACTTTTGGGAGTCAGCAGCATGCAGATTGCATTTAAATCCATGAAACCGGATGAGAGCACCCAGAGAATTAGTGTAGACAGAGAGGTCTGGGACTAAACCCTGAGGCACTGCATGAGTTGGGGAGGCGAGGATGAAGCAGCAAAGCAGACTTGGAAGGAGCCTCACAATGAGGTAGAGGAAAATCTAGAAGAGAGGAGTATCTTGGAAGTGAAGCGAAGAAAAGGTTTCAAAGAGGAGAGTGTGTTGACTGTCAAATGCCGCTGATCGCTCAGTCAGTCAGGATGACCAGACATGGGCCTCTGGCTTTAGTGATGGCCGCTGGGGGTCATAAGTGCAACTGCATTGGAAGCTGACTGCTGGTTAACGCCATCCGTCAGGACTTTTCTCTGCAAAGTGAACTCAATTGTACACTCTGCAGCTTAGATTTGACTTTTTTCTACTTTACCGAAAATGATTTCTCTACACCCGTGCTCAAAGATGTGCAGTTTTAGAACTGAAGGATATTCTAGTCCAGCCGCCTCGTCTCATGTCTGTGGAGAGCAAGACTTGGACAGGTTAAGTGATGCTAGCAGGTTTGCTCATGGTAGAACGAGGACAAACCTGGGCTTCAAAACGCCAGGTCTGTTGTTTTGTCTGCCGCGCCTGGCCTGCTCTGCCAAAGGTGCTGAAAGTCATAGAAGGTCAAATCTAGTGCATGGAGAGAGTGGCTCCTTCCCTGACCCCCAAATTCTTACCTTTCTCTCTCTGATAAGCCAGGTGAGCGTAGTGCTTCAGGACGCCCGGGAGTTCTTCAAAAGCTGAAGAATCCCAGTTCTTCCACTCACTAGCTGTGTGACTCTGGGCAAGTTAATTCTCAGTGAGTCTCAGTTTCTTCATCTGCAAAATGTGGCTAGTAATAACACCCTATTGAGTTGTGAGAATTAAAATGTTGCTTGCCTATAAAGTGCTTTGCACAGTGCCTGCCAGGACCTAATGCGTCTTCCATACATGGTGGTTCTTAAGATTATTAGGATATGGGAATTTTAGTTTCCAGGGCATTGCTCTTGTTAAAACCATCTCTAAAAAGATATTTAATTGATGGCATTGCCTGGGGTTTATTTATGAAACAGATTGAGTAGAGTTATACCCACAAATGTGTTTGAATTTTCTTAAAGAAGTTACCAGATGTCTTTTTTTTTCCCCCCATACTTGCTGCTACTGGGGGAAAAACTCCAACAAAACAACTTAAAACAACGTACTGCGCACTCAGAGCAAATACATAATTTGTTCCCCTGTCATCAGCACTGAAAAAGTAGAACTCTCCATTTCCAGTTCCCCAGCTCGCCACCACTCGTGCAGGAAGGTAGCAGCGAGCGGAGGCAGCTGGACGGGCCAGGGTTACCGAAGGGCTTTCTACCCAGGGGCTTAGTGTTGATAGGCCTTCAAGATGCTTAAGGGTTACTCTCACTATGTCGAACATCTTTGTGGTGTGCTGTTAGGAATAATGCAGATGTTTTCAAATGGATCTGCACCAACTAACTCTTCAAAATATACTCCAAAAATTAATCGACAGAGCCAATTAAGTGGTATCGTGAGGTTATAGATTTGCCTTCCTCAAATCAGCATCTGCTTAAAACATATTGACGAGCCTAAACCTTTAGCAGTAGCAGCAAAGCTTTTCTTAATTCCAAACCTTCCTTTCCGTCTTTCTTTTTTGTCAGTGAACTGTTTTCCTGCCGCAGCGTGTGTGTGTGCGTGCGTGTGTGCGTGCGTGCACGTGTGTGTATGGAGAAGAGCTTGAGATAGAAGAGGGCAGGGAGCATAAAGGAAAAGTGTGAGTTACAGAATATTTTTCAGAATTGTTGCAATTGTATTTCCTTAAGCACATACATGGACTTGAACTCACTCCGAAGTGTTCTGGCCTGTATTACTAGGATGAGACCTGATGTAGTGAATAGAAAAGACTAATGTGTTTAAATGGTAATTAATAGCATTATTTATTTACATTCATGCAATAAATACCGGAATTCCAATTATGTGCCAGACACGCCAATAAATAATAATTTATGCTAAGCTCTTTTAATTAGCTTTAATATTATGAAAATGGTAAAAAAAAATTCCATGTTACAAAAGTGCAGTGAAAAATGGGTTGCTTTTCCATGCCAGACCATCTCATCTGATTTTCTTGACTTTACTTCCTGAGAATTTCACTGCATATCTACTTATGTATGTAGCTTCTTATTCATCATCTTGTTATTTTTCAAATAAATGGGATACTTTTTTTTTTTTTTTTTCGGTACGCGGGCCTCTCACTGCTGCGGCCTCTCCCGTTGCGGAGCACAGGCTCTGGACGCGCAGGCCCAGTGGCCATGGCCCACGGGCCCGGCCGCTCCGTGGCTCGTGGGATCCTCCCGGACTGGGGCACGAACCCGCATCCCCTGCATTGGCAGGCGGACTCCCAACCACTGTGCCACCAGGGAAGCCCTGGGATACTTTTAAAGAGGGTTCCACCTCTTGCTTTTTTCATTCAGTGATCGCTCTTGTTAATATGTTAGCACCAACTGATGTACCCCAGTGGTTTTATTATAGTTGCATAGCATTCCACTGTATGGATGTACCATAATTTAATGTTCCAGTGTTCTAACTTATTTTAAATAGATACATTACTTCTTGCACTGCAGAGTTCTCTTTTAATGAGGATTACACAAAATAATGTCTCTGACTGCTACCCTAGTGCTGGGACATAAATGATTCACAATAAATATTTATAGAATGGATGAATAGATTTTGTTTATTCATGTCTTATGCATATTGTATTCCTTTATAGATAATGAAAAAATAAAATTCAACACTAAGAATTATCACATATTCCAAATTAATGGAGTCCATGTTAATGAGGTTTGTGTCCTATTATATGCATCCCTAGCACCTAGTTTGCACAGTGACATACTCAGTAAAAGTGTCCGTGGTGATGACAACATGAAGAGTTCTGTTGTCCATCGGTGCTAAGAGGGAAATGGTAGCTCTCTACAGATCAACAAACTCTGTGGCACATTTCATTCTGTCTGGCAGGTATTTTAGTTTGAATGAATCACAGAGGCCTTAAACTCAGACAGTTCAAACTCTAGGAGTGTATGAACATTGGTCAGATTGTTCTCAGAGTTTTTCAAGCCTTTAGGGATCTGACTCTGAAAACCCAAGAGCTGTATTGGGGTGGGGAGCTTCCATTCCTATGGCAGAGACCCTCTGTGTCACACCTTCGTTCAGTAGACAGGTGGTCTGCTTCAAGGTCATTTGACAAAATAGGTGTTTTGGAAATTGATCAGTTGTGTCTTGTCGGCCAATCAGATATCACAGGTGCTTGGAGGGCTCATGGTGGGTAAGGTTCCCTGCTAGCTGCCATGGAGGTCAATGAGATGTATACAGTACAGACCATGTCCTGAGGAAGCTCTCCAGTTGCTTGGGGAGACATGACAACTACCCCCAGACAGCAAGCAGTATGGTGTATTTTGGCAGTAAAGAGCAGAGGTCCTGGTGTCAGACGGACTGGACTCATGTCTCAAGCTGGACAAGCTGTGTGACCTTCGCACATTAGTTGATATCTTGGACCTCATTTTCCTCATCTGTAGAATGGAGGTAATAATAGTACTTACATCATTGTGAGAATAAATGCCTTAGTACATGAAAGGTATTTGAGCAGTGCCTGACACAGGAGTGCTTAGTAATTGTTAGTTGTTAGTTGTTACCATAACCTACAGCGCTGCAAAATGGAAAAGGAGATGATAATAGCTACTGTTTTATAGAAACTCCCTACTGTTTTATAGTAACTCACTGGGCTTATAAATGCCAGCCTCTGTGCTAAGTGCTTCACATTCAGTATCTCATCCAATCCTTAAAATGCCTTATGAAGTAAGATATTTTAAAGATGAGAAAACTGAGGCTCAGAGAGGTTAAGTAGCTGCCCAAGATCACATAGCTATTAAGTGTTTTGAATCTGTATCTGACTCAAAAATCTATGCTCTTCTCTGTAAACCATCTTTCTAGGGAAGGTAGAAGGAAGGAGTCTTCACTTTGTGGCTAAAGAATAAGGCTCAGAGCACTTAAACAACTTGCGCAAGATCACACGGAAATCCAGGTTTTCTTAGACCAAATCCCACAGTGTTTCTAGGCAGTTGTAGGGCTGACATGTAAAGGGGGACAAACTGGAATGTCTTCCTCCAGAGGAGAGAGTCAGGACCATTGCCTTCATATAGGCTGATTTGGGATAAAGGTCAAGGAAAATCTTTTGTATGAAGCTGTCTGATATGAAATGAGATAGAAGTGTATTTCTCTTGAATGTAAGGGAGTTTGGAGGTAGGCAGTCCAGAGTTAGTTATGACGGCTCCACGAGGCCATCGGCGACAGGAACTCAGGGCATGGGCCTCTGTTTGTTGTGCCTCTACCCTGAATCCACACTGAGGCCAGACCAGGGCTCTGGCTTTGGGCTTCTGAAGATCTTTCACATGAAGCAGTTTTATCAAATGAACAGGAGCTGTTTATGCCTTTGGGAAAGCAGACGATTAGTCTTCTGTCCTCCGGTGTTTTCTTGATTTACTTTTCTTAGATGTCCTGCCATTTTACAGATTCAACGTTATACATCTTTTTAGTCTGTTTAGTACCTGTCGGTTCTTTTTGTGTGCACGCCGAAGATTGCCCATGGCATTCAAGAGCTGGTAAAGGATACTTTGCCAGCTAGTGAAAATAAAAGTGACAACACACGAACCCTTGCTTAGGACAGGGAATTGAGTGAAGTCTAGATTTGCTTCCTTATACTAGGAAGAAAATACCACTTATTAGAATGGTTCCTGTTGCGATCTGTTATTTTCCTATTTTTTTAACCTTAATTTGCTCCTTCTTGGGGGAAAAGTCATATTTTTAAAATGAAGTCATTTATTCAATTGTTCTGAGAAATATAAGTGCAATCCTGCCTCCATATAGTTTACCAAATAACAAGAACTACAAATATCAATACAGTTGAGGTTAGTGAACGCTGTGATGGAATAATTACAGGGGCTGTAGGCACGCATTGGGAAGGTACCTAACCCAGTATCTGGAGGGAAGGGAAGGCTTCCTGAGGAAGTAACATTCAGGGTGAGTCCTGAAGGTGACAGAAATTAGCCACAAGAAGATTTTTCCAGGCAGAGAAAGCAACCTACACAAAAACTGATGGACAAAGGGAATGCTTGTACATTTGAGGAACTCAGAGGCATTCTGCTTGGTTGAGAGCCTGGAGGCAGTGGGTGCAGACTGGTCAGTTCTGAGAAGCTCACAAAAAATCCTATAAACCACATAAAGTTTCCTTATGGCCTTGAGATGCCATTGTAGGATTAAAACTGGGGAATGACATCTGAGATTTGAGTTGTAGAAGGGTCAACCCAGTGAGGAATGGAGAGTGTTTCAGCACGTGCAAATGCCCTGAGGTGGGAAGAGTTGGGTGTGAATGACGAACCTAAAAGATAGCCAGCTTGGTTGGAGTGCAGGGAGTGATGGAGAAGGGCCCTGTCGAAGGCTTGAGTCTGCACTTTGAGTCTTGAAGTCATGTTAATGATTTTTGACTTTAGTCTAAGAAAACCATTACTTGAGCTTCTTTGTAGCAAAGGGACTGGGGGCAACAGTAGAACAAAGAAACCAGTTGGGAAGCCTTTGTAGTACAGGAAAGAGATAGGTGGTGATGCCTTGGACTAAGATGGTTGAGTGGAGGGCTTCTCTGGTGGCGCGGTAGTTGAGAGTCCGCCTGCCGATGGAGGGGACATGGGTTCGTGCCCCGGTCTGGGAAGATCCCACATGCCGCGGAGCGGCTGGGCCCGTGAGCCATGGCCGCTGAGCCTGCGTGTCCGGAGCTTGTGCTCTGCAACAGGAGAGGCCACAACAGTGAGAGGCCCATGTATCACACAAAAAAAATAATAATTAAAAAATAAAATAAGATGGTTGAGTGGAAAAAACGGAGAGGAGTGGCCCAATTTGTGTACAATTGAAAGAACTTTCTACAGGGCAAGAGAGAGGGATTAAAAGGTGATGAATTTCAGAGATAGTAACTCATGTGATTGTCCACAGAGTAGACTGGTCTGGGAGGCTAGTAGAGGATGGCCTCAGGATGGAGCTGTGTGGTTGCCCAAAGGTTAACAGATAATTCGCTGGACACCTCCAGAGGAGTCCCTTACTGTAGGGCAGGAAGGAAGCCTGAGGTTTACAGCGTGATCATGCAGTGTGCTTGCTTCTTGAGCTAAATCTTCATCCTCCCCTTCTCTCCTCCTTGTACAGTTGATCCACTGGCCTTGGTTCTGACCTCTGGGTCCTAGTAGAGTAAGGGCAATCCCACGTGACAGATGCTCCAAGAAAGCTATCCTGTTGACTAGTTTTCCTCGAGGTACACATCCCCACTCCTTCAGCCATTCCTCATGAGGCTTGTTGTTGGAGCCCTTTGCCAACCTGGCAGTCACCTTCCTTCTGACATCTTCCATTTTGTGGTGGTGTCCTTCCTAAAATATGATGGATTGCAACTGGCTGTCACCTTGACAACAGAGATAGAGGCTTTTGGAGAAGGAGACACAAACTATTTGTTTCACATTTATATTTACAGTTATAAAAGGTAACATATACTCATAGAAGAATATTGAAAAAAAACCCAGAAAAGTATGAAGAAGAAAAACATAAATCCCTGTAGTACAATCATCTAGAGATAATTAGCTTAAATTTTGGTTTAATTTCTTCTAATTTTTCTTCTCTGTATATTTATTATTTTCTTAATGGGTACCCATAGGCCTCTTGCTTTTATATTTAACTTTTTCATGTCTTGAAACCTCTCATTGGCATTATTTTATTTACTTATTTCCTGAGGTAATATATTGTTTCAAGTTTTCCACTTTTATAAATAAAATGCATTGCAGCACATAAGAATCTTGTTTGCATGTCTCGTCTCTTTAGGATACTAGAATGGAATTACTGGGAGCAAATATTTTTCTGGGCTCTTGGTACATATGGCCAGATTGTCCTCTGGAAGGGATTTACCCACTCCTCTCTATAGCCCCTCAACAGGGGTAGGTGGACTTGTCTATTTCAGTATGTCCTCACTCAGTCCAGAGGAGATGATAAATGGAGATACAAGTCCCAAATATGAGGAAGGCAGGTATAGATAGGATACCACTAATTCAAACATTTAACATTTTTGAGTACCTACTTGTGTGCCAAGCACTTGCTAAGCATATCTCATATGTTTGTATCAAGTACTTCTCATGTAGACTCTACACATCAGGTGCTATTACAGGTAAAGAAATAGATACACAGAAGTTAAATGACTTGCCCAAAGTCACACAGATAGTTTAAGAGTGAAGATAATTTTGGTACAAGTAACAGAGTACTTGACTAAAGGAGGCTTTAGTTTTAGGTTTTTTAAAAGTAAAGCTTTTTCTAAGTGTAACATACATACAGAAAAGTGCATACATCTTCAATGGTATTACTTGATGAATTAGCATAGTTACCACCTCTGTGACCAAAATCCAGATGAAGAAATGGAATATTATCAACCTAATCAATATCCTTCACCTCCTCCTCATTTCTAACATTGTAGGTTATTCTTACCCATTTTTGAACCTTATATAAATGAAATCATAGTATGTAAAACTCCTCCCCTTTTTTTTTTTTTTTTGCTTCTTTCCCTCAACATTTTTTTTTTTTTTTTTTTTTTTGCGGTACGCGGGCCTCTCACTGTTGTGGCCTCTCCCATTGCGGAGCACAGGCTCCGGACGCGCAGGCTCAACGGCCATGGCTCACGGGCCCAGCCGCTCCGCGGCATGTGGGATCTTCCCGGACCGGGGCACGAACCCGCGTCCCCTGCATCGGCAGGCAGACTCTCAACCGCTGCGCCACCAGGGAAGCCCTCCCTCAACATTTTGATTGTGAGATTAATTTATTGTGTGTAGGAGTAATTTATTCATTTTTATTGCTGGAAAGCATTCCTATTGTATGACTATACCACAATTTATCATCTTAGTCTTGTTGGACATTTGTGTTGTTTCTGAATAATGTGGATGTGAACATTTTTGTGTAGCAAAAGGCACACGTGTTCTTCAGGCCCAGGGGATACTTTCCGTAGTTCTCTATTTTTCCATGCCTAAAACACTCTTCCCTGGCCAGGGCATCCCTTTAGGAGCTCCTTAGTAAAGGACTTATTAAAATGGTTTCACAGTACAGAGCTCAAGTAACTTACACCAGAAAAACCAAGGGTGGAGATGCCCCGGCTGCTGGTGAAGATGCAGAAACAGGTCGTACCAACTGTACATTTTATTAAATTGAAAAGAAAAAAAAAGCAATGTATATGTGTGTGAGAGCCAGAGATAAATATGGAGTGAGAAAGCACACATACACATACATACGCAGAAAGGAGCAAATGCTGGGGGTCTCAGTGGACCTGCTGAAGGAAAGGGCTTCAGATCCTCCAGTCAGGGAATGTGGTTGTAGCCTCTCTGAGTGATGACTGCTCCACTGAATGGGACGTTAACTCTGCTGCTGGCAGCTCCAGGCAGAATGTTTTGGGAGGAGGAATGTTGCTCTAATTTAATTATGAATCTCAGGGAAGCAAATGATGACCCTCGCCAACCTGCTGTGCTGGTTGGAAGGATGCTTCTGGGTTGTCTTTCAGGTCTTCCAGGTGTACTGAAGAGGAACAGGGGAGGGAATTCTGTGTATCCTTCCAGGGAGGTGCATCTCTACCCAAAAGGAGTGTGAACACCAGAGATTAGGGTCCAAAATCTGGTCAGTCCCCCAAGTTAATTGTATCTGAACTTGGAAGATTATGAGACTAGATGGGAAAGTTAGAACTAGAGCGATCCCGTGTCATGGTGCCATTTACACCTGCTTTCCTGGTACAGTTGTTAATAGCATCCCCTTCTCACTCCCAGAAATATCCTGATTTGTGCAGTAAATTATATGGTCAACCACTTAGAAACAGTCTTTGAGGCTCTGCCGCTTACATGCATTGTGACCTTAGACAAGTTACTCCACCTCTCTGAGCTTCATACCTGCCACCCACGGATGTAGTAAAGATTAAATGAGGCAGTAGATGCTGGGCCTTTAGCCTCACACTGGCTCAGAAAAAGGATTTGGATTTTAAGGCCTCTCAAATGTTATCTTTGTTGTTGTTATCATGGTAGCTGGAATTTTCTTTAAGCAATGATAATTAAACTGTGAATGTCTGAGACAGCAGAGGCTGGGAAGCTGTGCCTTTTCTCCATCTTACCTCTTAAAGAATTTGCTTTTCTTCTTCCCAGGTTAGAAGAAATAATTAGCTGTTAGGGCTGTCCATCAGGGTTATACTTCCAGATGCAGATGCTAACAGCTTTTGAAATGTGAACCATCAGGATTGGACTTAAATGCCTCGGTCTTCACCTTGGGGGGGCTGATTAAGAAATCCTTCGATAGGGCTTCCCTGGTGGCGCAGTGGTTGAGAGTCCGCCTGCCGATGCAGGGGACGCGGGTTCGTGCCCCGGTCTGGGAAGATCCCACGTGCCGCGGAGCGGCTGGGCCCGTGAGCCATGGCCGCTGAGCCTGCGCGTCCGGAGCCTGTGCTCTGCAACGGGAGAGGCCACAACAGTGAGAGGCCCGTGTACTGCAAAAAAAAAAAAAAAAAAAAAAAAGAAATCCTTTGATAATATTCAGTATTTATAGGGTGACACACAAAATAGTTTATGCGTCTTGTCCTACTATAATTATTAATAGCATTTCCTTTCACTCTCAAGTGTGTCTCAGTTTGGACAACAAATTATATGGTTATCCTGAATATTTGGGAACCGTGTAAGCCTAGCTTGAGGTTAGGAGCTTTAGACTAGAACCAGGGCAAATATCCATAAACAGGAGAATGTGTAAGTTAATTGTGTTATATTCCTACAACGGATTATTATTAATAGCAATGCAAATGAAGGAAGTATAGTTATGTGTATAAACATGGATAAAACTCAAAAAATAAATATTGAATGAAAAAGCAAGTTGCAGAAGAATACCTACTGTATAACTTCATTTACATGAAGTTTAATAAAGCAAAATTAAATGATTTATTGCTTAGGGATAGATAGATAGATAGATAGATAGATGGTGAAACTATAAAGAAAAGCAAAGGAATGATTCATTCAAACTTCAGATTGGCGTTTACCTGTGCTGGGTGGGAGCAGGTGGGGTGGGGAGAGGCAAGGAAGGGCTGGGAATCATAGAAGGACAAAAAGGGCTTCAAAGATCCTGATTTTTATTCTATTTCTTAAACTGTGGGATGGGTACGGGGGTGTTTCTTATTTTTTTTTACTTTCAATGCGGGTACCTGTTATGTACATTCTCTTGATTCCTTGGGATATATCCCCCCCCACACACAAAACAAATATACAAGAAAAACATATACACAGCATAAAATAAAAGTAAAACGAGATGTGTGCTATCAAATTTCATACTTTCTGTGTGTGTGGTTTTGGGTGATTGTTGATAGTTGAGTGAATTTAGGGAGACGGTAAGCTCTGGGCTGAGTGGGCAGCGAGGCAGTTTGGTGGCACCTTTGCATCTTTAAAACCCTGGTGGTACGATAAATGCTGGAGAGGGTGTGGAGAAAAGGGAACCCTCTTGCACTGCTGGTGGGAATGTAAATTGGTACAGCCACTATGGAGAACAGTATGGAGGTTCCTTAAAAAACTAAAAATAGAACTACCATATGACCCAGCAATCCCACTACTGGGCATATACCCTGCGAAAACCATAATTCAAAAAGAGTCATGTACCAAAATGTTTATTGCAACCCTATTTACAATAGCCCGGAGATGGAAACAACCTAAGTGTCCATCATTGGATGAATGGATAAAGAAGATGTGGCACATATATAGAATGGAATATTACTCAGCCATAAAAAGAAACGAAATTGAGCTATTTGTAATGAGGTGGATAGACCTAGAGTCTGTCATACAGAGTGAAGTAAGTCAGAAAGAGAAAGTCAAATACCGTATGCTAACACATATATATGGAATTTAAGAAAAAAAAATGTCATGAAGAACCTAGGGGTGAGACAGGAATAAAGACACAGACCTACTAGAGAATGGAGTTGAGGAAATGGGGAGGGGGAAGGGTAAGCTGTGACAAAGCGAGAGAGAGGCATGGACATATATACACTACAAAACGTAAAATAGATAGCTAGTGGGAAGCAGCCGTGTAGCACAGGGAGATCAACTTGGTGCTTTGTGACCGCGTGGAGGGGTGGGATAGGGAGGGTGGGAGGGAGGGAGACACAAGAGGGAAGAGATATGGGAACATATGTATATGTATAACTGATTCACTGTGTTATAAAGCAGAAACTAACACACCATTGTAAAGCAATTATACTCCAATAAAGATGTTAAAAACCAAAAACAAAAACCCTGGTGGTAACAGGACAAGCACTTTTGTTCTGTTTCTTTCTCCTACTGATGCCGCTGCCGCCACTCCTGCTAAAGCACTGGCGTTCATCGAGTGAGCAGTTTGTTAATCCCTTCACATATATTATGTCTTATAATTGTCAAAAAGTGCTGGGAGATAGAGTCCGTTGTCATCTCCATTGTACAGTTAAGGACAGTGGCGCACAGAGGGTTAGGAAATCTACGCAGGCGGGAAGTGCCCGCCCTGGGAATCTGCCCCCCCTCCTCTGCTGCCTCCAGGGCCAGCTGCGGTGAAGGCTAAATCCACCCCACCTGGGACTGACATGGAGGCACAGGCCTGACATTTTCAGGTTTACGAAGGGCTTGTTTTCGCCCCTTTGTGTTTTTGAGGGTGACATCTTTGTCAGGCTCTGCTTGCCCCACGTCTCAGTGGCTCCATTATCAGGATGGATGCTCTCCTGGTGATCCTGGGGAGAGCAAGTCGCCAGCCCCTGATACAGGATAATTAGGGAGTGGCTGTTTTCTGCAGAGCAGGCACTGTACCTCAGGGGCTCTGGACCTGTTGGATTTGAACTAAGTTCTTACAGATGTGTGGCAAGGGGCTGACCTCAACAGTCCTGGGTGAAATTTGAATTCAGAGACTCAGTATGGTTATCGTAAGGAAAAATATGTAGAATGAAAGAAAAAAAGGAGGGGAGCACTCTAGACAGAGGGAATTAGGTCCCAGCAGGAGGGACTGTTGCAGTCAGAGGTTGCTCAGGGGATTAGAAAACAGCCTGATCCCCAGTTTTGAATCCTTGTTCTGCCCCTTACTACTGGCTGTGACCTTTGGCAGGTTATATCGCCTCACTGAGATCCAGTCTCCTCAGTTGTAGTTTAGAGATGGTAGCACTGTGTCAGATTGTTTGTTGCTTGCCCCAAAGCCATTACTCTTTCCTTCCTTGTTAACAAAACCAGGCAGAGGTCACTTAAACTCAGGAAGGATGGGGCTTGCCCCTGGCTTTAGGGCCAGACATGTGAGCTTCTGGTCTATGAAATGTAAGGGAAAGTCTTCTGGGAGAAGATTTTTTTCCCTGGGTAAAAGGGAGGTAGAGGAGGAGGACCTCTGCCCATGCTACTCTCTGCTTCCTGCTTTGAATGCAACTGTGCTAGGATGTGATGCTTGGAACTGCTGCAGCCATTTTGTGACTGTGAGGCAGAAGACCAGGAAAGTCAGAGATGTCAACCACAAGTCCTACCATTACTGAGCCCCCTAAGCATCTGTGGAACTGTTTATAGCCATATTTCTTGTTATGCAAGGAAAATAGGCCCCTATTTATGTAAGTTCCCGTTAGCCATGTTTACTATTACTTGCAATCAAAAAATGATTTTAAAAGTATTTATTCCTTATTGAGCTCTTATGAGAATTAGAGAGACTATATTTTTAACATGTCTGGAACAGAGTAGATACATAGTGGTAGTCACTGTCATCATTACCCCCACCATCACCATCACCCTCAGGGTATCTCCAGGGGCTGGTCAGATTACAGGGGTGGCAGAAGAGAAGAAATGTTGAAGGATTTTTTTCTCTTCCCTTCCTCAGTATATACCCTGCCTCTTATAAAAGGTTGTACAAGGCATGGTGGAGTGCCTGATATTGAGGAAGGAGTGTTAGGAGTGGAAAGGAAAAGAGAAGGAGAAAAAAAAGTGGCATTAGAGGGAAGTCAGGTGATCAGACTAGGCTCATGGTTTGAATTTATTGCTCTCACATTTTATTTACCTGAAATGGGATTCAGTCATCCTGGGCCCCTGATCAGAATAGAATTTTTAAAAATAAATGCAAAGCTATTTATTTTTTATAGGCTTTTTAGCATTCATAGCTTAAAAACACTGTAAATGGTAACCCCCTGAAAATCTTTAATGGCTATTCCTTTCAACAGGTGCCCAGAGAACAGTGCTTTTTTACAAAGCAAACATTTCTGGTAAAGGATTATTATAATGAGGCAAATTCTCTATTTTCAGCTCCCAATTACCTTTCAATCCAGCTGCTGTCTGTAAACTACGCTTGAATTTAGTGTGATGGAAGTTGGAGAAATGAGTGCCTCTCCATCAAAGCGTGAAAGGCCAGTGGTGTTTTGCATAATCATCGAGGGAACTGTTCCTCAGATTCTGCATCTGTCGCTCTTGCCCTCCAGTGCCTTAGTTTGGGATTCTGCCCAAGCAAAGATCTGGTTACTGTTTTTAATCATTTTCAAACCCTGGTGTGGATTGTCTAGTCACCCACAGTTACTTTTTTTTTTCCTGGCACATTTTTGTTTTAAGCAGAGTCCCTGTGACGATTTCAAATTTGTCAAAATAATAAGAGAAAACCTGCTTGATACCACTGACAAAGAAGACACTTTGAACATCCCTTGGGGGAAAGGTTGAAGGCCCCAGATTGTCTTACTCACTTATAGTCAAATGGAGAAACAGAGACTCTGATCCCCTTGAGAGGTGAAGAGGAAAAGTCTTTGATCTCCTGAAGATGTGCTGTGTCCAGGAGAGGGGAAGAGGTGGCATGAGAAGATGGGAAGCAACGGGTGAGGGGGGTGAATGAGGCTGCAGTGCTGCATCTGTGGGTCAAGCGGAAATAAGGAGAAGCAAAACGGGGGCTGTGTTAAAAGTATTTATCAAGTGATACAAAACAGGTACTAGTCCATAACTACTGGAGTAGTGCCCTAGGCACTGTGTGTGCCAGTGTGAGAGGAGATCTGGGTGCTGAAGAAGAGGAGGATCTGGGAGATCTGGGTGCTGAAGAAGGGGCCAGTTGGCAGGGGGACACAGAAGACACTTGAGGTACAAGAAAATGTGAAAAAGAACTGGCACAACCATACTGCAGTGTGCAAGCAGAACATCAACTCTGAACAAAACCCTTTGTGTTGCCCAAAATGATACTCTTAGGAAAAGGGCAAACAGGGACTATGCCTTGTCTAGTGCCTGGCACATAGTAGGTTCTTCATGAATATTTACTGAAAGAGTTAATAAGTGCCACCAAATGATGTATTTTGCTTGGTTTGGGATTGTTTGTATTTTATATGATTTTCAAAACGTGATACAATGGCGTGGATAGAAAAGAAAAAAACCATCATTTGGTGGAGGGAAGAGAATTTTTCCTTTAAATAAAACCAGAGAGAGTGATTGAATCTCCTGGTATTTTTCCCTCTGTACTCTGTGTTGTAAAATAATTTGTACAGGATAAAAATCTATAGTCTTTACAAAGGCAGCTAGTTCAGTGTTATAAAGGGCGTGCATTAGATGGTTTGAAATATCTGTGATGAAGAATTAGAATAGAATGTACTTGTTTTTTCTAATGAGAAAACATGAATAGAAAATGATAGCAATCACTTTCTAACCACAGGCCCTACATCAGGATGAAGCGTGGTGTTTGTGGTTTTTTTTTTTTTTTTTTTTTTGGTGTTTGTGTTTTAAGGCCAGATGTCTCCTTGGGGAGATCATGAAGGTGTCAGCTGGCACGGCAGTCAAGCAGAGTCTGTCATAAGAGCTTTGAGCAGTGGTTACTTCTGATGAGCTCACATAGGAGGAGCTAGACAATATGGTATTTTTGGTAGAATATAAAAGATTCCAGGGAGTCTGTTTATTTTACTTACCCTGCTCCTTCCTGTAAAGAACTTGAAGTGTCTCTCAACAGATGTATAATAATGAAGCTAGTAAAGTGCATCTAGAAATTGAAAATCAGAACCAAGGAAAAGAAGGGAATGCTAAAATGCTAGCCGTAAGTGTTAAAATAGGCCATTTTACAATGGAGCCTCCTGGCAGCCATGGCAAAAGATGGAACATGATAAGGCACATAACTCACACTTTGGGAAAGAAGAGCACAAACAAGTGTCTCAGAGGAGGCAAACCTTTTCTAAAAGATTGCAGTTTTAACTGTTGTTATTCTGGAGCTGATGATTTAATTTTGATCAGTTTGCTTCTTTCCCCTGTTTTTTCCTTTAACTTTTAGAGTTTCTCCTTTGTCTCATAGTCTCCACGTTGTCAGTGATCCATTCATTTTTAGTGCCGTTAAGGGATACAGGGAAAGGAAAGGAGGTAAATTCAGAAGAGTTAGCTTTGTACCTTATTACAGTTCTGGTTAAAGTCATACATGATATGTCATTTTAGCTAGGTTGGTGCTATATGTTGATTTAAATTTCTTTTTTATTCTTCAAGACCACAGAACAGAGAATTATTTATATTTTTAAAAACTTGACTTTACGTAAAGCTCATCTAGCTTTCTACTGAGCTGGGGATTGGAGCCCCAAACCCAGTTGGTCAGTGTTACAAAGTTAAATTCATGGCCTCATTATATACATTTAATGTATATCTAATTATAATTAATAAAAAAATTTCTGTTCGTTTCATAGGATAAAGTTTGTCTGTGGTTTTATTTTATTTTATTTTTTTAAATTTTATTTATTTATTTATTTTTTGGCTGCGTTGGGTCTTTGTTGCTGTGTGCGTGCTTTCTCTAGTTGCGGCGAGCGGGGGCCACTCTTCGTTGCGGTGCGCGGGCTTCTCATTGCAGTGGCTTCTCTTGTTGTGGAGCACGGGCTCTAGGTGTGCGGGCTTCAGCAGTTGTGGCGTGCGGGCTCAGTAGTTGTGGCTCACGGGCTCTAGAGCGCAGGCTCAGTAGTTGCGGTGCACAGGCTTCTCATTGCAGTGGCTTCTCTTGTTGTGGAGCATGGGCTCTAGGTGTGCGGGCTTCAGCAGTTGTGGCGTGTGGGCTTAGTAGTTGTGGCTCACGGGCTCTAGAGCGCAGGCTCAGTAGTTGCGGTGCACAGGCTTAGTTGCTCCCCGGCATGTGGGATCTTCCTGGGCCAGGGATCGAACCTGTGTTCCCTGCGTTGGCAGGCGAATTCCTAACCACTGCACCACCAGGGAAGTCCCTATGTGGTTTTATTTTTAATGGCTATATAATATAGTACTGTTTTTGTTTAGTAATTCAATTCAGCTGTACAGTTATTTATTTTCTCTTACTGAATATTATTCAACAAACGTATTTGTGCATGTAGTTTACTTCACTATTGAAGACAATGCAGGAAATGGGTCTATTGGATCAAAAAATAGACCACTTTTACCACTGCGTTACTTTCTGAAGCATCAATGATCTTTCTTTCATGTCCTCATCCACAAAGGAGAGGAGAAGAACTGTTGATGAACTAGTTATCTCCAAGCAGTTTATCAACAGCTTTTCATCTCCTTTGTGACTCACCTCTGAGTACTAGTTCTTCCACTGTTTTTGTAACTCTTTACAGCTGAGTTCTGCAGAATTCTCATAATTAGCATTTAGTGATGTCAGTGATACCCTCCTTTTAAAATACCCATTTATTATATTTTGAGTTTCTAGCGTATTGCGTGTTGTGGCAGAGACTGCTAGTTACACTTAATATTCATTCTCTTCTTATCAGAACTCACAGCTCTTAGTTGGGCACAGGCCATCCAGAATAAAGTCTACGTTTCCCAGCCTCCCATACAACCAGAGGAGGCCAGGTGGCTAGTTCTGGATGATAGAATGTGAATAGAAGGGTTGTTTGGTAGCTTGCAGGATGCTTTTGGAAACTGGTGTGTGCTCTTTGCCTTCTCTTTCTTGTTTATCCCTTCTCCCACCCTTGTCCCTGGACCACAGTTATGATGACTTGAGCTCTAGCCACCATGCTGAATCATGAGAACAAGGCCAATACCCAAAGGGTGTACAAATGGTGACCTAGAAGATTTTTGAGTCTGTGAGGACTTTATGGTCCGGAGCTAGCATGCGCGGCGCTGTGCTGCCTGCCTCTGGACTTTTACATACAAGAGAAATGCATTTTTATTTTACTTAAGTCATTGTTTCAGGTCTCTGTTATTCACAGCTGAATCTAACCGTAACTGATAACACGTGTTCATATAAAAGAGGCTACATTAACAATTTAAGTGTTTCAGACATTATCATTTATTAGACATGAATATTTCACGGTGAGGCTGAAAGTTGAGACCAAAGTAGAAGCAAATGGCAAGGATCAAATGATTTTCTCAATTCTTTTCTTACTCTACTCCTTTCTATTAAAAAAGTCATCTTGATGGTAATAGCTGTGTTTCTTGAGCTCTTCTTATGTACTTATTTCACTTAATTCCCTATGAGGAGGTATAGTTGCCAGGGGACGGGGAGAATAGAGAGTCACTACCGATGGGTTTAAGATTTTGTTTGGGGATGAAAATGTTCTAAAATTAGATTATGGTGATGGTTGCAGTATAATAACCATGCTAAACCCCACTGAACTGTGTACTTTACGTGGGTAAACTGTATGGTATGTAAGTAATGTCCCAGTGAGGCTGTTAAAGAAGCCTTGAGCAGCAGTATCCCGGCATTCCAAACACGATGAGGATGGCATATCATGAAAGCAGTCTTTTTTTTTTTTTTTTTTGCTTTATGCGGGCCTCTCACTGTTGTGGCCTCTCCCGCTGCGGAGCACAGGCTCCGCACGCCAGGCTCAGCGGCCATGGCTCACGGGCCCAGCCACTCCATGGCATGTGGGATCTTCCCGAAGCAGGGCACGAACCCGAGTCCCCTGCATCGGCAGGCAGAGTCTCAACCACTGCGCCACCAGGGAAGCCCGAAAGCAGTCTTTTTTTTTACCCTCCATAAAGTAGAATGCTGTACTCTTTTTGGAGAAAAAATTAGGGAATTTGCCATTGAAAATAAAGGAAACAAGAAAATTAAAATATTTTTTTCCCCAAGGTTGTAAGAAATAAAACAAATTTTGGCAATATTTATCCATTTCCTAAACTGTAGCATTTTGTCCTTTCACAAGTGAGGACAGAGTTCATAAAACTGAGCTTTGCATCAGGGGACTTTAACAAACCTGAAAGGTATTTCTGTTCTGTCTTTCCCTTGGTTCGTAAGTCTTTCTGTCTGAGATCTTGTACACCAGGCAATGCGCATCCATATCACTATATGTCTGTCCTATACTATAAGCACCAGAAACTTCCGACCTAAAGTTATTTCCTTTTTGCATATCATTCTCTTCTCCCTCAGTTGGTGTTTGGTCTCTGCCGCTCTGCTGACCTTTGATAACCAGTAGTCCTTCTTTCCTGTAAGAAGCCAGTCTTAGGTACCAGTAGGTGTGTTTAAGGCTAATTAAGAGAGATTTACCTGTTAATCTTTTGAAAAGCTTTGACCTATTTAATTAATTTAAATTGGGGGTTGTCTGTGGGTTTTATTTATCCACGCCGTTCCTGGCTTTGGTTACCACGTGGTCAAACATTGACTGGGCTCTCCTTTAACTCTCCCGTGGTCTTTGTGGTCCCTCTCACACAGGACCTTGTGCCTGGGTACCTGGCTCATTTTCTTCACCAGACTGTAGGATCCTGGGAGGACCAAGGACAGCTTTCAACTTCTCATGGTGCCTTGCACCGTGTAGATGCTTATTGATAATTTGTTGAACAAATAATTGTGGGTAGACAGAACTTCAGGACATGAGCCACAGGAAAGCAGCTCCTACGTGGTAGTTTGTCTTGTGATTTCATGTCTGCTGAGAGGATGTTGCATGACTGAGAGAAGTGCATATACTGCTTCTTACTGTCTGATTGATCATGACATCGGTTTACAAACGTGCTAACATGGCATTGAAGCACATGAATTAAACCGCAAGAATGAAAATAATATTTGGCTTTTCTTCTGACAATCTGTGCATAAAATTGTCAGTCCGGAATCTACCAGCAGCACCTCCAGAATGTGAGCTCTGGATGTCTTTTTGCTTTTTCTTAGCAAGGTTAATCAAAGCCATCATCCTGTCAGGTGGCTTGACCCAGAGGAAGATAAACCTAATTCAGCACCAAGCACAGACTTTGAAAACAAATGTTGTGTTTTGTACTATAACTTGAGTTGGCCATGAAGAATCCTGTGTTTTTAAACTTTTTGTTAGAACTAGGATATGGACTACCATAACAGAATAGAAGACAAAATTTCTATTTCAGCAAGATGAGTTTTAGAGATTAAAGACCTAAGAATGGGAGTGAGTGTAACAGACGTAAATGTCTGTTTTCTCAGTACCGGTGGCCAATGTCAGAAGGACAAGAAGCTGCAGGCCTGACCTCACTGAAGTTCAGCCTTCCCGTTCATAGCTCTGGTGATCTGTGTCCTCTACTCCGGCCACATCCCACCTTTTCAAGGAGGATGAACCTTGTTCCAAAAGTCTGGAGACCTGAGTTTGAGACCTGGCCCTACCTTTGACTTTGGATGGGTCTTAGCCTAGGGCATCCTATCCCCTAGACAGCGCTTTGTATATTTGTGGGGGAAGTTTTAGTTGTCACAGTTATGGGTGTTACGTTATTTATGAGTTTGATTTTATTTCAGGACAATAAAGGTGGCATTGTAAGTGGAGATAGAGACTTACCTATCTCTCAGAATTATTTTGAGGATCAAATGTGGGAATAACATGAATCTGACTCTCTGGGAGTGTGTTTCCTCAACTGCAAAGTGGAGATAATGCCAGTTTAGCATAGCCCTTGTAAGGATTAAAAATAGGGTCACATATGTCAAGCACCGGGTAAAGCAAAATGTAACAATAACATGTCCACCATCAATTACTTAGTTAACCCCGACTTCCTGCCATTAACTCTGCTGCCTGGCCAGCTGTCTTACTGTTGACTGGGTATAATTGGTGATATCCCATCTTTACACCCCAGACCTCCCTGTGCTGTCTCTGAGCCCTTGCTGAAAATTTCTTTCATCTTCTCTGCCTGTCCCAATCTGCTCTTTCCTAAAAAATTTCTCTCATCTAACCTGACACAGGGCCCAGCAGGAAGTGTCTTCTCCTTCTGTTAGTCTCCTTTTCAGTCCTTTACTTCTTGGAACAGTTGGTTCTCCTTCCACGCACTTGTGTCTTACTGCTCCCTGGGATGGAAGTCCCTTGGCCTTAGCACGGGACTGTGCACTGGAAGATACTCAGTGGTAGTTCGTTGATTTTCCACACCCAAGAGACATGCTTGAGAATGAAGCAGACCTAAGCCTTTGCTTCCTTGAAGATGTATAACCACCCAAGCAATAAAGCTACATAGTCAGAGACCTTTACAACAGGAAAAAGTCTTAGGGAATTACTCTTTATTGCATATAATAGGTGCTCTATATACTTTATATCCTTCGTTTCTCATAATAAGACTCAGAGATATTAAATAACTTGCCCAAGTTTACTCATCTAGAAGTAGCAGAAGGGCAGTTGGGACCTCCCTCTCTGTCTTCAAAAACCATGTTCCACCATTTTATTCTGCTTCTTAAGGGAAATGAACTTACATCATCACTAGAAAATAGCATTTGGGATAAGAAATCTGAAAGAGTCAATGTTAAGTTTTCTTAAGGCGTGAAACATCTGTCTTCTCCAGTGTAGAAGCAACTGAGGGTAGACACTGACCAATAACTGTGAGAAGGCCACCACCTAAGTCCACCCGGTGTTTTGCTAGGATTCCAAAGAAGGGGCGAGGGGCTTCATCCTCACATGTCATGAAAAAAACCAGGAACACCTATAGAACGCAGCAAGCAAGTGTGCATAACATAGTGAAGTGTACAGCCTCTGAGACCAGACTGTGGGTTTGGATCCCAGCTCTACAGCTTTTTCACCTGGGGGCCCTTGGACAACTTCCTTATTTCAGCTCCCTGTGCCTCACTTTCTGCATTTGTGGAATATGGCAATAGTGATAGAACCTACCCCTCAGAGTAGCTGTGAAAGGAAAGAGGTAATTCATATCAGAACAGTACCTGACGTGTCACAAGTGCTCAGTAAGCGTTGGCTGTTGTTCTTGTTATTATACTTGAGGCTGAGTAAAGTATTGTACAGAGAACTTTAAAAATTCCTACTGCTCGGGAAGGGCCAGAGCTGCCGGCCTGGAGTCGGTCTTGGAAGCCTCCTGGGTGTGTGATCACGGCTTACCGAACTCCTGAGAGGGTCCATCTAAGGTGCCCCGTGCACGTATATCTGGCAGCCCTTAGGGCCAGGCCTTTGCCTGTAACAACAATCACAATTTTCTTTGGCTAAGAGACAGGTTTAAAGTGCTGGGCAGTTTTGTTATTAAAAGTAAATAGCAACACACTCTATTCTTCCTCCAAGAATCCAGAATAAATTGACTTCCCAGGCAGTTGTCACTCAGCGCCGGCCTTCCCTGCACGCTCGGGAAGTCCCAGCTAAGCCCCAGAGAGGCATGAATCGTTTTATGAAAGTTTTTGTATTTGCTGATTGGATCCTTAATAAAGCCGGGCTTGCCTGCTTTTAGGAAAGTGCTTCAGTCATTAACAGGGTAAGGCTGCGTGGGCCTCAAGTTTCCTGTTTGCCAGGCAAGGTATTGAGGAGGTCTAGGGGTGTTTCCCTGATGAGACATGGGAAACAATAAAGGCCGGGGGCCTGGAAAGGGAATTTCAGCCTGTTTCTGTCCTTAGCGTTCTGCCAGCCTTGGGCGGGAGCTCATCGCCTTCCCCACTGGAAAATGGGAGCGAGGGACCAAGATGGCCAGCTGACCTGTTGTTGCTCGATCATGTGATGTGGGAAATGGCAATTATCCTCTCATCAGCTTTTTCTTTAATTGAAGTATATTTGATTTACAATGCTGTGCCAATCCCTGCTGTACAGCAAGGAGACTCAGTTATACACATATAGACATTCTTTTTTATTAAAAACATTTTTTTTAATTTAATTTTTAATTTTTTTTTTTTGGCTGAGCCACACAGCTTGTGGGAATCTTAGTTCTCCGACCAGGGATTGAACCCGCAGTCTCAGCAGTGAAAGCGCAGAGTCCTAACCACTGGACGGCCAGGGAATTCCCTATACATTCTTTTTTTTTTTTTCTTGCGTTATGCGGGCCTCTCACTGTTGTGGCCTCTCTCGATGCAGAGCACAGGCTCCGGACGCGCAGGCCCAGCGGCCATGGCTCACGGGCCCAGCCGCTCTGCGGCATGTGGGATCCTCCCAGACTGGGGCACGAACCCGTGTCCCCTGCATCGACAGGCGGACTCTCAACCACTGTGCCACCAGGGAAGCCCACATTCTTCTTTTTTTTTTTTTTTTTAAACATCTTTTTTGGAGTATAATTGCTTTACAATGGTGTGTTAGTCTCTGCTTTATAACAAAGTGAATCAGCTATACATATACATATGTTCCCATATCGCTTCCCTCTTGCGTCTCCCTCCCTCCCTCCCTATCCCACCCCTCTAGGTGGTCACAAAGCACCGAGCTGATCTCCCTGTGCTATGCGGCTACTTCCCACTAGCTATCTATTTTACGTTTGGTAGTGTATATATGTCCATGCCACTCTCTCGCTTTGTCACAGCTTACCCTTCCCCCTCCCCATATATACATTCTTTTTTAAATATTCTTTTCTGTTATGGTTTATCCCTGGAGATTGGATATAGTTCCCTGTGCTGTACCGTAGGACCTTGTTGTTTATCCATTCTAAATGTGATAGTTTGCATCTACCAACCCCAAATTCCTAGTCCATCCCTCTCTCTCTCCCTGTCTTGGCAACCACAAGTCTGATCTCTGTGTCTGTGAGTCTGTTTCTGTTTTGTAGATAAGTTCATTTGTGCCATACTTTAGATTCCACATGTAAGTTATGTCATAATGGTCTTTGTCTTTCTCTCTCTGATTTACTTCACTAAGTATGATACTCTCTAGTTGCATCCATGTTGTCATCAGCTTTTTTAAATGTACTTGTAACACCTGTATAATTGTTTTCCTTTCTATAAAGGCCTTAAAACTGTGCTGCTAGACATAGGCACACAGCCCTGCTGGTCATGAGCTTATATTGGTCTGTGGCTTGTGACCTGAGGCTGACGTAATAATAACCCCATAGGGATGATTTCCCACCCTGCGCTCCAGAGAGGGTCCTCACCTACCCTTAAACCTGTCCCAGCGTCCCTTTCCCTAGAATTCCAGGAGGCCCATAGTGCCACCCTGGGGCCTAATTTCTGGGATGTGAAAAAGCTGCTGTTGAATAGGGCTGTTGCTGTGCAAAAAACCCCACGGTTTCAGAAAGATGGGAGTGAGGGAGCCACGGGAATTCACTGTTCCAGCTCCTTCCCAGAACTTACCACTTCCGGAAATGCTGCTGGTGTTCCGGGGACAGCAGCTCTTTGTGTTTCTCCTTCCAGCCAGGGTGGTGGGGCCGTCCCCTTGCCCTGGAGCAAAGTGATGGGAGGTCAGGGAGGCGGGGAGAGGGAGAGGAGGTGCCTGACTCACCATCTGTTCTCTGAACAGTGCTCTGGAGGATTTCTCATAAACCATACACCCAGATGCAGAAAATGAGCAAATGTTTATTTTTATTCCTAAAGGTCAACTTCATATCTTAGCCCCTGTCATGCATTAATAAGGTGACCTTCGTTGAATGCTTACATCTCTCATTAAACTCTCACTGCCCTGTCAGGAAATTACTAGTACCCCCCATCTTTACAATAAGGAAATCAAATTTGAGAAAGATTAGCTTTCCCACCATGTCACAGCTGGTACGAGACACCACTCGAATTTGAACCCGGGTCCAGCTGAACATCATTCATTTAGCCACGATGCTAGGCTTTCTCTTGGCTTTGCATCCTCTGTTTTTCTCTAACTGAGTGCAGACGCTGCCTGCAATGTGTTAAGACCCTTTCATGGTCTGTACTTTGCATTAGCGAGGTCATGTAAATTGATTCTTTTACATTCAGCTTTCTGTGCTAGAAGGTTCACTTCCATCCAGTTTCCTCATGCTCTGAAAAGGAGGAGCCTCTCTTTTCCTTCTGAGCAGAGCACAAAATGTTCACAAGTCTGCAACATGCCCAGGAGAGCCCTGAAGGAGACTCTTTGGGGGGAGCAACGTACCCAGGGTACCCTGCTCTTCCTCCTCGGCCCTCCTGGTCTCCCTCCCTTTGATTCCTGCTGCCACTCTCCTCCCCATACGAGATCCTAATTCCCTTGTTTCTCTCCAGCCCAAATACCTTTCTTGGGGCACATCTAAGAAGTAAGTTAACATTTTCAAAAGCACTTTTGCTCAACGGCAGGGAAAACCAAAAGAAATTAATAACAGTAAAGAAGTATTTTTTTAACTGCATGTTTCTATTTCTAAAACTGTGAACTTTACCGTGCCCCTAACCCCTTCCCCTAAAATAATTGCACTTCAGCACTTAATAGATGTGAGCAACCTCCTAGCCCTTTGCTGGCCTATAAGTGCCATCTTACCTTCCCAGCACCTGGGATCTGGTTTATTCGCCACCCCCCTTCTTTCTGAAATGCAAACCTTTTTCTCTGGATAGGGTCCTAGCAATCAATTCTAGTTTCCAGTCTGAGGTCTAATGGTGGTTTTAAAATATGTCCACCAATTCTGTGCTTATGGGCTGTGCTTAACAACTCACTTCTAATTAATAGAAAGTTGAGGAAGTGATGGTGTTAGACGTTGGAGACCAAGTCATAAAAGGCACGGTGGCTTCTACGTTGCTCTCCTTTAGATTACTAGTTCTAGGGGGAAACCAACTCCCATGTCGTGCGGATGTTGAATCCTGTGGAGAGGCTCACATAGCAAGAAAATGGAGGCTTCCTGCCAGCCGCCATCTTGGAAGTGGATCTTCCAGCTCCAGTCAAACTTTCAGATGAACAGAGCCCCATTTGCCATCTCTACTGCAAATTCCTGAGAGATCTTGAGCCAGAACAGCCTAGCTAAGCTGCTCCTGAATGCTTGACCCACAGAAACTATAAGGTAATAAGTGTTTGTTGTTTTTTACCACTAAGTTTTGGGAGTAACTTGTTACGTAACAGCAGATAATCAATAGGCGTGCACCTAATTTTCAAGTGATATTTGGGGCCATGATTGTTATACATCTTTACTTCCGGTTTCTTCTTCTCATGTTTAGGTACTTACTAGCGGGGTAAATTATTTAAACTAAGCTTCAGTTTCCTCCTCTCTAAGATAGGGATAATAATAGATTCTACCTCAATGAGTTCTTATGGGTACTTGGTTCATAGTAGGGCACTCACTGCTAGTATTATTAATATATTCTCAACTAATATAATTCGTGGTTCTTCTTGCTTTCTAACAGTCCATTCTTTCTCCTTATTGCCGTAACTTCTCACTTCCTTGAGAAACCTGGTCAGGAACTTCCTGTAACTTAGGCATGGGCCTCTTTTTGCTTTTTCCATGTTGTACTATGATAGATTGCTTATAGATCTCCCCAACTGACAATCACGAGGGTAGGGAGGAACCTACTATCTTTGTTTCCATGGTGCCTAATGCCAAATAAATGAGTGGATAGGTTATACAGCTCCCTCTGCTATGTTTGCACGTGATGTCATTACAGTGATTAATTCTCATCTCCAGCCAAAGACGGTACATATTAAAAGAAACAAAAGCAAATTGGAGAGTATATTGTTCATTTTGCTTTCTGGGTAGACAATAGTTCTTGCTTCCATATCTTTTTAATATACTGGGGTTATCAGAAGCAGGGAGAATGTTGCTGTGAGAACCTCTTCATAGTAGCCAAAATATGGTTGATTATTCGAGGCATTTAAAATTTGAAACTGCGGTTCAGATCATTTACTGCAACACAAATTTTCAGATAGAGGGCATTAAACGTTGTTCATTAATGAGGGAAGGCAGCATAGAACAGAGAAAGTGAATGGGGTTGTTTCTGACCTAGGTCCAAATCTGGTTTATTTGCCACCCCCAGAATTTATGAGCTATATAGCCCACTCAGATAACCAGGCTTCCATGAATCTTCTTCTCCCATATTCCCTCTCGTTGGTGTCTGCTTATTCACTAGACATTTAACAGATATTTACTATATATCAAACAATGCTGGACACAGGCGCTACACCAACAAACAAGACTCTATTCCCACCCCTTAGTGATTCCTGAGGAGTGACAAGTTGGGGTCTACACATGGGGTGAATGGATACCAGGCAGCTCCTCATCATGGCATTATTGGGTTAAGTTTCTCTTAGCACAATTTCTGGGTTACCGTCAGCCCCTGGTGATTGTATTTTTCCAGTTGGTAGGTTTGGATGCTATGAAGCAGTCCATTACGGTGTTTACTTTCAGTTTTGCTTTGCTAAGGGAAATCTGGGACTTGTTACTCTGCTGTTAAAACATTAATTAGTTATACTTGAGACAGTAAACATGTAAGCCCAAATTAGTAATTTTAATACCTCTTCTGCTGAAGCCAAAAGGGAGGGAGAGCCAGATCTGCTGGGATGTGAACCTGATGCTTCATAATCAAAAGCAGAGGGATGCTCAGTGGAATTTAACCAGGGAGGAGGGACTGTCCCCATGACAAATACACAGGTCAGTCAGGAGCATCCTAGAAACTGGAAAAAGACAACTCATTCATGTGGCTCAGTGTCTTTCTTGGTACTCCTTGACAAAATTCATCTATCTGATCTATCCAGTCCATCCATCCAATCCATTCATCCATCCGTCCAATCCATCCATCCAATCCATCCATTCACCCATCCAGTCCATCCAATCCATCCTCCATCCATCCAATACAATTCATCCAGTCCATCCACCCATCCATCCATCCACCAACAGTTGCCTGCTATGTATCAGAAGTAAACAGAAGTAAAAGACATAGTTCTCATTCTCAAGAAATCTGTGATCTAATAGAGATAGAAAAGTAACAAGACTGTTTCAACATGGTATTATATATTTTTTAGAAACTGTTAACACCCAGTATTAGCAAAGGAAAAAGGAGACAAATTAAACACTGACGCTGGGAGTATTCATTGATGCCGTTGTTCTGGAGAGCAATTGAGTAATACTTACAAATGCTCTAATTTGTATTTCTGTTTGTCAAGCAGTTTCACTTATAGGAATCCATCTATAGCATATAATAATGGAAATGTACATTGGTGTGAAAGAATGCTTATTACTGGTTTTTTATGATAGCCAGAAAAAGGGAAACAAATGAAATGTGCAGAAATAGGGGATTAGTGACAACCTCATCTGGGCATTCAGTGAAATACAGTGCAGTCTTGAAACAGTATGTTTTGGAAGAGAATTTAATGGCACATTGTTAAATGAAAATAGTAGGTCACAAAATCATAATAGTGTTCCAGTTTTGCACACTAAATATATGCATTAAAAACTATGCTGGCAGTGGCTATCGGTGAATTATTTTACTCTTCAGATTTTTGTTCTTTTGTGGATTCCAAAATTTTCTACGGTGAACATGAATCACCTTTGTAGTTATGAAAAAACATTAACAACAAGCATAATAAAAGTGCAACTTAGCTGAGGTGAGAACTCAGGAATAGAGCTCAGCTGAAACAAAGCGTTTCTGTTTCTCATGCTTGCATGTGTACATTAACTCATTCAACATACACCCGTGTTCGCACGTGGGAGTCAGGCAATAAGGTTAGAGAGTGAGGCAATTACCAGATCATAAAGGCTGCTCAGGCCATGATAGGACTTGGACTTTATTCTAAATGAGATGGAAGCTGTTGGAGGATTTTGAACCGAGTTGTGGCATGCATGCTCTGATCACTTCAGCTGCTCACTATCTACCATAGGCAGAGGTAGCTGTGGAGAGAGGGCTGCCCATTGAATATTTGGAGAGCTGGAGTCCTTGGCATTGCCAAATACTTGTCCGCTTAAGCCATGGCTCAGTACAGTCAGGAAGGTGGCTGTGAGCCCCTGTGTGCCTGACAGCTTCCATTGGCGGCCCCAGATCTCCCTTCCCCATCTTGCTCTGAGCCCTGGGAGGTTAACTTCCGTGAACCAGTTTCCAGGCTCCCTCATCTTCTGGTCTCCCGTTGGTTTCAGCCACTGTGGGGAGGACAGCAAGAGTGGTCGGGAGAGAAGGGTCATATTGGAGTAAGTTTCCCCAACTTCCTCCCTCTTACATCACCCCTGGCTCCTGAGTCCCTTAACCACAGGTTTCAGCCCCAGTCAAGGAGCTTCTCTCCACGTTCCTCTCTCCTTCTGGGGCCATCAACAGCCCCTCTCTTTACCCGGTCAAGCCTGGGGTGGTGACAGTCCCTAAGGTCATGAGTTCTGGCCCAGTACCCTACCCACACCTTTGTAAACAAACCCCTTAGTAATCTCACTTTAGATCATATGGTCTGAATTTGCCATCTATTTGTAGTGGGAACACTTGTCTGATAATCCACCTTCCTCCTGGTGGGATTGGGGATGTTCTGACTGAACAGGGGATCAGGGTCCACAGCCCAGAGTGGCCTTGCTGGTTAGAAGGACTTTCCAGAATAGGTACTGGTAACCATGGTTCCATGGTGGGGTCTGGGGAAGGCTGGTGCTCTTGAGGGCATGTTTGTAGTTGTTTTCTGGGTCCCTGCCTGCCTCAGGGACACCCCCAGACCTTAGGGAGGAGAGTTATTTATGTCCTTTTCCATCTACCCCCCCACTCCCAACACACACTAAATTCAGAAGGACTTTAACTTTTACCTTTACTTTGGAACCAATGAGCATGTCAGAAGGAGGCGGTAGGATGGTAGCGCGGTGCTGCAGTTAAGGGCTTGGACTGCAGAGTCAGCTAGACCTGGGTTCAAATCCTGCCTCTGCTACGTGCTGCCGGGCAACCTTTTTTTTTAATCTTTATTGGAGTATAATTGCTTTACATTGTTGTGTTGGTTTCTGCTGTATAACAAAGTGAATCAGCTATACACATACATATATCCCCATATCCCCTCCCTCTTGCGTCTCCCTCCCACCCTCCCTATCCCACTCCTCTAGGTGGTCACAAAGCACGGAGCAGATCTCCCTGTGCTATGCGGCTGCTTCCCCCTAGCCATCTATTTTACATTTGGTAGTGTATATATGTCCATGCTACTCTCTCACTTCGTCCCACTGCTGGGCAACTTTGAACAAGTTACTTCACCTCTCTAGTCTTTCTCTTTTGTGTGTTTGAAATTTTTATAATAAAAAGTTTGGGGCTTCCCTGGTGGCGCAGTGGTTGGGAGTCCGCCTGCCGATGCAGGGGACACGGGTTTGTGCCCCAGTCCGGGAAGATCCCACATACCGCGGAGCGGCTGGGCCCGTGAGCCATGGCCCCTGAGCCTGCGCGTCCGGAGCCTGTGCTCCGCAACGGGAGAGGCCACAACAGTGAGAGGCCCGCGTACTGCAAAAAAAAAAAAAAAAAGTTTGAACTTCATGTACCAATAAGAGTTCGGTGGAAGATGAGGCCCCAGAAAATTTCTCGTAATTCTTCTTACTACTTGAGAAGCAAACTAATGCATAATAAACCCTCCTGTTCACTATTCAACTGCTCACAGATGTTAAGCTTCCTTTCAGAGGCTGTTTTGAGGTCATCTGTCAGCAAGGAGTGGAGTAGTGTTTTGCTATAAAAACAGCAAAGGGTGTTATATTTAAACTATACTCCACTTTGTACTTTCTAAAATAATGTTTTCTAAGGGAATAAGTTCACTGGGTGGCATAGTTTGTTTTTAGATTGGGTTGGAGACTTAAAAAAAAAACATTAGATTAGAGCCTCACCAAAACAGCGTCTTTTCAGGGAAGACAATGGTGTAGTGAGAGAAAGGGCACTGGGCTGAGAAGAGTGAGTGAACTCACCTCCGTTCTAGTTCAGCTTTCTCACTGACAAGCTGCGCGCCTTTGGGCAGGTCATTTAGCTTCTCAATTTCCATAGGTAAGTAATAAGAGAATTGAGCTAATTTCTGCGGTCCCTTCCAATTCCAAACATTTTCTTTTTAATGATAACTTTCTGACTAAGTGTATTCGTGTTCATTAGAGAAAATCAGGAGTGTGTAGAAAAGGCAAAAACAGAAATAAAATTCATTGTAGTTCTACCACCCAAAAGATAACTCTTAATGTTTTTCAATGCCTATATGTGTTATTAGTCTTAAAAATCAAATGCATGTAACATTTTGTTGAACAACTAATCCGTAGGTTGTGTCAACCACTGAAGTAGCATAAAGATGAATAAACGTGGTCTCTGCCCTGTAGGAGTTGGTAGTTTCATGGGAACACTGTTCCCTACAGCTTTACACGTTGGGTGCTTCCCATGAGACAGAGAAGCCCTTTCATCTGTCACTTAAATCTGCTGAGTTTTCATGCCATTTGTGATATAATTTTACTCGTATGTGAAGACTTCTTTCCTGAATGTTACTTCTTCTGAGTATGTGCAGAAGCAGAGCTCTAATAGGCAGGCTAATGAGGAGAGGACAGACATTGTCCATTCTATTCAGTTTCTTTGACTACCTACCCCAAAGGTATTAGAACTGATAGGGAGAAACAACTTGTCTGCTTTGAATCTCTCCTGCTCTTCCTGAGGCCACACTGCCAGCCTCATGAAGACATAATGGGCAATATGACAGCCACAGAGTGGAGGAAGCTTTAGGAATAACAGATCACCTGGAAGCCAACCCTTCTTCCCTGGGACAATTCACCTTGCAGCAGGAAGCAGCTAGAAATCTGGCCTAATGTGATAAAAGAGGGGAGAGGGCAGGGAGGAAGGGGGTAGGAATATTGAGAGACTTCAGCTTATTTGGATAAAATGTGTTAATAAAGGCCACTTAACTTTCATCCAGCATGCCAAGGATGCTATATTTATTCATGAAAGTTTTAGTATATTTTTCCACTCCAGTTTTGAAGTGGAGGTACGTGATCCCTGCTTGGCTGAATGCCCTGCTTACACAACACCATCCCTTGTACCTTTGCCCTAGTTTCAGGGGAATCTGGGTCTGTAGCTGAAGCAGTGAAGAGCAGTTTTCTTACATTATATGCACCTTCCCTGAGCCTCCCAAATAAATGGTTGGGCAGTTTGAACAGTAATTACTGTGTGTTTTTTCTGCCACAAACTTTGAATATGGTATCTTTGAATCTAGCTTAGATAAATATCTACTACCACTTCATTATTTGGAAAAGATCCTTAGCCCGCCCTCACAAATGCAATTTGTCTTCCAAGATGTGGGAAAGAGACATGAAAGAAGAAATAGATATTAGTGATGGCATGCATTTGTGATTTCCTTGTTCTTAAGAAATTCAGGCCTGACCATAACTTATTTTGGGTGTTATCCAGAAAGAGCAAAATAAAACAATATCCAAGGCTGAAAATCAACTTTGGATTATATGTGGAGAAGAAAATTCTAATGCCGTGAGAGAAACAGGCCTTGGAAAATCTACCTTCCATGTAAGAGTGGCACAGACCGCACGCAGCATAGAAAGTTGGGTGTTGTTCAGCTTGAAAGAGAAAGTTCAGGAGTAACATGCTAGCTGTCTGCAGATATATAAAGGGCTATCATGTTGAAGGGGGATTGCATTGTTTCTGTGTGTGATGCAAAGGGGATGAACTGCTATATTAATGTGTAAACCCCAGAGAGAGACAGGTTTCTCTTTAGCATAAGGAGACATTTCCAGGGAGCGGTGCAGAGATGGGAAGACATCTTTGCGGAGAGCGCTAGAAAGGTTCTGGTCACTAGGCAGAGGCTGGGAGACTGCTCATCGTCTTTCATCCCACTCTTTCTCTTACTTACTACACTCCAACCATACTTCTTTTTTCCAGTTCCCCAAAGGAGCTAAGCTCTTTTCCACAGTTGTCACCTCTGCCCGACACTTCAGCCTGCTAAATCTTTTTCTTCCTATAGGTCTCAGCCTAATTGTTATATCCTCATATAGGTCTTTCCTGACCCCCTTATTTAAAGAGGGTCTTACTATTAAAATTATACCATCACACCTTGTATTTTTCCTTTATAGCACTTACCAAATTTAGGCGTGTGTGTGTGTGTGTGTGTGTGTGTATGCACGCACAACTTATATATATCATATACATTTCACATGTATATACACACATGTTTATGTAAAACAACACAAATTAATTTGTGTCACCATTTGTTTGATGTATGTTTCACCACTAGAAGGTGAGCTTTTTGCAAAAGGTACCATGTCTGTTTTGTTCATTCTATTGTGTACAGTGCTTGGAACATAGTACGTGCTCAATAAGTGTGTTAAATGAATGAATGAATGAATGAGATTCAACCATCAAAGTGTGTTGACTAGTATGACTCTAAGAGTGGGACATGAACTGCTAGAGATGATTTTAGATGGGGCCTGGATCCAGCACTAAATAATATTGCATCATCGTATGTGAAAGTAATTTCTTTTCAACTTAATTTCAATCCTGATTTTGTCAAAGAGAAAAGTTTGGCTTAGTCTTTAATAACTGCTCTAACACTTGCCAGTCTCCCTTGGCAATGCAGAGAGAGATCAGGCAACACTATCTAGCTGGAATTTAATAACATGCTTTGTTTTTATTGCATTCATTCGTGGTTGCTTTCATTTGTGGCAAGGGATATTGATTTTTCCTTTATGGACCTGATCCAAAGTTTTCTTTTAAAGTAAAACTGTATAAGTAAAAATGTGTGTTTATTTAATGAAAAATAGTAAGGAAATAATGTACAGTTATGATATGGTTGTGATTCTTGAATGTCTGAAATTTTGGTTCTTGGAGGATCTGAAGTTTTGGCATAGTCTCGAAGGTCACTGGTTCCCCAGAGTCCATCCCCAAACCAGTTCAGGTCCATGACAGAGTGAATGAAGTCAGTTTCATAAAGCTAAATTTAATCATTATCATTCTGATAGCATGTCCTCTTTTGGTATTAAAGTATCCTTTTCCAGAATAGATGGTGATTTTAAAAAGTCCTCAACTTGGCAGAATAAAGTGTTGGCAGCTCCGTATTATTCCTTCCCTTTTAATTATGGGGGGATGATGGTGGGTGGAGGAGGCAGTTTCACCTGGAATCCGAAAGTCTGGGCCCCACTGAAATTAGAGGACCTTTGTGGTCCTTTCCAGCGTGGAGAGTGGATTTAATAGGTGCAGGTAAAGTCTTGTGTGCCCTGTGTGAATAGCCGTTGTGTGTGTGTGTGCGTGTGTGCACAGTGGTCCCCTGGTCCCCATCCTTTCTGTTAAAAGGATTTGTGTGTTTTCCATTTATTTCAAGTAGGGATTCCAAGTACCATATTTATAACGAAAGAGGATGTGTAAATAATTTATAGAAACGATCAGTAGTGCATGAGGGGTGTAATGGGAGAGAGAGACGGTGGAGGTGGGGGTGGGATGTTCCTGTAGCATCTTCAGTTGGAGGGAAGAAAGGTTTGGGAGGGGTCTGAGGCTGGTGGCTCTGAGGTGGCAGAACGGACATTCTGAGGGCAGCAGCTTTCCTTCCTGTTGCCTGAGGTGAGGTGCTTGGGGCCGGGTAAGGAAGAGAGCAGAGGTTGGCAGGGGAGAGACAGGCCGGTCATGTGTGGAAGGATCCACAAGTCAAGGGCTGCTGAGCACAAGGAGGCCTCTGTCACCCAGGCAACGGCCCAAGAAAAAGTTGTCCTGTGGCAGCGTTGCTGTAGCTGCTGCCTTTTCCTTCCATTTGTGTCTGTGCCGAATTTGCTTTGCTTATAGAACCCAAACCCTGAGGCTAAGACTCTTACATTTCTGTTAGAAATTCAGCAGAGATATTAGGACTGGAGAGATTATAGCTTACTGATTGAGTCAGTTTTGGCAAGTACCTGATTAAAAACATCCAAAGAGGAGCTTCCCTGGTGGCGCAGTGGTTGAGAGTCCGCCTGCCGATGCAGAGGACACGGGTTCGTGCCCCGGTCCGGGAAGATCCCACATGCCGTGGAGCGGCTGGGCCCGTGAGCCATGGCCTCTGAGCCTGCGCATCCGGAGCCTGTGCTCCGCAATGGGAGAGGCCACAACAGTGAGAGGCCCGCGTACTGCAAAAAAAAAAAAAAAAAAAAAATCCAAAGAACCAGACCCTTAAAATGATTTAAACTGGATGTAACCCACGGTCAGTGTTTGCATTTGAAGCTGTTGCCCTTGACGACATTCTTACTGTGTGGTTGGTATCATCTCTCACCGTCTGAGCTGGTTATATCCATGGTATATATGTGTGTTTGTGCACATGTCCAAGTCAGTGGCTGTTTAAATCTGAGCCATGTAATCAAAGGTCCACACTTTCAACTCAGCAAATACTCAGTGGATATTTACGGAGCCCCTGTCAAGCATCACGGTGGGAGGGGTGCTCCGTGAATGGTGTGTGTCCATGTCTGCTCATTCATACAACTCACGTTTGCAACAATATCGTGTAAATTAGGGTGAAACAAGTACTGCTAGAAAGGGATCAACATGGTATTCTAGGACCACAGAGCAAGAAACATTTACTTCTCGGTGGAGAAATTAAACAAGGCTTTGTTGACATTTGATATGGGCCCTGAGAAGATGGTGTGGGGTGGCGGGTAGATGGTAAGGATATGTGATCCTGTGGTAAGAAAAGCACGAATGAAGATACAGGAGAACATTTGTTTGGGAAATGGTGCGCTGAGAAGTAAACCTCCAGATTATCACACAGCACATGGGTAGTAGTATTGGTAAGGGCTATCTTTGTACTTTCTGTTCAGACAGTGTCGCACAGTAGTGGCAATAGATGGTGCTGATGGAGACATGGGAATGCCATAGGGCAATGGGAAAAAGTCAGGAGGCAATGCAGATTGACAACTAGTAGGGGAATATAGACCTAACTTATGGCCATCAATCAATAGATGTTTTTGTGAAGAAGGTTCCAGTAGACATATATTTTACTCTAGATATTGATATTTGGGAGGAATGCATTTAAGAACATATAGACTATTAGATGACCAAATGAATATTGTTACATCCAGCAGAGTATGATTTTCTTTATAGTTAAACCACAGTCAACAGAACTATATTTTTCTTTGGAAAGTCAGAATTCTTTTAATGTAATATGCTTAAAGAGAGCTTCCTACTTAAAAGTATGTTGTCCATGACAAGAGATGATCTTTTCCCCAAATAACCCAAATGTTACACTTCTGAGTTAAAAGCAACTTGAAACCAATGAGTAGAACTACAAATCTGCTGTTTACTGTTACTGAGTCTGCATTTAACTGAGTGGTCTTTCTAAGTGTTTGCCAGCAGGTGGTGACAGTGCTGTCTCTGCAGTTTGTTTCCTTTTATTTATTTATTATTTAGAAAACACATACTACCTGTTCATTACAGGAAAAGTTAGAAAGCTCATTAGAGAAGCGTGGGTGGGAGTCACATGGTCCCACCATCCATAGGTAATCACTGCTGAAGTTCTGGCATATGACGCATTGGTTGCACACTGACCAAAGCCAGCTCAGTAGTTCACAATTAATAAGCTCATGCTTGGAAGATATCAGTTGCCTCCAATGATTACAGATCCTTGGAGGTGAGGACCATGGGTCTCCACTCCCACAGCCTCCCTAAGAGGTAGAAGGGTAAATCAAAAGCCGTTCTCTGAACCAAATCCTGCTACAGGGACAAACACGCGTCACCAAACGGGCACACAGCCCATTCTGGGAATTGCTGGTGAGCCCCTGACTCCTGGCCTTCTAGGCACTCAGAGGAGCACCTTGAGTGAAAGCCTGTGGGATGAACAGTGTCAGCACTGCGGCTGTAGGATTCAGCCAGCCTCCCAGGCTGCTCAGGTCACAGAACCCGCCGTCACATGCGCTGCAGGGATGTTGGCAGCTGGGCTTGCCTGATTCTCATACCCTGGTCATGACCGAGTTGCCTGTATTGCATTTCAGGCGGATCCATGTGTTTTCAACACCTGTCTTTTTATCAATAAAAACCATTTCCAATACCCATTATAGTTATTATCAAACCCTCTGATATTGATCAAAGATAAAGGCAGTTGAAGCCTTTTAATAGCCACCTCTGGAGTGTCAACTTTAGAGTCTTTCAAATGCTAACTAACTGCTTACTCCTAGGATATAAATGGAAACTCACACATATATATCACACTGTTTATGCCAGAGTATTTTGAAGAGAATTACAGGTAGTTTTCAATTTATATGATGGGGTGTGGGTGTGTGTAGATAAATTGCTTAATGCTTTTCGATTTATTTATTTACTTATTTATTTTATTATTTTTTTGCGGTACGCGGGCCTCTCACTGCTGTGGCCTCTCCCGTTGCGGAGCACAGGCTCCGGATGCGCAGGCTCAGCGGCCATGGCTCACGGGCCCAGCCGCTCCGCGGCATGTGGGATCCTCCCGGACCGGGGCACGAACCCACCCCACCCCACCAGCTCTAATATGCCTAATATGGTTTCTTGTGTATCTTTTCAGACTTTCCCTATTCATATACAAACAAAATATATATAAAATTATTTCTACAAAAATAAGATCACACTGTTCTGTAACTTGCCTTTTAAAACTTAATATGCTATTTGTAAGTTTTATTTCATGTTTTTCATGATTATATTCTGGTGTACATCATACTTTATTTAAACAGTCCCCTCTTGGTGGACATTTAAGTCATTTCCAGTGTCATCTTATACAGTGATGCAGTAAATGTCTGTTTACACAGACCTTTGTGTATGTTTCCTGGAATTCTCAGTAGAAGAGGAACTTCTGGGTCACGGGGTCTGCACATTTTAAATACCGTTAAATATTTAGAGATTGCTCTCTAAAGAGGCTATACTTACGCTAATTTACACTCTCATCACCATCATTAAGTCTTTGTCTCACCTTCAGTGTCGCTATCTTAGGGAAGCCTGACCTGTCACCTTTACCTCAGGCAGCGTGGGTGCCCCTCCTTTCTTCTCAAGGGTCCCACCAAAGTTCTGGTTCCTTCCCAAACTTTGGCACTCACCCCAGTATCTGAATGTTAGGTAATCAGTCTCACCACTACATCACTGAGCTCTTTATTTTTCCTATAAGGTTGTTTTTTTTTTTCTGATTTCACAAGTAACCCATGTTCACTATATAAAATACCAACATTATGGAAATACCTTACCTTAAGGAAATACAAAAGATCGATCTTTGTTTATTTTAGAAAGTCTGTTCACATATGCCTCTCTCATTAGCAGTGACAGCATGACCATACTAACTGATGCACGCGTCTGTCTCACCTGCAGGCCTGAGTTCCTAAAGGGGAAGGGACCATATCTTTTCATCTTTGTGCCCCAGCACTTAATATGGTGCATAGTGCATCTCAGTGAACGTTTGTCACCTGACAGGATGGGTAGAGTACGATAAGCCTCAGAAAACATGCCAAGTTACGGAAGTGCCTCTAGTCGATTCCAGTGTGACCTATGTATTGTTTGGCTTAGCCTCCTTTAAAAGGGCTGGCTTTGAATGGACTCTCTCACAGTACCAGGCCCTTAACAGAAACTCTGATTCTGATGAAATTCACACTCTTCTAGAAGATTTGGTTTCATACCCTTCAGGACCTATTTAGTTCCTCGAACAAAGCAAACGCAGGAGCCTGGGAAGCAGTTATTAGCCGAAGGAGATTGGTTTACTAATGTGATTTGTTGCGCTGTGTGTTTATTATCCACTGGCTCTGTGCTCATGAAGTCAATATCCCCTGCATTCTGCTGAGCCAGGCAATCTGGTGAAATAAGAGGTGAAGCCCGGCCCTGTTCAAGTTCCAGAATCTAATTGCAACCACAGTAATAGCTACTATATATTGGATGTTTTACATGTCATTTAATCCTCATAAAAACCCTATGAGGAAAGTACTGTTTTCCTCCAGGTTCTAGATGATATTTGGCCTCAGGGAGGTAAACTTTCCAAGGTCACACAGCTATTAAGTGGCAGTGTGTGGCTTTGAATCCAAGTCTTTTTGTTAGTAAACCATCTTTACTCCCTTTTTTGATCCTCTTTCCTGTCCCCAGGCGCCCAAAACGGTCCTTCCGCTATGGAACAGGAAAAGTAGATCATCTGATAGAAAAGCTCAGAGTCCCTTTGTTCATTGAAAACGCTCTTCAGATCCTCAAGAAAACACCTCATCTTTTACTTCATTTTATTCTCCTCTTTTAAAATCATAGACCCTTAGAGATGAAAGGGATTAAGTCCCCAGGTCACTTGCTTTTGAGGGAGGAGCAGGCAATGGCCGACTTGTTATCCATTCTTACCATCGAGGTAGAAAGGCTTCCAGATTTCGCTACATGCATGGAAAGCCTGGTGTTGCTCTGGATTTATATGGGTGCAGAGCTAGAGTCTAACAGAATTAAACGTCATAGGTAAACTCCAAACTAGGACCAGAAACATAAGGATAGGCTCGTCCATGGACCCTATGAGGACCCACAAATTGCCCCAAAGCCATGTTCCTACCAAGAGTCTAAACAAGATCTTGTAGGTTTCTTTTTGATTATATTCATCCCATCCCAAATGGTCAAACATTTCTTTCCTTTCTACTGATGTGTAGAAGAGGAGATATATGTCCATAATCACTTATCTGAAATCTGTAAGGAAATGCTTTGCTCACTACATCTTACGTTGCATCAGACCCCCAGTGGGACTGGGGTTGTGCTCTGCAATCAGACACGTTAATATATCTGTGGTTCGACTTAACTGTTATTAAGGAAAGACTGTAAATATGTGTCACTTCGGGTCAGATTTTTGTTACCAGATAAGTTGCACGCATTTAGGAAAAAGCTTTCATAATTCAGAACTTTCTGGGTTTCAGAATTACAGGTAAGGAATTTGGGGCCTATAATTTCCCCCCTCTTTGCACTGGTAGAAGTTGAACTTGTGGACCACTAACATTATGTTTGATAGAGGACCCTCATGCCCTTTGTTAAAAGCAAAATAAACTTTGTTCCCAAGGAGGGGTCTGCCTCCTTGACATCTAGGGGGCTGCTAAGCTCCACTCTCGTGTGTGTGTATGTGCACGCGTGCGCGCACGTGTGTTTCCTTGGTAGCTTAGTTCCACACCTGACAGTTCCCGGGGTGGGGAACTCCCTCAGGCTGCTCTCCCTAACCCTAACCCCAACCAGTTCCTCAGCCGCATTCCCTTTGCTCTCTCTCCTGAGTGGATCTGAACAGCCAGTTTCTACCCTTGTCTTTGTGAGGACTGTCGCTACCAGCAGGCTGCTTTTCTCTAAGCTACATACTCCCTAAGCCTTTGTTCCTTGGTTCTGGGAGCCTTCACCATGGCAACAATTTTGGCTCATCTCAGTCCATTCCCAGGTGGCCTCTGAGGCTTTGCCCACACGGTGCCACGCTGAAAAATGCAGTCTGGCCCACGAGTTTGCTTTCACATTTTAATTGCTTATTTTGACTTGCGGCACAGTCCCAGGGATTTTTTCTGCAGAGGGATGGGTTTCGCCATGCCTGGTGACCGGGCTGCTGTCTCTCACCCTCCTCGGTGTGAGACGCATGCACTTCTTACACCCACGGTGATGCCTCACCGTTTCCAAAGCCTTTCTGAGATTAGGACAGGCCGAAGCCAGATGGTTCGACAAACTCTCGTTTCTGTTCCCACTTTGGTTCCTTGCAGCCTCTTATGTTCCAAGAACAGTTGCTTTTCCATTCTGTGGACTCCATCAAGCAGTGAGTGTCTTCAGAAACTATTTGCACCCTGAAGGGTCTGGACGTTGCTGCCGGTGGCTGGACTTTGACAGCTGGTACCATCACCTTCCCTCAGCACCCGATTTATCAGAGTGCAATATTCATGCCATGTGGCTTTGGGGCCAAGGGTATTCAATCATCCAGTGACTTAAATTGCCAAGGAAACAATGTCTGCTGGGACTTCAGAATTTACCTCCTGTTCCCAGGCTCTAAAATTCTTCCTGACACAGTTTATTCTCATAACCACCCAGATCTGTGAAGTGTGTAAATCTTTGAACTTTTCTGCTGCAAAATTCACTTTTTTGCATGGAGGGCCTTGAACAGGGGCCCAAAGAACCTGGGCTTTAGGGGATCCATGAACGTCTGGAAATTGTATGCACTATTTTGTATGGATGTGGGTATGGGCATTTTTTGAGGAGAGGCTTGCACTGAGTCCTTAGCATCCTATTCCAAAGCAGTGTGGCCCCAGGAAAATAATTTAGTCTTCTGAGCCTCTGGAAAATGAGAATAATAAGAGATCGGACCCCATTCATTCGCATGAGGATACAATGAGAAAATGCATGTAAACTGCCTGGTACAGTGTCCATGAACATTCAGTAAATGTCAGCTATCACTCTTCATCTGTGATCCTCGAAAAGTTAAAATTATGTGACGGCTTTCTATGCCATAGAATTAGGTAGCAGATATATCATCATTAATATTTATCAACGTTGTTACAGCCCTTTATGCCGTATCAAGAATCTTTGCCATACTGCCTCATGTGATCTTCACAGCATCCTTGTTGGTAGGTGGGAGAGACTGCATAACTATCTTCTCCCACAGATGAGAAAACTGAGGTTCAAGGGAGACGAGACCACCCAGCTAACAAGGCTCAGAAAAATGGCTTCTGCTCGCGTTCTAGTGACCTGACAGATCATAAGACAGTTACAACATACAGAGTGTGATGAGTGCCTCGACCCTTGAAGTCCAGGAAGTTACGGCAGTCAGGAGGGTCAAGGAAGGCTTCCTGGAATAAATGACTCTTAATCTGAGCCCTGACATGGAGGTAGGAATAGGCCAGGTGGAGAGTGGGCTGTGGCAGTGTTACCCGCAGAGGCATTAGCACGTGCCAGTTCCTAGAGCAGGGGGACCTCAGTGGTCAGGCGCCTCTTGGCAAGAGGGGATGGAGATAAAGCAAAAAGAGCAGTTTTCAGGACTCCTCCCCTAAAAAAAAAAGATGAATAACTGAAGAAAGAGGAAAGGAGTAGAGCAGAGAATTACGTTTGGGTTTATACGCATACCTACAAACCGTGCAGCCATTTAAAAGAATTCTGGGGATGTGTTTGATATGTTAAGTGAGGAAGAGCACGTATAAAGTTGCCCATATGCCGTGATTTCAGCTGTGTAGAGATGAATCTACCAAGGACCGAAACTTAGAAATTCAGTGGAAGAAGGAAAGTAACTCTTGTATTGAGGTGATACTTTTTTTTTTTTTACATGTAAGTCCAAACTTTATTTAAAATTATATTTTAAATTTAACATCACCAAACATCACAATGGGGGAAAAAATAAATGACAGAAAGAAAAAGAAAAAACCCCACAGTGGAGGTGACACATTTTTGAAACTCATTTTAATGTGTTGTTTTTGAGGTTTTGTTTTAGTTGCTTGGTGCTCCCAATACCTGCCTGTCCAGCGTTCATTTCACCGGGCTTCCAGCCTCTTTAGTTCCTACTCATTCACTCATTAGTTCATTTCATGCTTGCAGGCAGTGGGGCTTGAGCAAGTCTCAGTTATGTCTGTGTGTCCGTCCCTGACTGGGTCAGCATTCAGAGAGCCCAGAGCCCCTTGCCTCTGTGTCTAGATGAGATCACTTGTTCTCTCACTTGCTTTCAGGACACCTGTAACTAACACTCCCCTTTTGTTCACGTGAGGAAAAAGACAAGGCAGTGCCGGTTAGTGAGCAAGGGCTCCTTCCACAATCCGGATGGAATGAAGCAGGGAAATTAAGTAACCAGAGAGGTGACAACTGGAATAACTGGGTATCAGGCAGAAATGTCCACTTGACCTGGCTTATTACTGTTTGGAGCTTGATGCTTTTGGAATATTGCCTGGTTCCTTCTAAGTTTTCCACAGGGGTCAAAGGCTTTGTTTGCTCTGAATGTGTTTTTAAGCAGTTAATTGGAAGCTTTCCCTTTCGTGCAGGTCAATGAGGAAAAAGCACTGTGCTGCTGTGAGAGCGGGCATCCACAAGCAACCTTTACCCCCGGTGCTCTTTATACGTTCTGAGCATTTCTGAGGTTCTGTCCCTTCCGAAGGCAGCCTCAGCACACAGGGACAGTTAAAAACTGTGTTTAAGATACGATACATAGTATCTGCTTTAAAATGCTCCAACACACACACAATGTGTGGGAGGGTATGCAGTAAGATGGGCAAGGAGTATATGGGGTTCTTTACACTATTGCCTTCACCTTGTTTATCTTTGAAATTTTTCACAAGAAAAAAAGACTTGAATAACATTTAAAAGACTGGTAACAAAATACTTACTGGAAATAAATATGAGAAGCCCTGCGTGACAGTATGCCCTCTGATACCTCTGGGGACAGCCAACTCCAGATGCCTCCTTGGGCCCTAGAGTGAATGGGAGCTGATGGGGCAGGGGAAGTAGAGGTACCCAGAGGTGGCAGCTGTCCGTGGACATGGGGCTCATTAGAATATGTAACACAAAAAGGGTAATTACATGAATTTTAGAAAACCAGAAAGAAATACTCCAAAATTCTACTCCTGAATAGTTCATTTTCTTATTTTATATTTTCAAAGTTTTCTACAATACAGAGTTAAAAGAACTCTCTTTAACTCTCTGTCATCACCTTAAGAACCCTGAAGCTCTGATGATGGGATTACACGTAACTCAAGTAAGTGATGAGGAACTTGCCCCAAGTCCCACATCCAGTTAGAGGTAGAACTTGGCCAGGTGCCAGGTGTGGCATGTATGAAGATTTATACTATGCTTTAAAAAAAAAAAACATTGCTTTAGCTCTGGACCCTTTTCAAAATGAGCATGGTCTTTTAAAAACTCCTAAGCAGGACTTCCCTGGTGGCACAGTGGTTAAGAATCCGCCTGCCAATGCAGGGGACACGGGTTCGAGCCCTAGTCTGGGAAGATCCCGCATGCCGTGGAGCAACTAAGCCCGTGCGCCACAGCTACTGAGCCTGCGCTCTAGAGCCCGCGAGCCACTACTACTGAGCCCACATGCCACAACTACTGAAGCCTGCACGCCTAGAGCTCGTGCTCCACAACAAGAGGAGCCACCACAATGAGAGGCCCCCACACCGCAACAAAGACCCAACACAGCCAAAAATAAATAATTTAATTAATTAATAAAATAAAATAAAACCTCCTAACCAACCACATCCCAGCTTCCTCATCTTCCTTCTGTATTGTGCTTGGCATTCCCTGACGGACAGTTGTCTTCCCACATTCAAATTGTTGATACCTAAGGTGGTATATATTCCTTGCAGGGACATCAGTGAGTCACTTGTCAATTGATATATTTTTTAATTGGTCAATAATTACATTTATTTATTTACTTTTATCGACGTATAGTTGATATGCAATGCTGTGCCAATCTCTGCTGTACAGCAAAGTGACTCAGTTTTACACACATATAGATATTCTTTTTCTGTATTCTTTTCCATTATGGTTTATCACAGTACACTGAGTATAATTCCCTGTGCTATTAGGACCTTGTTGTTTACCTGTTCTAAATGTAATAGTTTGCATCTACCAACCCCAAACTCCCAGTCTATCCCTCTCCCTCCCCCCCTTCCCCTTGGCAACCACAAGTCTGTTCTCTGTGTCTGTGAGTCTATTTCTGTTTTGCAGATAGGTTCACTTGTGCCATATTTTCGATTCCACGTCTAAATGATATCTTATGGTAGTTGTCTCTGTCTGACTTACTTCACTTCGTATGATAATCTCTAGTTGCATCCATGTTGCTGCAAAATGGCATCCATTGGTGTTGAACATATATTTATTGTCAGACACTGTGTTAGGCACCAAGAATATAATGGTGAACAAGACACAGTCCTTGACTTGAAAAGTTTACACAGGCTGGGGAGGCAAACGAATAAACAAGCACTTACAACACAGGGGGATCCCTGCTTTGATAAGGGCAGGCTTGGGAACATGGCTGTATGGGGAGAGGGGTGTGAGCACTGACCTGGCCTTGGGGATGGGGGTGTATTCCAAGGGAGGTTTCCCTCAGGAAGTCATGCCAAGCCAGCATCTGAAAAGGCTGTTAGCTAGAAAGAGGGGTGCAGAAAGATGGGGGGAAGCTGCCCAGGCAGAGGCAAGTAATTACAGCCTTTCCCAAAGCACGTGTCTGAGGGCTGCAGGGTACTAATATTGGATTTATTCACACCGCCTGTGTTTGCAAAGAAAACTTATTTTTCTAGAGAGAACTCAGTCTTCACTTGAGCTCCTCTTCTCACCCACACTGGGTAACAGAGAACAACCATGTCTTATTGCAGTTGGATAACTTGGTCTCATCCAACTGAAATGGGCTCTTTAGGTAACTTGGTTTTGTCTGGAGGCCTCCGTCTTTCAGAGCCCTGTCCCCACTACAGCTCCTCCTTAAGGGGGCACCTGAGACTATCAGGGAAGAGTGGGTTCACGGCTGCACAGTGGCCTGGATAAGGGACCGCATACTGAGCCTTCGGAGTCCCTGTCTGTGCCCGTGCCGGCCTGCTCCCTGGAGGGTAGTGGCAGAAATGCCTCTGGTGCTGCCTGGCTTCTCAGGATGGTGTGTTGGCAACAACCATGGGGGGCCCTGGGCCGGCCATTCGCGACTAGCTTCCAGGTCCCTCCCTGCACGCTGGCAATCCACCAGCCCTCAAATGCAAAAGGGGGGAAAAAGCACAATCAAAGATTTTAACATTACTCCTATTTGTTATCTTGGTTAAGTTTCTGGCCACAGAAGTTTGGCACCTCAGTTAACATATGTTAGCTCCTCGTCCTTTTCCTGCTGGTCCAGTTTCTCCCCTCTTCCCTCAAAGAGAGGACAGAAGGGAAGAAGATCCATATGGGCTCAAAGTGGCATTTGGGAGATGAGACCCTTGGTACTCAAACAGTATGGGAATTTAGACTTTTAAAATAAGAATAAAGTGCGCAAAAAAAGCCAAAAACGGGCTTCCCTGGTGGCGCAGTGGTTGAGAGTCCGCCTGCCGATGCAGGGGACACAGCTTCGTGCCCCGGTCCGGGAAGATCCCACATGCCGCGGAGCGGCTGGGCCTGTGAGCCATGGCCGCTGAGCCTGCACGTCCGGAGCCTGTGCTCCGCAACGGGAGAGGCCACAGCAGTGAGAGGCCCGCGTACCGCAAAAAAAAAAAAAGAATAAAATGGAAGAAACCTGCCCACATTCTCTAAACTTATTGAAGCCCTTTGAATTGTCAGTAAAGAACAATAATAAAGTTGTTATTACAACTAATGTTTGTAAAGTCCCTTACAGTAATTTTTCCACAGAAGGGTGCCTGACTCATTGTGAGCACTCAGTGAATTGTTGCTGCTATTACAGTTCTTATTTTATTTAATCTCTGCACTGTCCCTCCTTCGTAGATAAAGTTATGATCCCTTTTCACAGATGAGGAAACTGAGGCTCAGATAAAGCAACTTGCCCTAGAGCACCGTGTAGTAAGTGGGTGGCAGGTTGTCAATCTAGGTCTTCCTGCTCCAGCTCCCAGGCTCCTTCAGTCTCCTTGGTTCCTCCACACCTGTCCCCCAGCCATTCCAGTTTACTTACAGAGTCTTAAGGTGAGACAGGATTTCCACCTTTAAACCAGCCCCAAGGGAAATCCTTAAATTCTAAGACATAATCTTCCTTCGGTCTTAAGCACAGTTGAGCCACATGGGGTCAAACTAGTTAGCTTTTGATTCTGTCCTGCAGGTAAATTTAGAGGCAAATAAAAAGTACGAGTATGTTTTAACAACTGTCTCCAGCTTTTAAGGTTAGATCCTATGTATGCGTGTTCACACACACACACACACACAACACCTGATAAATTATTTTAGTAGGTATTGATGAGAACAGAATGCATGAGACTCATTTTCTTGAGGCTCACTAAGAGCTTTTTACATTGATTTAGAAAGTAATGAATGCACAGCTTGAACCATTTCTAATTCCAGCAAACTAACCAACCTAAAGAAACCTTACATCTCTTGGCAGCTTGCAAATAGGTCATTAGGGTTGACCATTACTGTGCAGGAAACAAAAGTGAGCAAACCTTTTGACCTGAGAATGGAAAGCAAGACGTCTCTCCAGAAATTCAGTAGTAAGAGAGCCGGCCCAGGAGCCGAGGACTCAGGCAGGAGGAGGATTAATCATTTAACACTTTCTGCCCTGACTCTACTGTGCTGCCTGCTCAGGTGGACTGCAAACAAGTGTCCAGATGAATAATTCACGCTGGCAATGGCTTTGACCTCTCTGAGCTGTCTCCCTCCTGAGCAGGGAGCAGGGAGCATCCGACCATAGAAAGACACACCCTGGCCTAAGGTTAAATCCTTGTTGTCTCCACCCTACTGCATTGGCTATTTCCTGTTCTGATTGCTAATCCTTAGTGATGTGCTCAAACCACCCACCTCCGGGCACAGAAAAGGAAGGCCCGCTGGTATGGGGTGTGGGTTGGGATAATGGCCTTCAACAGTCCAGTTTTGGAAGCAGCCTCCCTGGAGTGTGTGAGAGGGTTAGCGGAGCCTGGCACTTCGTGGGGCATGGGGCGCTGTGATCCCTTGAAGCCGAGGCTTGGGCGAATCATTTAACTTTCCTGAGCCCTAGCTTCCCCAGCCTCCAAAACCGGAGCCACGGTCCTTGCCCTGCCCACCTCAGGAGGAGGAAGCGATAACAGTTGGTAAATGTTTACAGTTTAAAGCACATTTAAACGTAAGTTGTTTCTAAAAGGTTTATTACTGTAGGATTCCACTTCTTGAGGTGCCTAGAATAATAAACTTGATGGAGACAGAAAGTGGTGGGTACAGGTAGGTGGGGGGAGGCAGGAATGGGAGTTAGTGTTTAATGGGTACAGAATTGCAGTTTGCGAAGATGAAAAGTTATGGGGATCCATAGTGGTGATGTTTGCAAAAACAGTAGAAATGCACTTAATGCCACTGAACTGGACACTTAAAATGGTTACATGTTTTGTTTTGTTTTTTTACATCTTTATTGGAGTATAATTGCTTTACAATGGTGTGTTAGTTTCTGCTTTATAACAAAGTGAATCAGTTATACATATACAGAGATATGTTCCCATATCTCTTCCCTCTTGCGTCTCCCTCCCTCCCACCCTCCCGATCCCACCCCTCTAGGTGGTCACAAAGCACCGAATTGATCTCCCTGTGCTATGTGGCTGCTTCCCACTAGCTATTTTACATTTGGTAGTGTATACATGTCCATGCCACTCTCTCGCTTTGTCACAGCTTACCCTTCCCCCTCCCCATTTGCTCAAGTCCATTCTCTAGTAGGTCTGTGTCTTTTTTTTTTTTTAAAAAAATTTTTAAGGGAATTCCTTTATTTTTATTTTTTATTTATTTATTTTTGGCTGTGTTGGGTCTTCGTTTCTGTGCAAGGGCTTTCTCTAGTTGCGGCAAGCGGGGGCCACTCTTCATCGCGGTGCGCGGGCCTCTCTCTATTGCGGCCTCTCCTGTTGCAGAGCAACAGGCTCCGGACGCGCAGGCTCCGGACGCGCAGGCTCAGCGGCCATGGCTCACGGGCCCAGCCGCTCCGCGGCATGTGGGATCTTCCCGGACCAGGGCTACGAACTCGTGTCCCCTGCGTCGGCAGGCGGACTCCCAACCACTGCGCCACCAGGGAAACCCTAGGTCTGTGTCTTTATTCCTATCTTACCCCTAGGTTCTTCATGACATTTTTTTCCTTAAATTCCATATATATGTGTTAGCATACGGTATTTGTCTTTCTCTTTCTGACTTACTTCACTCTGTATGACAGACTCTAGGTCCATCCACCTCACTACAAATGACTCAATTTCGTTTCTTTTTATGGCTGAGTAATATTCCATTGTATATATGTGCCACATCTTCTTTATCCATTCATCTGTCAATGGACACTTAGGTTGCTTCCGTGTGCTGGCTATTGTAAATAGAGCTGCAATGAACATTTTGGTACATGACTTTTTTTTTTTTTTTTTTTTTTTGCGGTACGCGGGCCTCTCACTGCTGTGGCCTCTCCCGTTGCGGAGTACAGGCTCCGGACGCGCAGGCTCAGCGGCCATGGCTCACGGGCCCAGCCGCTCCGCAGCATGTAGGATCCTCCCGGACCGGGGCACAAACCCGCGTCTCCTGAATCGGCAGGCGGACTCTCAACCACTGCGCCACCAGGGAATTCCCAGATTGGGATTTTTGTAGTTGCAAGTAAGAGAAACCAGCCGGAACCAGCATTAACATAACAGTCATTTATCAGGACAGGAGGAGCTGTCTTCCCAGACCAGGGCACTCTGTTCCGGCTCCCCATCCTCAGCCTGCTGGCTGCCCAGTCCACGTGGCAGGGGCGGGGGGCACTCCAGGCTCCCAGCGCTGGTTTCTGTGCTTGGGTCAGCAATCACCTCCTGACCAGTGAGCCGTGGCAGGGGAGCAGGGTCACACGCACACGGGGCGGGTCAAAGCCCACATATGCTGGGGAAGAGCAGCCTTGAGCCGTCCGTGTGGGCTCTGCTCTCTCTGGTGGTGGACCCTGCAGACCACTCAGTCCTCCCAGCTTCCTCCCCGGGCTTCCCATCCCGCTCCCCACCCCGCCTCCTCCGTGATTCTTTCTCGGCCCCACTGGCCGTTCCCTTCTTTGTGGACACTGCTGCTTTCATCCTCCACCCCTGCTATTAGTGTGCTTTGTGATTTCACTGATGCATCTTCCCATTTTGCTCATTTTCTTCAGATAATCTCAGTGAGTCCCATGACTTCAATTGCTATCCGTTTGCGTTCAGATTCAGTTACTGTTCAGATCTGAGTGCCTGACCCATGTATTCTGCTGCCTAGCAGTATATCTCCAAGAGATGTCCCACTGTGCACAAACCTGCATGTGCCATCTGCCTGTCTCCCCTGAGGCACCCCCGTTCACCTGACCCCCCCACATGCTCTATCTCTGTGAATGATATCAACAACTACCCCCTGTTAAATCTGTGAGCCGCCTTATTGCTTTCCTGTCCTGTACCAAATAAATCTAATCGGGCACGAAACGCTTTCCCTTAATGCCTCTCGAGTTTGTCCATTGCCATGGCCTTAATTCAGGCCTGCACCATTTCTTACTAATTGTAACTGGCCTCTTGTGCCACCTTGCAATTTGCTTCCCTATAGTGCAATCCATATGATCTTTCTAAATAAAAAAATCTGGTTATTTCAGTTCCTTGATTAAACTCCTTCAGTGGCTCCTCAATGCCGTTGGAATAAAAGTCAGACCTCAGTGTGTGAGGCACAGAACTCTCCCACACCTACCTGCCGGTCTAAGAAACCTCAGCTCTTGGTTCTCTCCAGCCTTAGAATTTCTGAGTATGCCTTGTTCTCCAAGACTCCCCTCCATGCCTTCTTTTTAAGAAAAAAATAAATAAATAAGGTTTTATTATTTACAAACAAAGCGTTAACACAGAGTGAGTAAAAAAGCATAGACTGCTTCTCAAATTCAAAAGGGGGAAAGGTGAGGTCATTAGGTTCAGGGGAAATGTATCTACCTCTGTGGTGTCTGCTTAAAAAGCTGCCATTGAGTCCAAAAATAGTAATAACCTTGTATCAAATATACCAGACACCTAGAAACATACTTCTACCAAAAAAAGAAGAAAAGAAAAAGAAAAAGGCGTGAAGGTTCTGACAGTGCAATTGGACATGCCCTGAAGTAAACCAGGTTAAGTCTGCACCCCATATCGAAATCTCTTGTATCTAAGGTGGAGGCTGGAAGCAGCTTAACTGTCTACACAGTTGGCAGAGCACAGCCCCTGAACTATCAATAACTTTCCGGTCCTGTTACACTTTAACCAGGTGACTGAAATGGGACTTGCCCTGGGGCTGGGAAAGGGCATTTGGTGAGAAAGAAGACAGGGACATACATTGAGTAACAACCAACAGCCTCTGCCACCATCCTGACTTGCTGTCCCACGATGATCAGTATTTTATGCTGCTCCACACCAGACTGGTTATTTCCTGCTATCTGCACTGAGTCACTAATTACACAGAATTCTGGGTCTTGGTAGCTACAGTTGCCCAAGGTTCAAACTTTTAAGTACAACCTTCTGTCTTGTTCTGTTCTATTAGTAATGTTTGGTTGCAAAGAACAGAAATATCGAAGAACAGTGGTTAAAACAAATAAGAGTGTGTTTTTTCCTCACATAATATGAAGTCTAGAGGTAGGCTGGTTCAACTGCTCATCAGAGCCACTTGGCATGTTGCCTTTCATCCTCATGGTGACAGCATGGTGGCTACAGCTCCGGCATCACGTCTACATCTAGGTGAGAAAACGGGTTGGAAAAGGGTTCCTCTTGCCAACTGTCTCCTTTTATTAGGAACCAGAAACAGACTTTTACCAAGGTTTTATTCACCAGAACCATGATCTATGGACATCTGTGACTTCAAGGGCGGTCGGGAAGGAGTATATTTAGCACGGCATGGTAGAGTACTGAACAGAATTGGGGTTATGTTTACAAGAAAGAAAGGAGTAAGAGTAAGTGCATTTACAGCTAACAGGGTCTGTCATATGTTACATCAAATGTGTTTCTGTTGTCGCAGCTACTCAGTCATATTTACTCTTGCCATAAACGCTTTAGTGTTGTTCTTTTTTCTCTTGAAATTCAGAAGTGTTCTAATACTTTTGCAAAGCGCTTTCTGCAGAATTCAGTTTTACACTGCAGATAACCCTGACTCTAAATGGACAAAAGATATTGGCTGGACTAAGTGTTTTCTGGAAACCATACTCCCAAATTGTACTAGTTTTTCCACGATTGAGCTATTTAATCAAACATTCACAATATATATGCAAATCTTGTTAATCTTCTGTTAATGATAACAGGCAGTCTGGATGGTCCGTGCTTGACACGGGAGCATTAGAATGACTCAGTGCACATATCTCTACTGCTTGCATCAGTAATTCTTCACAGTCGTTTAGTTTTATAATCTAAATTTGTTGGAATTAAACTTGAACAGCTCATAAATAGTATAATTAATTTTTGTTCCACTTCAGATCCAGTTACAAATTGATTTAAACCTACTGCTGTGTATCCTCTCTGCTCCCCACATATTCCTTGGATCGTGATACACTGTTGCTATTTGACTTTTCACTGTAGTCGTGTGACCTGGGAGGGCGTGCACCACACCCGTCTTGTTTATCATCTGCTTAGTAGAATACCTGGCCCACAGTAGGTGCACAGTAAGCCTTGGTTGAATAATTTAATTGCCAATGACTCGACAGTCATTAGTTAGGTATCAGCAGAGGCAGTCCCCACTGGCCTGCTAGTTCCTGTGCGCCAGCCAATGTTTTATTTAGAAAGAAATCACAGGCTACACACTAAAATATATCAGGCTGGAGTTGGATATTTAGGCTCTCTATGGTGTTTCCTGTTTTCCTCTGAAACACGTTTGTGTTTTGTTGTCCAGGCGCCCAGAAGAGAATGACTTTATGATGCCATTTCCCAGGTCTCAGGGAATTGTCACGATTGCCCTAATTTGAGTCAGCAGCCTACCCCTGCACCAGGCAGGATCTGTGTCCAGGGGGCTGGGCTACTTGTAATGCACTTTCAGTAAACATTTAAATTGAGGTAGAAGCAATGCCTAGAAGAGAGGTTTGAGGCAGATAACCCCAAGGAACTGACAAGGCCACGTCAGCAGTTTTGCCGCTTAACTGCTTCGCCTTGCTACGTGTAACACGTGCACACTCGAGTTTCATTTACTCAGGGATCGCTGAGCACCAGCTGTGGAGCGTGTGTTGGTTTTGTGATCTGCTGCTTACCTTCTGTGCGTTCCTTGTCCTCTCTGTGCCTCAGTTTCCTTATCTAAAAAATAAAGTGATGACACTTACGTTATAGGATGGTTTTGAGCATTAAATGAGATTTTATAGATACGGCCTGTATATATTACTTATAACATATATTAATGTAATATATAGAGAATATATTATATTATATATAATTGTATATAAACTTGGAACAGTGCCTGGAAGATGAGTATTCATAAAATGTAAGCTATCATGAGTCCATAAATCTCTTTTCCACAATTAAAAAAACCCAAAAGCTCTTGACAACCAAAATTTCTTCATAATTTTGGCAGAAAATTCTGACCTGCTCTGAACTCAGTGACTTTCAAAGCCTGACCCGAAAGGATGTGAGGATATTTTGAGGCTGTATTTAGCCACTTATGTGAATATTCACACATTTTGCTGCAGAAATATCAGTGTGGCAGATTACAGGATGCTGCCCCAGCTCCACTGGCACTGTCACATCATATTATCATTTTCAAATGAAAAATTCTGAATTCTGAAACGTACCTGGACCCAAGGTTTCAGACGAGGGACCGTGGCCCTCTCGTTGTTTCCCGGCCTCCTCCTCAGCAACCACACTGTTCCTGGATGAATGGACCACAGTCTCTGCCTCGAAGGGGCTCAGAGTGCTGAGCAGGTCATGTCAGCGGCGTGTGTCAGAGGCAGCCTGGGGTCCCGGGAGCGCTCGGGATGGCCCTTAACTTCCATGGCTTGGGGATGGTGTGGGAGCTAAGGGAAGCATCTCAAAGGGGTGCCCTGGGAGCCCGTAAGAGGGAGCCAACCTTGTCTCAGAGGTCAGAGGAGGCCTCCCTGCCCGTGTTATGTCCAGACCGAGGCTGAAGAAGGATGAGTAGGCGTGGGGCAGGTGAGGAAGCTGCAGATATGTGGAACGGGGAGAGGAAAGTGCTTGTCGGGGGTGAGGAGGTGAGGGAGAACTGGCTCCTTCCGGGAAACTGGAGGAGAAAGCCCGCAGACAGATGGTGAGAGGGAAGAGGGTGGGTCCCAGGGCTAAGTCACAGTATGCCCAGAGTCCGGTCTCTCAGGGGAGACAGTCCTGGTTTACGGCTGTTGTCCCAGCATTGTTATGAATAGCAGTGTCTTTCACTCTCGAAAGTGCTCCTATTTGGACCATTAAAGTACATGATCCTCCCTACGTAAAGGCCAACATAGGGAACTGAGAATTTATCCTCAGGGAAGTGGGAATCCACTGGAAGATTTTAAACAGTGCACAGTTTTAAGAGTTATCTGGGGCTGATTTGGGGCTTTGCACTATAAAACATTCTTTTTTTCTTCCTCTGCTGATCAGTCTCTTGGTCCCAAGGGTTCCTGGAATAGATGTCAGACCCAGGAAGATAACCCAGAGTGCTGGTGGCAGCCTGGCCTTTGCTGCCATAGGACAGCAGAACCCTTGGCCGGTCTCTGTGTGGACGTGAACATAGAAATAGAGCCGGGTCTGATGATCCTGTGGAGTGTACATGTGCTCTTTCCTTAGCTGAACTCTCAGGAGTTCCTGTGTTGTCTGGACTACCCTCCGAAACAATTGCAGGCCTGTCTCTGAAAAGTCAGGAAGGGTGGCGGCCTTTTCTTTCCTCTCTCCGCATGTCTGGCGTGTGCGTTTGCCTGCTAGCAGGCCCATGCCCAGGCGCCCGCCTTCCCCATCTGACTTTCTTTGCTGGCCAGAGCTGGCAGCTGGCAGACACCGACCTGTCAGTCTCCTGCTTTCAGCCAAGAAAAGACAGGGGAGAATTCAGGAAACCCAAGATTCATGTTTTACTTTTGTGTAGGATGCTTTCAGTGCCTCGGAGAGACACAGACTCACCCCTCTGGGAATTTCTTTACTCTTGGTTCTTATTTCTGTCACATTTTGAGCTCTCCTGTCTGCTGCTGGGTAGGTGGCAAGATAAAAGCTACACGACAGCTGTAATCCCCTTTAGGCCACACAGTGGGATGTAGTTGAAGGAGGTTTCGCGGTAAGCAGCAGATCAGTCCTCTGTGATTAGAAGGAACTGGAACTGTTCACAGCTGCTGGCAAGGCCTCAACGTGGGCTGGTGTCCTCAACTTGATGGTGGCCATGAGGATGGGGCAGTTGTAGGTGGGAAGTGGTTAACAGAGCTCCCCAGGGGCAAGCTGCCTGGGGCCCCATCAGCTGGCTCTTACCTGGTTGAATTCACCTCAAATGCTAAACCTGGGAGGACGGTACCTGAGCGAATGGATGATCCGTCTCTCAGGGGCGGACTGATGTAAACGCACACACACACACACACACACACACACAACACACATCTACATGCACCTACACATGCAGGCACACACAGTATTAAAATACCAATTTATTCACTCTCAAATCAAATACTTGCATTTTTTTCCCCAAAGACCAGCTAAGCTACAAATTAGGAGCCTGCTTAGTCATTTTATCCCCAAAAAACCATGGTCTGAAGTCCAGTGCATCTGGGGCAAACTCCACAGGTAGTCAGACTGTGAGAACATTGTCATTTTAGACTGTCTCTACTACAGCCCCTCAAGGTACACTCACCTCCTATAGTTGAGTTTTTTAAACTTGGGATCCCTCGCCAGGCACTCAGAGCCTGAAAGCCCCATGAATGTGTGTGTGTGGCGGGGGCGGGGGGGGGAACATGTGTGTTTTTCTGGGGAAAGAATCCATAGGTTTCCTGAGATACTCATCAACCACCCCCCACCCAGAAAACAAACAGAAACATGTGGACATCCACAGCTGGCTAATAAATTGATACCCTTTGAAGTAATCATTTTTAATAGTGGTGTAGCATATACTTAAAGGGATGGCATGAGAAGATGGCGTCAGCTTTTCCACTGTTGTCCCTAAAATCGTACTCTGAACCCTACTTGTGCTTGCCACTCAGCATAACAAAGCCCTGCAGATATTCAGATCCATCCTTCCCCCCAACCCCCCATCCCTTCTAGAGTAGCGAAATGGTTCTTAATTAGAGAGGAAATCGTTCAGTGAAAAAGGGAAATATTTCCATTAAAGAAGGCTGAGGTAGTTGGGCAAAACTTGAAGAGATGGGCTTCTAGAGTTGGAGTTATTGACCAAAGCCATATACTTCAAGGGTATCTCCAGATGGTGTTATTCCTAAAAGCATAATGTTAAGTGCTACCAATGTTGCCAGCAGAAGAATAGCATTGCACTTTATTAGCTAAGAAGGAGCATACTTTGCATTCTAGGATAAGATCCACGCTGTCTCTAAGGCAGCCATGCACAACTCTGATCTGGCAAACTCCAGCCAGCAGTGTCTGGTGGCTCAGGTCCCCCTTTGGGACCGCTGCTTCTTTCCGTGGATGCCTGATGTGCCCATGGACGTGTGAGTCTAGCCTGGCTGGAATTGGGCATTTAATGCAGTGTGACTCTGGGGATCTGACTCTTTCCTGTCTCCCCTTGTAGTTCACAGGGGAGATGTTGGCACTCACCCTACCTCTTCCATCTGATTTTGGCCTGTTCCTATTTACAGCTTCGCTGCTTCCGTTTCAGTAACAACAGATCTTAGCGATGCCAACCCTCGTGTGAAAATGATACAGGACAGTAACGATTACACATTAGTTGTAACTTAGCTTTAGTTTTCTTTGAAATCTTAGAGTGTTCTCCCTGAGAGCTGGGCTTATGAGAGGTTCTCACTTTCCACACTGTGTATTTTGACAGTATTTAGACTTTTCACGAACATGTATGATTTGTATGTGTGATTTGAATGAACGCAATTAAAACAGCACTCAGAACACCTGGTTTTCAACTCTGGCTTCAGCACTTGGGTCCACATGTGTGATGGAGAGAGAGAGGCAAGTTCCCTAGGGATGGGCAGACATTTTCTGTGATGGGCCTGGTAGTAAATACTTCAGGCTTTTGGGGCATATGTTCTCAGTCTCAGCTACTCAACTCTGCAGCTGGAGTGCAGAAGCAGCCATAGATATGTGAATATGTAAATAAATATGTAAATAAATGGAGCTGGCTGCGTGCCAACTCATAGGCACTGAAATTTGAAGTTCATAAAATTTTCACATGTCACAAAGTATTATTCCTCTTTTGATATTTTTTAAACTGTTTAAAAATGTAAAAACTATTCTTAGCTCATGGGTCATACAAAAATGGACCGTGGGCTGGATTTGGCTAATCCCTGGTCCTTATCAACTTACCACAAAACTAGGCTGCAATGATAGAAGTCTTAAAACTAAGCTATGGTGATAGAGTAAATCAGTGTTTGCTTTTGGGCGTGAGGTGGGGATTGACTCAGAAGGACCAGCAGGTCGCTTTCTGGGGTTATGGCAGTGTTCTGTGTCTTGCCAGGGGTGTGAGTTACACAGGTGAATACCTTTGTCAAAACCAACTGAAGGTGTATTTAAGATCTAAACATTTCATCGTATACAAGGAAAAGGAACAGCTGTTGCATAACAACCACAAAATCTCAGTGCCAGGTAATAGACAATAAACATTTATTGCTCCCTCGTGTGTCTGTGGGTCAGCCGGGGCGATTCTGCTCCATCCATGTGCTTATTCTGAGCCTAGGTTGGACTGGGGTAGTTCTTCTCTTGGCTGCGGCAGAAACACAAGGCAGCAAAGTGAGCAGAGCAGCACATTTCAATCCCCCCCCTCGCCTGCCTCCCGTTGTTACATTGTTCAGATGCAGTCTGACTGCAAGTGGCTACATATCCTAATTTAAGAAAATGTGACTAAAATGACCAAAGAAAAAAAGCTGCATCCCTTATGCATGAAACCTGACAAGTCTCTACCTTTGAACGGATGGCAAATGTTACAGGACAGCAGGACATACATATATGAAATGATAGAGGCACACAACAGAACTGAATATAACCAAGTGCCAAAATATGTCTCCAGGTAAAACTAGGTTTCTGGAGAGCCCTCTATTGTCCACGCAATGGTAACAGCACCGGAGATGGTGCTTCCTCTGCCTGTCCCTCGGGATAGTGATGCTCTCACCCAGCTCATGCGACTCCCTCAGCGAACTCATCCAGTGCATGGCATCAACAGCCCCCTTCTGCTGCAGCCTGACTTCTCTCTTGAGCTCTAGACCCTCATTTCTATCTGTCTGCTCTATCTCCCAGATGCCATGAATGCATCCTTGGCTGAACTTGTGAACTGGTGCTTCATATTCTGATCTCAGTGAAACGACACCAATATCAAGCCAGGCATGCAGGAGTCATCCCAGACTCTTCACTCTCTTTCATCCCCAAATCCAAGCACTGCTATCTCTAAATGACCCATCCCCCATGTATCTCACAGATTCTTCAGGTTGCCATGGTCCTATTTCATGATCTCATCATTAGCCACCAGAACCATTGCAGTAGCCTCCATGCTCATCTCTTGGTGTTTAGCCTCACCCGCCCTAATCCTCCCTCCACTATATCCAGAGTGACCCGCATCTGATTCTGTCATTCTCTTTCCCATTTGTGTGTGTTTTTCTTTTCTTTTTTTGCAGTACGCGGGCCTCTCACTGTTGTGGCCTCTCCCGTTGCGGAGCACAGGCTCCGGACGCGCAGGCTCAGTGGCCATGGCTCACGGGCGCAGCCGCTCTGCGGCATGTGGGATCTTCCCGGACCGGGGCACGAACCCGTGTCCCCTGCATCGGCAGGCGGACTCTCAACCACTGCGCCGCCAGGGAAGCCCCAGCCATTTGTGTGTGTTTTTATCAGTAACGGTTGTCTCCAGAAAAGGACATTGGGGTCTAGAATGGGAGGCAGACTTACTTTTTATTATCTATCTTTTTATAACATTCGACTGTCTTACCATGAGTAGGTATTTTTCTTTTGCAATACAATAATTATAAAGAGAAAAATTAGAAGAATTGATAGCTGGACTTTATGACTCATTAGAGATGAGGATGAAGGAGAAGGAAGAGTGAGATGATGTTTGAAATGTGGAGCCTGAATTACTGGTGTAATTAGTGTATTAGTAAGTAGTAAGTAGTGGTGTTTGGGGAGCTAGTGAACACGTGGATATTCTACAGTTATAAATTAAGGGCTTCATCTTCCGGTTTATGGGTCATAAGCTTCACCAGGCTGCACAGGCCCAGCTGCTGAGATCGCTGAATCCCACAGCTTCTCAAGAGCAGGTAGTGCTTTCTTACCAACCCTTTGCTGGGTCCAGGATAATCAATAAAAGCTGGTGCAGTAGTGAATTAAGTTTAAAAACCAGGCTTTGGACTCGTGAATCCTGACTCTAACACATACTAATTCTGTAAATTTGGGCAAGTTACCTGACTCCTTTGAACTGTATTTCTCTCGTCTATGGAATGAGAAGTATTAACAGTGCCTCTTCCATAACAGTATTTTGAAGATTAAATGAGATATTTCACATAAAGCTTTCACTACAGTGCCTAGTTCATATTATACCCTTGGTAAATGCTAGCCATTTTTTCTTGTATTTACTATTTATTCTTCCCATTTTCTAGATGATAAAATTGAGGCACAGAGAGGTTAAGTAATTCTCCCAAGGTCGAACAAGTGGTGGTGCCAGAATTCAAACCAAGCAAGTATGATTTCAGAGTCAGTACTTCTGAATTACTAAACTTTAAGGGAAAATACTGAGAGATTTGAATACATGATTTAAAAGCCGTATAGAGAAACATCATATAAATGATAATGGAGAAAAATCATGCCACATGTGTAACAGATAAAGCTTTATTATCCTTTACAGAACAGTTTCTCAAATGTTCATTTTGAGAAATGCTAGCTATTTTTGTTAATAAAGTATGTCCAAGAAGTAGTTTTCCCCTTTTTGCTTGGAAACCTCCATTGCACAGAAGGTCATGTTTTCGGTAGCTGCATTCTTACAACAAGTCATATTGAGTTAAAAGTCATTTATAATTACTCCCTCTAAGTCTACTTTAAATATTATGTTACTTGTATTTTTTTCAGCCCTATCCCCTCACTACACCTCCCATTTCCCCCACCCCCCAATATTTTGTAGGTTTCACAGTTGTTTTTATTACAGTTCATCTCGTTTAGTCTTATCCTGCCAGCTGATATAGGATGAAAATGTGGATGGGTTTAAAAAGCATTTGTATAAACCTATGGATTATAAAACCAGAATGGGTTGTGAAGTCGTGTTATGGGGAAATCAACGACATTTTGAAGTCATAGAGTTCATTCCTTCAACAAATATTAAGTTGCTACATGTGTCAGTCACTATTCCAGGTGGTACAGTGAGCAAAACAGAGGATCTCCCCTTGGAGTTGACTTACTGACAGGGAGAATATAAGTCAAGGAGGTGATCTCGGATGGTGATAAGTGAGAAAATCACAACTGAGCTCTCACGAATGAACCAGCTGTGTGAACTTCTGGGGAAAGAATGCCCCAGGTGGAGGCAACAGCAAGAGTGAAGACTCTAGGGTGAGAGAAAGCCTTGCACATTGAAGGAGCAGACAGGAGGCCTGAGTAGGAGAATGTAAGTGAGAGACAAGGCTGAGAGAGTTGGTCACGGCTGGGTTACATTGGGTTGATAAACCATGGTAAGGAGGTATTCTGGGGTTTTTTTAAACATTAAATCTTGTATTTTTATTTAACTTCTCAGGAATTTATGTCGTTTCCCAAAGTAGAATGAGGAAGGAATGTGGGATAAAGGGAAGCACTCAGACTTAGAAAGTCCCAGGTTCTGATTGAGATCCTGTCACTTTACGTATATCTTCTGAGCCTCGGTTTCTTTTTTTTTTAATTTTTATTGGAGTATAGTTACTTTACAATATTGTGTTAGTTTCTACTTTACAGCAAAGTGAATCAACTACGCGTATACATATATCCCCTAGTTTTTGGATTTCCTTCCCATTCAGGACACCACGGAGCTTTGAGTAGAGTTCCCTGTGCTATACAGTAGGTTCTCATTAGTTATCTATTTCATACATAGTAGTGTATATATGTCAATCCCAATCTCCCAGTTCCTCCTACCCCCCCTTCCCCCTTGGTATCCATATATATTTGTTCTCTACAACTGTGTCTCTATGAGCCTCAGTTTACACAGATGTAAAACGGAGATGAAACCAGCCCTGTTACATGACAAGAGACCCACATTTTATTTATTTATTTTGGGGGGTGGGGGTGAGTGGGTAAAGTACATTTATTTTCTTCTATAGGTGTTTCTTTTTCAAAAAAAACAAGGAAAAGGAGAAAAAGCTCCAGCACCCAATGTCCACTGGGCTTTAGTCCATGGGGAGGAGGTGCCCCACGTGCCTGGACCCTAGGCTGACCCCACCCAGGGCGGAGGAGTGCCGCAGCTTCAACAGGGTGAAGCTGGAGAAGGAGTTCTGAGCCTGGATCTCTCTCTCCTGGGTCAGCGCCCAAAGGAAACCTTCCCTCAGCAGCTCCCAGCTCTTCCACACAGAGCCCACACACGGGATGGGGAGACCGATCTCCTGTTGGAACAAGACCGGGTCAATCTCAGGCAACACTGCCACAACATGTCTGCCCAGCATCTCCCCAGCCTTCCTGAAGATATAACAGGAAAGGGGATCTCCCTGCTGAGCACCTTCTGCAACTTTCCTGCAAAACCCAGCAAACCTGCATTTATCAAAGTCCCTGTACAGGTGGGTGAGGATTCCTAGCCGATCTGGCACCTGGAAATAGTTGAACATGGCCTGTTGGACACAGCCCCTGTCATGAGCCGCCGCCTCTATGTTGTCGATGGAGTCAAACACTATTTTCACTGCTTGGTGTGCAATCCAGTAGGCTGAGCCCTCATCTCCCATCATGTGGCCCCAGCCACCGCGGCCGCTCTCAGACCCATCGGGGTTGATGAGCCTGCAGGTGGAGCTTGTCCCAGAGATGAGCACGATCCCCCCACCCGGTGTAACAGTGGCGATGGAGCCAGCGGCGTCGGTGGTGATTAAGTAGCTTTCACTCAGGTAGAGAAATCGGCCCCTCAGCTCCTCCATCAGGATCCGCACGGCGTCCTCCTGATCCCCACCGCTCAGGAGGGATAAGCCCAGGCTTCGTAGAGGCACCAGAGATCCACCCCTGCTTTCCGTTTGGCCCCGTTCACCGTCTCGTTGATCCTCTCCACACACTTGTCTGTCCCGGTCAGCCAGTGGTTTGTGCTGAGTCCTTCCACTTCTGCCAGGATCTGCACATCCTCTGAGAGTAAAAGGACCTTGGATCGTGTGCCTCCCCCCTCTACACCCCGTAGAGCGCGGCCATGCTGCCGCTATCGCCGCCGCGGATCCCGCTGTTTGCTTTGTACCCACATTTTAACTGGTACTTATTTTAATAACCTAATTTAAAAATCTGGGATCGTATTTAAAATACGAAATACATCCAAGCTGCATGAATATATTTCAACAAGATCAGAAGCATTGACTGTGATTTTTTAATACAGTAAAATAGTGTAAATCATACCCACATATATACACATGCACACACACACCAGATTCCTGTGAAGATTAAATGATTAAATGAGATAATGTGAAATGGGAGGTATTCCGTTTTTTTGTGTTGTGTTTTTTTAATCCGTAATTTTTTTTTAATAAATTTATTTATTTTTGGCTGTGTGGGGTCTTTGTTGCTGGACGCGGGCTTTCTCTAGTTGCGGCGAGCGGAGGCCACCCTCCGCTGCAGTGCAGGGGCTTCTCACTGCGGTGGCCTCTCCCGCTGCGGAGCACAGGTTCTAGGCACGCGGGCTTCAGCAGTTGTGGCACGTGGGCTCAGTAGTTGTGGCACACGGGCTCCAGAGCGCAGGCTCAGCGGTTGTGGCGCACGGGCTCAGCTGCTCCGTGGCATGTGGGATCTTCCTGGACCAGGGCTCGAACCGGTGTTCCCTCCATTGGCAGGCGGACTCGCAATCACTGCGCCACCAAGGAAGCCCTGTGTTGTGTTTTGATTTTTGTTTCTATGATAGGCTGAATAAGGGCCCTCCTAAATTATCCATGTCCTAGTCCTCGAACTTGTAAATATGTCACCTTACGTGGTAAAAGAAACTTTGTAGATGTGATTAAGTTAAAGATCTTGTGATGGGGTGATCATCCTGGGTGACCTAGGTGGGCCCAATGTCATCACAAAGGTCCTTATAAGAGGGAGGCAGGAGGATCAGAGAAGGTGAGGGAGGCGCCACAAGCCGAGGAATATAGGAAGCTCTAGAAGCTAAAAAAGGCCAGCAAACAGACTCTCCTCTGACGCCTCCAGAAGGAGCACAGCCCTGTTGACACCTTGATTTTACACTTCTGATTTCCAGAACTGTAAGAGCATACAGTTGTAAGTCACCAAATTATGGTAATTAGTTACAGCTGCAATAGGAAACTCGTATAGGTTTCTAACTCTAAAATGTGGTCGAGCGACTTCCCTGGTGGTCCAGTGGTTAAGACTTTGTCTTCCAATGCAGGGTTTGCGGGTTCGATCGCTGGTCGGGGAGCTAAGATCCCACTATGCCTCAGGACCAATAAAAAAACCACAACATAAAAATAAAGTATCAATATTGTAACAAGTTTGCTAAAGACTTTAAAAATGGTCCACATCAGGCTTCCCTGGTGGCACATTGGTCGAGAGTTCGCCTGCCATTGCAGGGGACACAGGTTCGTGCCCCGGTCCGGGAAGATCCCACATGCCGCGGAGCGGCTGGGCTCGTGAGCCATGGCCACTGAGCCTGCGCGTCCGCTGCGGCAGGAGAGGCCACAGCGGTGAGAGGCCCGCATACCGCCAAAAAAAAAAAAGGAAAAAAAAAAAAGGTCCACATCAAAAAATCTTTAAATAAATAAATAAAATGCAGTTGGAAGCTATTGAAGGGTTTTAAGGAGGGGAGTGATGGGATTGTATTTTGTTTTTAAAAGAATGGGTTTTGGGGCTTCCCTGGTGGCGCAGCGGTTGAGAGTCCGCCTGCTGATGCAGGGGACACGGGTTCATGCCCCGGTCTGGGAAGATCCCACATGCTGCAGAGCGGCTAGGCCCGTGAGCCATGGCCGCTGAGCCTGCGTGTCCGGAGCCTGTGTTCTGAAACGGGAGAGGCCACAACAGAGAGAGGCCCATGTACCGCAAAATTAAAAAATAAAAAAAATAAAAAAAAAAAAAAAAAAAAAAAAAAAAAGAATGGGTTTTGGAGAGGCAGAAAGGGCATCAGGGAAGCCATTTAGGAGGTGGTGGCAGTAATCTCAAAAGAGACGTGACAGAGGCCCAGATTAAAGTGGTGGCGTGGGATGGAGAGGACCGAACAGATTTTGGTTACAGAGTCAGCAAGAATTGCTGATGGTATGGTTGTAGAGGTACAGAAAAAAGGAAATCAAGGGTGATGCTGAATTTGGGCTTATGCAGTTGGGTGCCATTCATTGATATGGGGAAGACAGGACCAGAAATAGACTTGGGGGAAATTATGCATTCTGTTTTGGACATGTCAAAACTTGAGATGCCAATTAGACACCCAGGTCTATGTCGAATAAGCAGATGAATAAATCAGCGGAAGTCTCAGAGGAGAAATCTTCTGTGTGTCCCCTCACCCCTGGATAGGGCTTGCCCCCTCGCAGAATTTCTCCAGTGCCGCTGTCACTAACAGACTACCCGACTGGCTGAACTTGACCCAGGGTGGCATTTCATTCCACGTCTTTATTTTTTATCCTGGGCTCATCTTTCATCGCCTACTCCGTGAAAACTGAATGAGCAATTAGCAGAGTCTAAAATGAGGCCCAGTATGTTTGATAACTAAGGAGCGATGGATAACAATTTAGATTAATTTGGGCCCCAAATGTGGACGGTTATTTAGTGCTTTTTCAGAGAGCTAAATGGATTTCGTGAATTTTAATTGATGTTTAACTTTTAATTGTGTTCATGTGGGGTGGCCAGTTGGAACCATGCCTAATAAGGCTGATGAGTGTACAGACATTTGCATGCAGCTTGCCTTCCAAGGGCCAGCCAGGGAGAGAAAGGCTTAAAGTAACAGGAGGAAAACTGCATGGAATGGATAATCTTGAAACACATTTATTTTGAGAAAAATGAAAAACTGTCACATATTTTGGTTTTCTATTCGTCTTAAATAATATGAGGTTTACTATTATTTCCTCTTGGTGTTACTGTTATTGATTTTTCCAAGAAAAGTGAACGTGTATTTTAAAAGGAGCTAGGTTGTTATTTACAATGGCAAGAATTCTGATTTGCATAAGCTTATGGTTCAGTTTGTGAGCCAGATCAACAAAATGTTCACTGAACGTCTTTCCTCTGTGAAGTACGTTGCTGAGCACTGAAGGGGGTATAGTAATTAGGATGCTTTTTGGCCGACTCATTGACTTAAGCAATAAAGAAATCTGTTGTCTTACATAAGAAGAAGTAGGGCAGCCTCCAGGCACAGTATGTCCAGTTTCTGCTGTCCTCTGTGATTCTCATGGCTCTGCCCTCCTATTTTTGATGGCTTCATCTTTAGGTCAGGAGCAAGATGGCTGCAGTGATTCCAGGCATCACATCCAGATCTGCTAATATCCAAAGGAAATAGGAGGGTTGTCTTTTCCTCGAGTGTCTGAACTGTGAAACAGTCTTTCCTAGAAGCCCCTCAGCAAACTTTCCTCACATCGCATGCACCAGGAGTGGGTCCCATTGTCCATTTGTAAGCTAGTCACTGGCTGAGGAAATGGAGTTACCATAATTGGCTCAGGCCAGGGGTTGGCAAACTGCTGCTCCCCACCTGTTTTTTTTTATAACTGAAATGTAATTGGCATAAGCCATGCCCAGTCATTTACAAAATGCTTGTTGTTGTTTCACAGTACGACAGAAGAATTGAGTAGTTGCAACAGAAATCTTCTGGCAAAGGCTAAAATATTTACTGTCTGCCCTTTACAGGAAAACGGCCGACCCTTGGCTTTGACTAATCATCTGGGATGTATGGGTGTTGGAGAGTCAAGGACAGCAGCCACTCTAAACACAAAAGAAGTGTAGGATGTGGTCCTATTCCTCAAAGAGATTACTGGGGAAAATGATCCTGTAATATGTTAAGATTATCTACAGTTGCTGGTTACAGTTTACTACTCAAATGAAATGTGTCTCATAAATGCTTATAATTGGAAGGCATCTTCCCTTCCACTACAAAGTAGGGTGAAAAAAGCCTCTCCATCCATTTATCATGCTTCATTCCAAAGAAATTATAAAAATGAATCTCAGATAAAGAACACCTAAGGACTTAAAAGCATTTTTTTTAAATCTAGGAAGGCATAGTAGGAGTATTAAAAAAGCAAGTTTATGCAGTTTTAAGAAATCATGCACGAAAGGAGGAAGAAGCAGTAATGTTAACAAATAGCCCAGTGAAGGCACTTCTCAACTCTTATTTTGCATCGCTTATTTCCTTTATGGCAATTGATCTAAAAACCAAAAAGAGCAGAGCAAGCATGTTTAAAAGATTAATGGATAGGCGACACGAGGGACCCTTGTGGTGTTAGAACTGTTCGTTCTGTATCTTGACTGGATACATGATTCTACACAGGTAATGATGTTGTACAGAAGTTCACACACACACACACACACACACACACACACACACACAAATGAGTACAAGTAAAACTGAGGAAGTCTGAGGAAGACAGGGAGATTTGTCAATGTCAGTATCCTGGTTGTGATATTATACTACAGTTTTGGAAAAACCATTGGGGAAACTGGGCAAAGTGTACAGGGATCTCAATCATTTCTTACAACTGTATGTGAATCTATAGTTATCTCAATGAAATTTTCAATTAAATAAAAGATAAATGAGTTAAAAGGACACTGAAACCCTGGATAGATGGAGAGATGGTAAGAAAACCCAGTCCGATTACATCCCAGATGTAAAGGAGCTGACCTTAGGGCAACTATTAGTAAATTTTGAGTAGTTGTGGAGAATAGGAGCATTGCCAAAAAATGGGAAAATCCTGTTCCATTTTTCACAGATGGTCTTTGACAGTTCTCTTAATCCCTGACAAGTTTAGAATAGATTCTCAAATAGATGACAGTAATTAGAAAAAAATAAAGAGATCACTAGGAGGGCTTCCCTGGTGGTGCAGTGGTTGAGAGTCCGCCTGCCGATGCAGCGGACACGGGTTCATGCCCCGGTCTGGGAAGATCCCACATGCCGCAGAGTGGCCGGGCCCGTGAGCCATGGCCGCTGAGCCTGCGCGTCCGGAGCCTGTGCTCCGCAACGGGAGAGGCCACAATAGTGAGAGGCCCGCATACCGCAAAAGAGAGAAAAAAAAAAAAAAATTCATTGTGGTAACTTGACTCAGAGAATAATATATAGTTACTGAATCTTAATTTCAACAAAGCACTCACAAAATCCCATTTCGAATTTTTGAAAATAAGATTGTACAATTAGCTGGAGACAGCCCAGTGAGTGATTTTTGCTAGAGAATGTTGATTCTGTTGGTTTTAGGCCACACAAAAGGAAGGGTAATAGCAAAGAACCATTTTTATTAGGAACTTGGGAAAAAACATAGAGCCCATGGTCAAGAAACTCTCCTTTTGATTAAAAGGGGACTTCATTATGATAAATGGTAATTTAGTTTCAGAATTATATGGAAGTGCTGGAATAATGGGCCTAAACTAATAAAACTAAAAACATTTTTTAAATTAAATAGCAACAATTAGTCCCATATTTAGGTTTAAAGGAATAATCATAAACATGCAAGGTGAAAGAAGAACAGCTTCATGGCAGTTCATGTGAAAAAAAAAAAAAAAACCCAGAGGGATTTAATTGACGCTGTCATTGGCATAGCATGCAGACAACTGGGAGTCACCCAGGACTGACTATGGGCAGGGTATGGGAGAGAGTGATAGGTTGGATTGGGGCGGAGTGGGCAGGGGAGGTCAATGGCCGAGGGAGTTGTATCCAAGGGAATGACCTATGACTGGATTTTGAAGTATCCAAGCTATAATGGACAGAGTTCCTTTAAGATGAAGAAAATGGTATCAGAAGCAATAGATGAGAAGGGCTGGTAGGAATTAGGTGGAAGTTCAGGATCGGACTCCAGCTCCCTTGGAGAACCAAGGGGAGCCCAACTCTCAGGGCTGCAGGAAGAAGTGAAACATTTCAATAAGACCAAGGGATGGAGCTGCACTGGGGAAAGTATACCAGGGTTAAGGGCACATCTTTGGAATCTGCAAAAATATTCTCTATCCCCTGCCCCCCTTTCTTCCTATGCGTTCCTGGGACAGGTTACTTGACATTTCTGAGGCTTGGATTTTGCGTCTGTTCGATGCGAATGGTAATAAAATCTGCTTCCCAGAATTGTTGGGAGAATTGAATGTGGTTTACTAAATGCTTAGCGCAGTTCCTGAATTGTTTTGTAGAAGTCCTGTCAGGCACTTTAGGCTCTATTTACAGGTAGGGGAGCTGCAGACAAATTCCAGAACATATTTACCTATTAAGAGGGATTTCCTATTGCAGTGACTTTGAATCCTGTCTGTACATTAGAATCATGGGAGCTTTTTAAAAAATACTGATTTTTAAAAGATACTCAGATCGATTGAACCAGAATCTCTGGAGTTTTTAAAGCTCTCCAGATGATTCTAATGTGCAGCCAGCATTGACAGCCATTGTCTTACTGTATCATCAATCCTGGTTGTCACTGACTCAGAGCCTCACCTAATCTGGAGGTGGCCACCCCGCTGGAGACAACTGGGTGGGGCTGTGGCCAGTGGCCAGTGACAGTCAAATCTAATCTTGAGATGATGTGACAGAGAAGGGAAGCTGCTAAAAATCAAACCCATAAGCACATTGACTAATATCATCCATCCTGCAAAGCACTGCATAGAGCAGGAAAAGCACAGACCCCCTGAACTCTGAGCTGATCAAGGCACATGTGGAATGTTGATTCCATTTCAGGAGGACTCAGATGAGAGCAGACAGTCTTTTCCAGGCCTTTGGAGTGAGCTGGGAAGGGTAGCAGTGTCAAGACAGGCAGCCTATGCCCAGGCACTACTGTCTGCGAGAGCAGATCACAGGCACAAACATTTGTTGTGAATTAGCAGTTTGGGAAGAACACAGTGGATGGAGGGGAGAAGATACTTCAAGTCCAGAGAGAAGAGCAAAGGGTCAAGAGTGAGTTTGGATGAGCATTTGTCATGCTGCTGAGATATGAACATCAAAAGGTAGAAACAGAGTTGCCTGACAGAGATAGAACATGCATGTGTTGTTAAAACTCAGTTGAGAAATAAATTCTGAAGACACTGAGCAGTTGGCACACTTCCCTGGGTCAAGGGCATATTCTCAAAGCTGCAGCAGAACACGCAGGAGGAGGTGAGCAGGGTGATGAAAAGAACAGAGACCGTGTCCAGTGAGCAGTAGTTAAAGACCTGAGGATGTTGAGCCTGAAGAAGGCAGGATGGCTGAGCAGGATGAGAGCCACCTCAAGGTACTTGAAATGTCAGCTTGTGAAAGGGTGTTTTGGCCCACGGAGTAGACATTACAGGGAATCAGACTTTTGTCCAGTAGTAAGAAACTGTTTTGGCATCAGGAATCGAAATTAGAATAAGAGTATGTTTTGTGAGATGGTGAACTCCCTGTCACTTAGATGTATCCGAGCTGACACAGTAGAAGAGTTACTAGTATGAAGTGGTGGTGGGGGAAGTACGTGGGCTTCAAGTCCCCCACTCTTAATTCAGCAGGCCTAACCCAACTTTCATTTGATTAAGGTATGTGGTGCATTGTAGGATGTTATTTTTTAAAGGGTTATTGCCCCTCTCCCCAAGTATGAGAAACTTGGATTGTTATGGTTCTTTGATTTCTATTGTGAGGAAAGAAACCATGACAAATATTTGGACAACTGAGGGATACTTGTTTGCATAACCAACCAAGAGATTCAAACATTTATGTAAATAAGGACTATGTTTTTTTTTTTTTAATTTGGTTGCGCCAGATCTTAGTTGCAGCAGGCAAGCTCCTTAGTTGCGGCTTGCTGGCTCCTTAGTTGTGGCACGTGGGCTCCTTAGTTGTGGCAGGTGAGCTTCTTAGTTGTGGCATGTGAACTCTTAGTTGTGGCATGCATGTGGGATCTAGTTCCCTGACCAGGGATTGAACCTGGGCCCCCTGCATTGGGAGTGCGGAGTCAACCACTGCGCCACCAGGGAAGTCCCAGGACTATGTTTTTTAGTGCCATGGAGAGCCTGTAAGTTTGCTTTTCTTCGTCTCATACTTTGGGAAGCGTCATTGGGTACTCTGTCTTTAAGCCTTTTTAAGCTATTTCAATTCAACAAATGATTTTACTACCTAACAAATGTGAGGCATCATCCTGTGTTTTATCTATTGAAAACCTTCTCTTCCCTAAACTTCTACATATTGGAAATTAATCTCAGCATCGGCAGCATCTTCTACATTTAAAAACAGAGTCACAGCACAGCAAATATAAACAGTGATGGCAGTGGACATCTGTTGGTTGCACCCCAACATGATCTCTGCTTTCTATCTTCTTTCTATCTAGCCCTCATTGCCATTTAGGGAATCTATGAGTTTCTGGGGAAGCTGACTGTACCTTGATTAGGCGGTAGAGTGTGTGTGTTAGGCTAAGCTGGTTTGTATATTATATCCCCCTTGCCGCTGTGAGGGCAACATCACATGACCTGATCTAGACTGATCAGAGTGCATTTCTGGATTGTCACTGAGAAGGCTGGGGTAAAGGAGTATTCTTCTTGTTCGACTTGAGCAAGAAATTTGAGGTCCTGGGAGCTGTAAGTGGTAGCTATCATGCAACTATGATAAGACTAGTTTCACGATGAGCTGAAACTAAGAATGACAGTGGAGAAATAGAGAAAATTGGGTCTCTGGTGACATCACCTAGCTGCTAGATTAAACTTTGCCTGGAGCCAAAACTACCTCTGGACTTTCCAAATGTATTACTTCCCTTTATATTTAAGCCAGTTTGATTTAGGTCTTCTTTGACTTAGAGCCAAAAGATTCCTTAGTGATCAATATGGTGGTTATTTTGGGGTGGTGGGGTTATAGGTTTCATGTTATCAATCATTTAACTGTATTTGCTAAATTGTTTATAGTTAGCATGGGTTACATTTGTAATAAAAAATAACCAAAAAAGTCTACTAACGTTTAATCATAGCATCCACATTGTCTGGAAGTTATTTATCTAGGAAAGTAGACATCCTTAATAGGGCTGAACCAAGACCCACAGCTAAGCGAATCTGTCTCTTGCTTCGAATAGATCTCTGATGATACCTTGCACTACTGGTAATATTATACTACTGATAACTCACTGGTTTTTAAATTTACTTTTTAAGCAGTTTTTATATATTGGCCCACTCTTATCTAGTTGTTTTATGGGAGACAGAGAAATATCATCTAATGTAACTGCAGCTTCTACCACTACTTGGTTATTTTTTGAGCAGTGAAGGAACTCAGTGCTGCCCACCATTTAATATTCTCCTCCTCTTGACATGTAAAAAAATTACATATTTGTGGTCAATTTAAAATGAATAGATATAACAGTGATATAAAATAGATATAAATATATATAATATATATTTATATAAATATATATAAAATAGATAACTAGTAAGGACCTACTGTACAGCACAGGGAACTCTACTCAATATTCTGTAATGGCCTATATGGGAAAAGAATCTAAAAAAAAGAGTGGATATATGTATATGTATAACTGATTCACTTTGCTGTACACCTGAAACTAACACAACGTTGTAAATCCAAAAAAAATTTTTTCAAAAACCAATTTGCTGATAGTCAAAAATAAAATAAAATAAAATTAATAGATATATAAAAATTTTAAAGTAACAAGTAAATTACAATAAAATAATAAGATAGGCGGACCCCTATAGAATGGGAGACTTAAAAGACCTTAAAAGACTTATCAGTCAATCACTATATGTAGACCTTATTTGAATCCTGGTTCAAACAAACTGCTAAAAAAAAAAAAAAAAATCCCAAAACTTAATTTATGGGAAATTTAAGCACTGGATATTTGAAGTATTAAGGTGATATTATTGACTTTTTTTTAGGTATAATAATTGTATGGTCTTTATCTTTTTAAAGAAAGAGTCTTTGTCTATTAGCAATACATAGCGAAATATTTACAGATAAAATAATATGATGTCTGGGATTTGCTCCAAAATAATGCAGGACAGAGGAACTTCAGGGGAAATGTAGATGAAACAAAATTGGACATGAATAGATAATTGGTGAAGCTGAGTAATGGGTACGTAGGGGTTTATTAACCTATTTATTTTTTCTATCATGAAAAGTTAAATAAAAGTCTCCCCTTCACTGACCCTCTAGTGTTAATCAGCATTAACAATTAGACATTTTTTTCTCAGAAATTTTTCTATGTATAAGTTACAGAGAGAAAGAAGGGTAGTGAAGTTTTTGTTTTCGTTTTATTTAACTAAATAGAGTCACTGCACATGTTGGTCTACAACTTTCTCTTTTGGAGGGGAGGGGAACTTAATATATCATGGACATTTTGCCATTTAGTTTTATATTGGATCAGTTGATGATTTTTTTCCCTAAAGTTTTTTGCTTCTGTAACAGTGTAGCTTCTACACGGCAGGGGATAATTTTGGCTTTTTGTGGGGACTGCCTGTGTTTGAAGCCTGGAATTTCTGTGGGCTCTGATCAGAGTTTTCATTGCAAGTCTTGGGCAGCTCCCACTCTTCTGATTATGAATCTTTCCTGGCATAGGATCCCCATATGAAGCATTGGCCGCAACCCTGTCCATAGGATTTTGCTGTCAGACAGCAGTTGTAAAACCTGTTGGAAACTCAGCTCTCTAATGCCTACTGTTTGGGGGCCAAATATTTGTGAGAGCTAGAAAAAGCATTGTTGAATTCCTATTGCTTTTTTGTGATGTTACATAATGTGAATTCTCAGTAACTCATGTACATCGATCCTTAAGAGAGAAGATTTGTGAGAGGATGGTTTGTTTTTTAAAAGAATAGAGTGTTTTTAAAAAAAAAAAAAAAAAAGAATAGAGTGGATGAATAGGTGACCAGCCTTACCTCCATGATGGAGCTTTCTGTTGTTATCATGCTGGGAAGTTGACATAATTTAATTCCATTGCTTCTTGCAATATCCGCTGTTTTTCATTTCCCTTTTATCCCAATGGGAGAAAGACAATCTAAGCTTGGAATAACTTCACTTTCTCCCTTACCCTTGAGGATCACAGAGTATATCATGCTTTTCATGACATATTTTCAAAGTACTTTAAAATATTGCTGTCATCATTTCATTCTCTTATCAAATATTTTCAGAGTAGCTGCTCTGTGCCAGTCATAGCACCCAGCCTTTGGGAGCAGAGAATGCAAGATAAATCAGTTTTCACATCGCTGTCTGGGTGGAAATTCTGAGGTTGGTCATTGAGGAAGGATAGATCTATGATTAGTGTTTTTAAATAGGAATGTTTTGTGTATATATACAATAATGATAGGTACCATTTACTGATTCATTACCCTGTGCTAAGTACCTTTCTAAGAATTTTATACCAGTTGTCTCATTTAATATTCATAGCAAATCCTATGAAGTATGTGCTCTTATTAGTTACCTTTTGTAGATCAGGAACTGAAGCACAGAAAGATGAAATAATTTACTGGAAATCACAGAGCGAAAAAGTGGTCCAATCTGGATTTAAACTCAGATAATCCAATTCCAGAACCTGTGCTCATTGTGGAATTATTACTAAGAAATCTGTTGGCTCATCGATATATTGTATTAGCAGCTTCCAGTTTTTAAGAAAGAAAAAGATGGTTAATTATTGTTAACCATCAGTATCCCTGGAGTCCGTTGGATTTTCAAGCTGCGAAACATGTTGAAGAGTTTTTAAGATATAATATCATAGTGCAGTTGGGGATTAGAACTGATTTCCAGACTTATAGAAAATTGATCAAATCTTTACGGTGTGTTGGTACCTTCAGGGGTTGAAATTTTACCTGTAGTGTGTCTAGAGTCGTATCAGAATGAATCTTATTCTGTCACTTGCAGTGTTGTTTGTGCTGAAAGGAAATCCACTGAGCTGTTAGTTTTGCTAAGTCAATTTTACAATTCATCATGAAGTTTGCTGTAATGTGTAAAAGTGTATGTTTCCCCAACATGCATAAGTGTGTATGAATATGTTTCAAATGCATGTATACATGCTCTGCTTTAAAAATATGAAAATCTCAGTACATTCCTAGATTCTTGTTTCACATGGCTTGCACTCAGTGTTTCTAAACTCTTTCAATTGGGAATCCAGCCTGAAACTAAGTACATGTTACTACAAACTAGGCTGTAAAACCTTCAATTCAAACTCATAGTTCCAGTTTACCTTTTCTTTCCTTCATTTTGTCATAATAACGAAGAGAGCTGTCACTCACTGTTGTTGAAAATGTGTTAATCTTTTTTTTTTTTTATAAATTTATTTTATTTATTTTTGGCTGCCTTGGGTCTTCGTTGCTGCGCGCGGATTTCCTTTAGTTGCAGTGAGCAGGGGCTACTCTTCCTTGCACTGCGCAGGCTTCTCATTGCGGTGGCTTCTCTTGTTGCAGAACACGGGCTGTAGGTGCACAGGCTTCAGTAATTGTGGCTCACAGCTCTAGAGCGCAGGCTCATTAGTTGTGGCGCACAGACTTAGCCGCTCCGTGGCATGTGGGATCTTCCCAAACCAGGGATCGAACCCATGTCCCCTGCATTGGCAGGCAGATTCCCAACCACTGCACCACCGGGGAAGCCCGACAATGTGTTAATCTTTGTATTAAGCACTTTTAACTGTATTCTCATTTAGTCCTCAAAGTAACTCTTTGAGGTAAGTCTTGTTATTCTTATTTTCTAGATGCAGAAGTAAAGCCTTAGAGAGATTACTTGTTCAAAGTCACATAGATATATGTGGGGACAGATCCAGGTTTGTCTGCCTCCAAGGTCAGTTGATTTCCTGTGTGGAAACATTGCTGAAGGAAGATGTTCTGAGTGCTGTGTACTTGTAGGAGTCTATGTTTATATGTAGTTTAATTTTAAAAGATAAACAATAGTAACTATAGCTTCCTGTGCACTAGTGAGGTATAAAGACATCAGAATTTGTATCCTAGCTCTGTTTAATATAATGACATTAAATCACAATTTCTCTGGGCCTCAGTTTCCCCATATGTAAAATAAGGATAATAATACTTAAGGTTGTTGTTAGAATTAAGTGAAATCACGGAAAAGTGCCAAGTAGTTTACACATGTAAGAAAGTATTAGCCAATACTCTCATCCCCCGCTGCCCCCCATGAGCTCTTAAGACTCATTTCATAGGATTCAAATTAGATGCTGCTATGGATTTGGTTTAACAGCTTCCTTAAAAATTTAGGATATCATCTGATTTTTCACTTCATTCATTCATTCAAAGGACTTTTTACTGGGTCCCTACTATATCCCAAGCATTGGCATTGTTGCTGGAGGTATAAATTGACTCAGACTTGATCACAGATTATTCAGGACATTTTCTGGTTAGGATTGTAATCCAGTCTAACCCAACTACATGCTAACTGACCCCATGTAATGTGAACGGGGTCAGATTCGTCCGTGGTGGCCCAGACTGCTCTGCATAAAGAAATCTCAGGACAGATGGGGCATCTGGCATGTGTTGTGAGTTTGCATCTTGTCCTGTGGGGTAGGTGAGGGATGGGGGTGGGCTTAGAGTGGAGCCCAGGTGAGGCACTTCCCCAGACACCGAGCCCAATGGGTAGCCCTCTTGGGCTTGCGTCACAGTCTGCCCAGACACAGGAGGCCCCTTGCAAGTGTGTTTCAACTGGAACTGCCTGGGTGACTTTTTAAATCCCCCGAAATGAAAAGAACCGCATTTTCCTCTCAGTTTACCAAACAACAATAATGAATAATAGACTCTAGTCCATTTTGAATAGACTCTAGTCCATTTTGAATACATTTAAATTGTGTTTCTGCAAAATTTCACACTTGCACTCTTATTTTAATGTTTCAACTGAACATACACACAGTTCTATAGGCAGCTGGAGTGGAGACAAAGGTTGCTCAGTTCAATAAATATTTACTAAGCCTTTCCGCAGACAGGCATTGTGAAAGGTCAAAACACGGTCAACTCCAACCATAATAATCAAAACAACAACAAAACCTAGCTCTTTTTGATGCCACCCCTTCTCTTTGGGTGCTTTTGGTCCAGTCTTTGATGGTGCAATGCAAGAAAATCTGAGACCATCCATCTCATTCCCCAGGGAGGGTGGGCAGATGAGAAGTCATCTGAGGCCTGGAAAGGTATGAAGTGCACAGTTTGTTCATTAGAGAAAGCACTGAAATCAATTCTGTGCTCTCTGATAGCAAACATGTGCCACCTTCCCCACTCACCCGCTACCACCCCATACATATACACACACATAGGTACACATCAGTTTCCCTGGTGGCGCAGTGGTTAAGAATCTGCCTGCCAGCGCAGGGGACACGGGTTCGAGCCCTGATCAGGGAAGATCCCACCTGCCGCAGAGCAACTAAGCTGGTGCACCACAGCTACTGAGCCTGCACTCTAGAGCCCACGAGCCACAACTACTGAGCCCGCATGCCACAATTACTGAAGCCCGCGCGCCTGGAGCCCATGCTCTGCAACAAGAGAAGCCACTGCAATGAGAAGCCCGCGCACCACAATGAACAGTAGTCCCCGCTCTCTGCAACAAGAGAAAGCCCACGCGCAGCAACAAAGACCCAACACAGCCAAAAATAGATAAATAAATAAATCTATTTTTTAAAAAAAAGACGGCTAACCAGTAAGATATGAAATTTTGGGCAGGGAAGGAGATGCTTTTTGCTGGGAAAAAGGGAGAATGAGTTTCAGTTTCCAAAGGATGGGATCAGAACTATTTCTAAAACATCGTTTAACTGAATCAGTGCAGCGAGGTTAATTTGTAGGTGAGTTATAGCTTAATGGAAACAACAGCATTGTCATGCTTGAGTTGCACATTTTAAAGCAGTAAAGTGATAGTGAACTCCAATGCCAGTCCCCGAGCTTTCCCCACCAACAGCTGTCCCTGTGAGGGTGGACTTGGCCGTGAGTGTCTCAGGTCACCCTGTGTTCCTGTGTTTCACTGTTAACGAACACACGGTGGCCTCTGCAGAACATCCCGGACTCATGCCAGTGACCATCTAACCCTCAGTTCATTAGGAGAGGCAGGGCTTCAGACTCAATGCATAGGTTGCTTACGCTTTTCATTTACATTGTGTTTGAAGTTTTTAATGTTTCTGGGTGTGCATGCATTAGAGGGGAAGGTCTTCAGAAATTAAAGTGGTGTCCTGAAGGAGGGCTCAGGAGTTCTGAATGGCCAACAGGACAGGACAGAGGCCAATGAGGATTCAGGCCACATGAGTGAAAGAAATCACGGACAGGATTGCTTTGATGGTTGGGCAGCTGGGAACCTTTCCTGCCCTGCAGCATGCTAACAGCAAGACAGATGTTCCCAAGGCCCAATCTTTGTACACTTGTGCTCCTGGGGAAAATAACTCTCATTCCTGTTCGTGCAGGCTTCCTGATTACATTCAGTTCTTTGAGTGATTTTTCAAGAATTTTTCAAGAATATGCTCAGCACCTGGTCTAATTAGAAAGGAAGGAGCTGCAGATCACTCAGTCTCCAGACCTGTTGCCTGGTACATGCATCCTCATCTTCTCCAGGCCCGTAGTTCTTAAAGAAGGAGGAGGGAAACGTTCCAGATATGCCAAGGCAATGAATATATAATCGATGCCTATAGTAGTTACAAAATGTAAAGGATATAGAATAGATCTCTTTCTAATCCTGTAACCACCCCAGAAACAACTACTGTTAAGTTTGTCTACTCCTGCAAAGATATTCTATTCATATGTAAAGGCATATACATATTGTACATATTTTTCATATATGTATATACACACATAATACACATACATATATTTAATTATTTATCCTCGTTATTTATATAAATGGTAGCATACTCTGGAATAATAGGTATTCCATACCTTACTTTTGTGTTTATCTTGAGAATTGTTCCAGGATAGCACATGTAGAGCTGCCACGTTCTTTTTAATAGCTACGGAGTGTTTGTTCCATCGTTCAAATGGACCATCTAAACCACTAACTTCAGCCTTTTATTGTTGCATAGTTTGTCTGTATAATCTTTTGCCATCCCGATAATACTTAATTGAATATCCTTGAATATATATCTTTGAGCACATGTGCTAATTTATCTCTAGAATCAGTTTGCAGAAGTAGAATTACTAGGCCAAATGGTATATCCTTTTTGCTTTGTTCTATTTATTAGACATTTGTATGTCTCCCTTTTTTTTGTTTCAGGTGTACAACAAAATGATTTGATATTTGCAAAATGATCACCACAATGTCTAGTTAATATCTGTCGCCATACATAGTTATAGAATTTTTTTTCTTGTAATGAGAACTTTTAAATCTATTCTCTCACTAACTTTCAGATATGCAATACTTTATTATGAATTACAGTTGCTGTGCTGTATATTACATGCCATGACTTATTTATTTTATAGGGCTTATCCCTTTTAACACTCATAGAAATCGCCAAATTGCCCTTCTGAGCAGGATTTATGCATTTACACCTTTGCAGGAATGCATAAGAATGCGCACTCTGTCTGTCTTCCCCTAATCCTCACCCCCGCCTAGGCCATATCAGTCTGTCTGTCATAGGGGAGAAAGTTTTGTGCTGGATATGAGCCTGAGTATGTTTGAAACTCACCCCATGGGTGTTAGCCGTCTTTTAGTTGGTTACAGGTCATAGAAAATCTACCTCAAACAAAATTTTTTTTTTAAGTGGAGAAATTTATTGACACATATAATAGAATTCCAGAGTGAATGTGTGGATCAGGCATAACTGCATCCACGAAGGGCTGCCATGTTGTTGCACAACTCCAGGGGGCGCATTCAGGTTGTATCAGAAAACAGTGTGATGTGGCCCTGGAATTAGTGGCCTATGCTTGGGGGTACAGTTGAAGTCATGGGGACTTGGTCTCGTTCCACTTCTTAGCCCTGTTTTCTTGGGGTTTGCGTCGTTGTCAGGCAGGCCTTCTCTAAGCAGTCACCCTGGTAGCTCTAGGTTTCTATTTTAATCACCTTTATAACCTCAGAACAAAGAGCTTCTCCTTTTCGGTAGATACAACAAAGGTCCCACAAATGAGCCTCATTGACCTGACTTGGGTCAGGTGCTCATCCCTAACAACTGGTCACTTAAAGGAATATCTTTTGATTTGCTTGCCCATCATTCATTCCCTGTTCTCATAATAGCACCCTGATTGATTTTCTTCCTCAACAGTCAGTCCACATGGTCTGACTCCCTGCCTTCCTCCAGGGGTAAGCATGGTACCCAGGCACCCATCCTACCAATGGGCAAAGCAATTCCGATTCTCAGACACCACCACTAAACTGTCTGCAGGCTAGACGAGTGCTTCTCAAACTCAAGAGAGTTACAGCTGAAGAAGAGAGGTTACAAATGTGCATTCAGACCACCTGGGGATCTTGTAATAAAGTAGATTCTAACTCATTAGATCTGGGATGGGGCCCAAGATTCTGCATTTCTAACAGGCTGTAGGATAATGCTGATACCACTGGTCCAAGGGCCACACGTTGAAATAAGGGGATATACTGTGGATCCAATGAGCTCTCCAAGTTGCTTGTAGTCCAGTAATTTTGAGATTTCATAGCATATACAGGATATTAAATAAACAAAATCTCCACAAGCAGTCAATTTCAGTATCTTCATTTCACAAAGCAAAGAGAAATCACTTTTATGATCACATTTATCAAAAAAATATAAGTATTATTAAAACATTCATTCATTTTAGAAATAAAATTCTATTGCCTGCCTGGGTAGGGAGGGGAGAGGAATCCTTTGCCGAACTGTTTCTAAAGAATTGTACTTTTTTTTTTGCGGTACGCGGGCCTCTCACTGTTGTGGCCTCTCCCGTTGCGGAGCACAGGCTCCGGATGCGCAGGCTCAGCGGCCATGGCTCACGGGCCTAGCTGCTCCACGGCATGTGGGATCTTCCCGGACCGGGGCACGAACCCGCGTCCCCCGCATCGGCAGGCGGACTCTCAACCACTGCACCACCAGGGAAGCCCAAGAATTGTACTTTTGACCAGAGTTGGCAAGAAAGTAACTTCTCCCTCTGGGGACTATGAGCTGTCTGTTGTCTTAGTAAAAAACTGCTACTGTTTCCACCATCCAGCCAGTGACTTATTAGTGCTTTGCCTGAGGAACCAGTTTGCCCTTGGCAGACACTAGGTTTTATATATCCACTTATCCCATCATGACTGGGTGGCCTGTAGCAAATTCTGGGGACAATATACTGGTTTCTTGGGAATAACAAAATCACTCTCTCTCGTGACCAAGGGCTTCTAGGTTTTCTTTTCTCATCATCTCCCAGAACCATTATCTCAGTCCAGGATTAACTTGAAAAGCATTAAAGATTTTCGTTACTCTCCCTAACTCAGACCAGTTATTGAATGGAACTTATCACCACCCACCGCATCACTTACTGAATCAGAAAAATGATTTCTTTTGCAAAGCAATTTCATGCCTTGTTATTCCCTATATGTCTCTAAAATACAAAGTTAGGTGGCACTGCCAGAAGTCTCTATTCATTCCAGAGATTGAAAGGGGAAAGTTTTAAAAGGGGCTCGGCAAACCTGTGACACTGTCTACTCGGTATCCTCCTGCCTTATGTAGCATCGTGATGGTATTTGCTTTCAAACCATGCCTCCTACAAGGAAAATTGTAGCCTCAAATACTTGCATCATTATGTAAATAGGGGTTAATGAATCAGTTGCACAAAATATAAAGCGACTGAGAATTTGGCCGCTTTTATGAGAAAATAACACAAAGACAGCTGGATTTTTCTTCTGCTTTTTTTGTGCATCCTCTTACTCTTCGGTTTTACAGATATGGCTTTTACAAGAAGGCTAGGCTAGAGAATTCTGCAGAATTCTTATTTGCATTTCATTTTCTTATCGCTAAACTGTTAAGTAAAGGCAGTCCCATCTGTAGGCTTGGAAAACAGCTTTAAGACTTAATTATTAAAAGGTAACATCTCCTCTCTAAATACTGATCCTCTATAAATACTGTGTTGTCCACATTTGCCTTTTGAGATTAAAGTAATCCACCCACTGATTTGGAATTAACTTAAAATGCTTAGGAAATGGGATGTCGAGTCCCTGTCCTGGTTCTCTGTATCTACTGCTGACTCTCTAGTGACAGAGCTGCCCTTAGGTGATGGCCAAGCTGGCAAGTCATGAATCAACAAATTGCACTTTAAAGGTAGAATAGAAGGGGAAGGGCCATTTATTGCAGCAAGGGGTCTTCTTCATCCATGAGCAGTGTGAAGAGCTGGAGACACAAGATTTGGGGATTGGTCAACTGGCCAATCGACATTTTCCCAACAGTTGTTTATTGAGTACTTGCTATGTCCCAAGGCATGAAGGTAGCTTCTGTGTATATAGTGATGAATCCAACATTCTGAGCCCTGACCTCATGGAGATAACTTAAATGAACCATTTCACTTCTCTTGGATTTACTTGAAAAACAAGGCTAATTCTTAACCTCACAGGATTGCTATGCTAAACATATTTAGAAAAGTATAAAGTGTTGAACAGTTGTAGAGTTCTTTAGGTCAACATGGTTACACAGCCTCAGCAGTGCCCTTAACTTGAACTTTCTGAGGTCAGCTGTGTTGCTTATTACCTCCTTTCATAAAGTTATCCTCAAATGACCCTCCCTTTGCCCTTTGTCTTTTTGCGACAGTTGCATCTTCTTCCCCAAAGATGATCCTATTTTCCTGATTCTTGATCAGTGCCAGCTTCTAATCTGCTTTGTAAAAAACTCTTCAGGGCTTCCCTGGTGGCGCAGTGGTTGAGAGTCCGCCTGCCGATGCCGGGGACACGGGTTCGTGCCCTGGTCTGGGAGGATCCCACATGCCGCGGAGCGGCTGGGCCCGTGAGCCATGGCCGCTGCGCCTGCGCGTCCGGAGCCTGTGCTCCGCAGTGGGAGAGGCCACAACAGTGAGAGGCCTGTGTACCGCAAAAAAAAACAAAAACAAAACTCTTCAAAGATGCAAGAGGAAGGGGATATGGGGATATATGTATACGTATAGCTGATTCACTTTGTTATACAGCAGAAACTAACACAACAGTATAAAGCAATCATACTCCAATAAAGATGTTAAAAAAAACTCTTCAAAAGGAGGGGCCTCCTAACTCAGAAATTTCATAAGCATTTGATATGAACTTAGAAAGAAAATAAAGGGCTATTCATAAAAGATTGAGAAAAAAATCAAAAATAATTTTCTGTATTTGATACACAATAAAAATTAGATTCTTAAAATAATGCCCCAGAATACAGTTATCATGAGACACGTCTGTCCTTTCCTAGAGTTAGAAATAGAGAACAGTTTTAGAGTTGGGCAAGTAGCCAGCCTTGTCATTTATAGGTAGGAATGATGGGGGTCACGGTCCAAGCAAGGGAGCAGGCTGGGAGGGGCTTTCTCTGGAATATACTAGAGCAGCTGAGGCTTGGAAACATGCAGGGAACGTTTCTAAGAATGCCTTTGCTGTACGTGTAGGAGGAGGATCTCGATGCTTGCATTGAAAGACCCCTGGCCTGTCACACAGTCTCCCACGGTACAGATTTTTGACTCATTGCACTAATTTTATGTACCATCTGTTCATTGAGGGATCCTCCCCACCCACGTCCCAACATCCATAATAATGTATGTTTCCTGTCTTTTTCTGCTCTGTGTCCCTATCTCCTCATCTCTGCCTCATTCCCACCCAACCCCTCACCCCACATATGTGAGTTCATCACTAAGAGTGGGAAAGCACAGCAAACCTAAAGAAACGTTTCAGAGGGTCTTGTTTTATACTTTGTAAATTGCACAATGAACAAATCTTCTTAGGGATAAAGGGCCTCTTCTTTTCTCCATTCCCTGGCAAAAACGAGGTTGCTTGGTGGGTAGTTAGCATCATGGTATAGTGCAGTGTTGTCAGATGTTTTCTAAAGAGGGCCATATAGTAAATATTTTAAGTTTTGTGGGTCATACAATCTCTGTCACAACTATTCAACTCAGTTGAGATATCGTTAAAGTGCCTATGGGCAAATATAAAAACAAGTGAGCATAGCTGTGTTCCAGTAACCTAGATTTATGGACACTGAAATTTGAGTTTCATGGAAGTTTTACATATTAGAAAATATTCTTCTTTTGATTGCTTTAACCATTTGAAATACAAAAGCCATGCTTAGCGTGTAGGCTTTATAAAAACAGTCAGTGGGTAGGATTCGACCCACGTATCTTCATAGTTTACCAACCCCTGGTATTGTGGAGGAAATGCAGAACTAGGAGTGAGAAGCTTTATGTTGCAATTTCAGTTGTACTACTTTCTAACCTTGATGTATGTAGTCATTTGACTTCTAACCTCAGTTTCCGTATCTGTGAAATGAGTGTGGAAAGTGGGAGTGGGGGAAAAGTAATGCTAGAGAGGAGAGACCTGGTGAACATTGTCTCTGCCAGGTGATCAAGGTTCACATCATCAAAGATAAGTCATGTGGATAGCATGTACCCTTGATATGTGATGAAAACGACACTTTACCTCTGTGGTCATCCTCCAAGAAAGTCATAACCGCAGTCAAACATGAAAAAACATCAGACCAACCTAAATTGAGGGATGTTCTACAAAATACCTGACTAGTATTCCTCAAAGCTGCTCAGGTCATCTAAAACAAGGCAAATCTGAGCAGCTGTCACAGACCAGAGTAGACTAAGGAGACGCAATGGCTAAATGTACTGTATCCTGGAGATGGGATCCTGGCACAGAAGAAGGACATGAGGGGGAAACTAGTGATGTCTGAATAAAGTGTGGAGTTTAATTAACAGCCCTGGATCATGTTGTTTCCTTAGTTGTGACAGATGTCCTATGGTAACGTAAGATGTGAACATTAGGGGGATCTAGGTCAGGAGAATATGGGAACACTGTACTAGCTTTGCAACTTTGTTGTAAATCTACAACTATTCTAAAATAAACAGTTATTTATATTAAAAGAAAACTAAGAAAGAATGATCCCCAGGATTTGGCAATTGATTGGATACAGAGGGTAAAGGAGGAAGAGAAATAAAGATTATGTCATAGTGTTCAGCCTGAGTACCTGGGAAGGTAGCCCTGCCATTGGACAGAAATAATGAATATGAGGCAAATAGGCTTGGAATAGGAAATAATGAACTTGGAGTGCCAGGTCACATCCATGAATATGAGGTACTGTTTCATATTTAAAGTGATAAAATACTTGGGGAGAGGGCTTTTGGATTTCAGATGTTTTGCTTAAAGTGATCTCCAGCCAGTATTTGACAGATAACTCCTAATTTAAGAAAGATTAACTAGATTAAATAATAAAATAGTTATTGGACTTTATATAAATAGCTGGACTCCTGCCTATATATATATATATATATATATATACACACACATACATATATGTCCCTTTGTGGATATGTTTGTCCTGTTGTCATTAACGTATTGCTTGGAACTTGGAGTAGCTATAAGCATCTCTTTATTTGCAAAAGGAATTAAAGTCGTGTTGCCAAGTGGAACATGATCTAAGTGACTCTCAGTAGCCAGAAGCAGCCCTTTTTCTTTAGTCAAGAAGTGCTGGTTGGGCTTCCCTGGTGGTGCAGTGGTTGAGAGTCCGCCTGCCGATGCAGGGGACACGGGTTCGTGCCCCGGTCCAGGAAGATCCCACATGCCGTGGAGCAGCTAGGCCCGTGAGCCATGGCCGCTGAGCCTGCGCGTCCGGAGCCTGTGTTCTGCAACGGGAGAGGCCACAACAGTGAGAGGCCCGCGTACTGCAAAAAAGTTATAGTTCATCCTAAATTTTTTTTAAAGTAATTAATTAATTTATTTTTGACTGTGTTGGGTCTTTGTTGCTGCACGCGGGCTTTCTCTAGTTGCACCAAGCGGGGGCTACTCTTTGTTGTTGCGCGTGGCCTTCTCATTGCGGTGGCTTCTCTTGTTGTGGAGCATGTCTAGGCGCACAGGCTTCAGTAGTTGTGGCGTGCGGGCTTAGTATTTGTGGCTCATGGGCTCTAGAGCGCAGGCTCAGTAGTTGTGGCGCACGGGCTTAGTTGCTCCGTGGCATGTGGGATATTCCCAGACCAGGGCTCAAACCCGTGTCCCCTGCATTGGCAGGCAGATTCTTAACCACTGTACCACCAGGAAAGTCCCCCATCCTAAATTATTGAGTAAAGATTTGTATTCAGTGTGAAGAATCTAGTGCTGTCTTAACCAAAGAGAAACCAATAAATAGTTATCGTTCCTTAGTTTTATTTTATGCTACAGTAATTTAAAATACCCCAGGGAATTCCCTGGCTGTCCAGTGGTTAGGACTCCATGCTTTCACTGCCAAGGGCCTGGGTTCGATCCCTGGTTGGGGAACTAAGATCCCACAAGCCACATGGCGTGACCAAAAAAAAAAAAAAAACCCAGACAGCGCTTACTAAAAAGCACTATAAATAAGGATATAGGGTGAAAAAAAAGACACTTTAAGAAACTTTTGTTCTTCAATTTGATTTTATTAATTTATGTCTTGCCTCTTTCCAAATGTATTTAAAGTACCTGAATTTCTCAATAGAATGTGTGCTGAGCACAAAAAAGTGTGCACACAGATGAACAAATCAGCTGTATCATACTGCCTCCAAGATAATGATGATTTATAAATGACAGAATGTATATCCAGAAACACTCAAGCTCTCTGAACTAGACACTTCACCTTTAACGAATGAAGCGATTCAAAGTCATCTTTCTTCCTACTCAGTAGAAAACCAATGTGGTCATGTCGTTCAGATCAGTCAGGGCAGAGAGCTTGAGAAAAAGAGCTGACTATAACTAGCTGGATTCTTGAGTAGATAAAGCTTCATGTAGCCACATACAGCCTGATAGAGAAATGGAAGAGAGGAAAAGGGATGGGGTGAAGGGAAGGGTTTACAGGTCACCTGCTCTTTGCCCAGCACTGAGCTTAAACGCTTACTGTGTGCACGGTCTCGTTTAATAAGCTGCAGGCATGGGTATAATGTTCAGATGGCAGTTTGATCTAAGTATTTCTGAGTAAGTCAGTCCTCTTCCTGATGTTGCTCTCACCAGCTGCATCCCATGGGCAACCATTCCCTAGATCTGCCAGTTATACAGTTAGTTGTTAATGATCCTAGATGTCACCTCCTCCCACCAAGCTCAGTATTCCATCAGCCACTGCTTAAACCACGCACCACAGCCAGAGTGCGGAGGACTCGGGATTGTTTGAACAGGTCTACCAGATGCCTCAGATTTCATAGAGCAGCGAGTAGGACTTTGTCTTCATTTCACTGATATGTGTCTGCCTCTTTCCAGAAAGGATTTGATCTTCCAATAGGATGTGTGTCACGAGACATTTCATAAGAGGGAGAACCTTAGGACCTCCATGCAGAAGGGCAGCATGTAAGAAAGCAAGACAAGACAGTGAGGAAAGGCGAGAACATCAGAGTCTCCCTTTGTGTGGAAAGGAGCAAGATTGAGGACAGTTTCATGGGAGTGGAGCTTCTGAAGGGGCTTTAGTGATTAAAATAGGTGGCGCGTATGAAGAGTGAGCATTTGGCTGGTTTGTCTCTGAGTCTTTCCCAGCCTTCCTGTGTTAGGACAAGTTCAAGCCAAGGTTCCTTTCAGAACCTTGTGCCCAGTTAATTCCATACCCATTATCCCTGCCATGCTTGGCTACGCCTAAAATGTCAACCTTTCTAATGTTCACATCCCTTGTTCTGCCCACTTTGATCTTCTCATCCCCTTACCTCTGTCCCAAAACCTCCTGCAAAGTCCCAGACAGGGACCCTGGGCGAAGTCTGGCCCTCTACCATGTTTTATTCAGCCTGCACACTCCACCTTTATCCCCACATGGCAACCACTGGCAAAACCCAAGAGTCTCCCTGAGAGGGGACAGATGCTTTCTTGTTTGCCAAAGTCCCTACCACTCCCTGTTGTTCCCCAATCCTGGTGGTGGTCAGATGAGTGTGTTTAGTTTGTGAAAATGCATCGATTACTTTTTTACTTTCTGTGCATTTGTTATATTTCAGCTTTAGAAGTTTTTTTAATGAATCAGAAAGCAGAATCTTGGTTTCCCTGTGCAAACCCAATGCAATAGACATCATTATTTTCCCCCATTTTGTAGATGGGGCTGTGAGGACATGGAAAGGTCAAGCAAGTTACTCATGGTCCTATAGCTGGTACATGAGCTGGGAATCACACCCAGGTGGCCTGTACTCCTGACTGCTATGATTTAGTTCCTCCCAGGAGAGTTGGTTCAGTCATGAGATACTCTAATTCTGTTCTTGGCTTCTCTTTGCTGCCAGTCCAATATCCAAAACATGATTTTCAGAGACACATTTACACTGTTTCTTTTATGTGCTATGGTAGATTAAAGATGGCCATAAATTCCTTGCAACTCCTTTTATTGAGATATGGGATCAAATTCCCCTCCCCTTGAATTTGAGCTGGCTTTAAAAGGTTTGCTTAATTGGTAGAGTGAAGTGGAAATGACACTGTGTGACATACGAGGTGAACTATTAGAAGACTTGCAGCATCTGCCTTGGCTTCTTCGGACACTGAGTCTTAGAAGCCATGCCATGAGGAAGCCCAAGGCACCCCACCAACAGGCCCCCATGGAAAGGAAAAAAGGACGCTTGTTGCAGTCAGCACCAGCACACCAACCACGTGAGTGAGTCGTCTGGCAAGTGGATCCTCCAGCCTCCGCTGAGTGACCCCAGTTAATGCCACATGGAACACAGATGAGATGTCTCCACTGCACGCTGCCCAAATTGCAGAATTCGTGAGCAAAATAAATGACTATCTTTGTTTTAAGCCACTAAATTTTGGCGTGGTATGTTGTGCAGTGGGTAACTGGAGCACCCGCCAACTTTGCTTAACCAATGTAAACTAGAGTCAAATGTAAGGTCAACAAAGTATCATCTTCTTTAATGTGTTATACAGGAAGTCTCCTCTAGAAAAAACTTAACTCTTAATTCAAACCATCCCTGAAAATAATCCCAGAAATTATTTTTGCATCAATTACACAGATTTACTGACTAAATTGGAATCTTATAAGAAAAAACACATTTGCTAATTGAATGTCAACAAAGTGCCATCAGACTAATTGTGGAACCTAAGTCAATGTAAAATCAGATTCTAAGTGAATCTGTGAGTTGCTGGGAATTAGGTATAAGAATTACACAGTCTAAAGTTAGTTACTCACTTTAGCTAAAAGGGCAGAAGAATAAAATCTAACATTTTTGTTCAGGGCTCCCCACTCACTCAAGACATTTGTTTGGCAAATATTTTCCCAACCAGACAGCACAATTACGTAGGGTGTGTTCCACCAGAACTGGCCAGCCCAGTCGGAGAGTGATTGATTACCAGGGTAGTGTGTTTACTTTAAAGGGAAATCACAGGATTATTGCTCCCATTTCTCCTGAACTCTTTCCAATTGGTACTTCCTGTGCTTAGTATGCAAGATAAGCAAGGAGGGGAAGAAATGCCCTTGAATGCATGGCTGGTGGTAAAATGCCTGTGAGACACTTAAGGGCTCTTTAGCCAGTGGTGAAATACCTATTAGAAAGTCGGTGGGTCTATGAAACCTTAGGATGGCCAATATATACAGTTGAATGGAAAAAAGCTGGTGGGCAGACAAATAGAAGGTAATGTGTCAAGCAATTCGTTTGATATAGAGATGGATGAATAAAAGATAGTGAGTTAGAAAAGGAGGTGTTTTTAGAAAGGCTGATAGGATCTATTCTGTTAGACCAGGGATGCTCCTCAGCTCTGCAACTCTGGTGAAAAAATAGCCACAGACAGCACACAAACAAATGGATGTCGCTGTGTGCCAGTGCAACTTTATTTATGGAGATTGCAAACTGAATTACATGGGATTTTCATGTGCCACTAAATAGCCTTCTTCTTTTGACGTTTTTCCAACTATTAAAAAATGTAAAAACCGTTGTTTTAGCTCACAGGCTGTGTGTAAACAAGTGGCAGGCTGGATTTGGCCCTTGGGCCATAGTTTGCTACCTCTGTTGTGGTTTGGGTGGGGGAGGAGTTGGATGATGAGGGAGGGGGCAGGGGTGGGTAGGAGAGGAAGTGGCTTGCTTTCTGCCTTCTACTTTTTTCCTAAAATTTATTTATTTATTTATTTACTTATGGCTGCGTCGGGTCTTTGTTGCTGCACACAGGCTTTCTCTAGTTGTGGCAAGCGGGGGCTACTCTTCGTTGCGGTGCCTGGGCTTCTCATTGTGGTGGCTTCTCTTGCTGCAGAGCACGGGCTCTAGGCACACGGGCTTCAGTATGTGTGGCACATGGGCTCAGTAGTTGTGGCTCGCGGGCTCAGTAGTTGTAACACATGGGCTTAGTTGCTCCACGGCATATGGGATCTTCCCGGACCATGGCTCGAACCCACTTCCCCTGCATTAGCAGGCAGATTTTTAACCACTGCGCCACCAGGGAAGTCCTCTGCCTTCTACTTTCTAAACTTTTGTATTTTGAGATCTTTTATGGACAGATATGTGTATATGGCTTTTATAATTAAAATTATAAAATTAAAGATATGTCCATGTTAGGGTCTAAGGAGAAGAAAAACTGTACAAGGGCACTGTAGGTTTCAGTGGGAAAAGGACAAGTGATAGCCCCTGGGGCTCATGTTCAAATAGTTTAAAATCTCATTCATTCAGATTTACCCACACAGAAATTGGGTTGAAGGTCCCATTTGCTTACTCCAAAAAGAAGATTTATTTATCAACTTTAATTGTAAACACTTTAAGACAAATGGTGTTACTAATTATAAATGATTTTTATCTGCTTCTTAAAGCAATTTCATTAGAATGTCGGCCTCAGAAGGCTGTGGGCCTAGAGTAAGATACTTGAAAGCTATGCCATATGTCTTTTTAAATGCTGTGTTACTCAGACTAATTCAGACTACTCTCTTTTCTCATTTTACCCAGTTTGTTGCGCTTTTCTGATATCTATCTTAGGCTAATTTGCATTAGCGTTGTTTATATTCTTCTTTTTGTCCATCTTCATCCTCTGTAAACTCCCGGAAGGCATGATACTCGCTCTTATAGATCACAGCTTTCATTCATTCATTCATTCAACAAACATTTACTGAGTGCCTCCTATGTACCAGGCATCATTCTAGGCCCTGGAGAAACCAGAGTGAAAAAAGCAAAGTTCCTGATCTGTGGAATGAACATTCTTTTTGAATCTGATTTTGTCCTGTTCATCTGAATTGATGTTTTCCTTCAGAGATAGCAGATGAGGTTTCTGTCACAGCTCAACTCTGATTGACTGTTAGTGGCTGCTTAGGGTAGTATGTTAGGAGGAATTCTGAGAGTCAGCTAGAAAGAGGACCCTCTTTCATTACTCATTCGGGGAGTAGAGTGTGAGAGCAGTGGGTCACATATGTTATCCCTTATGTAGACCGTGAATTGTGGCACATGGGAGGTGGAATAGATACAGATTTGGTATCAACAGGATTCGAATTAATTTCTCTCCTTTCGTAAAAAAATTAATTAATTTTTATTTAAAGCAAGATAACAGAAGGTGTAGAAAGAAGGTATCTATAAAATGACAGGAGATTTTAAGATCCTAAATATATGTTGTGTATTATTTTTGAAACATGAAAGTAATAAAACTTCTTTAGGATTAATTAAATGTTGTATGAACAATGAGAAGATGTTGATCAATTTTAAAGAATGTCATCACTTTTACATAAGTGTTTTTTCCATCTTTATATGGTTTTCAAATTATAGATTCCCTATAACTCCCTGAGGAAACCTTTATCTTCAGATGAAGATCTAAGACCTCTGGTGCCAGAGCTCTTCACAGAATATTTTGAGAAAGCATCAGCCACTTCTTTTTGCACAAGTGAATTCAGTAATTGAATTCAGTAAGCATAAGATATTTTGTTAATAATCGAAGACTCAAAAATAATCAGTGGTACTTGGTTAAAAAATATCATGGTTTTTATTTTAGTTTTCAGTATGTGTTGTGTATACATATACACGTATGTACAATTCACCCTTGAACAACACAGGTTTGAACTGTACAAACCTGTGAATAGTTTTGGATAATTTGAATAGTTTGTCTATTTGTATGGGGATTTTTTTCAATAAATATACAGTTGGCTCTCCAGTATCCTCGGGTTTCACATCTGTGAATACGGAGGGCTGACTATACTAAGCCATTTTCTTTCTTTTTTTTTTTTTTTTTCCCCACAGCTTTATTGGAGTATAAATGCTTCACAGCATTGTGTTAGTTTCTGCTGTACAACAGTGAATCAGCTATACGTATACATATATTCCCATATCCCCTCCCTCTTGCGTCTCCCTCCCACCCTCCCTATCCCACCCCTGTAGGTGGCCACAAAGCACCCAGCTGATCTCCCTGTGCTATGCGGCTGCTTCCCACTAGCTATTTTACATTTGGTAGTGTATATATGTCAGTGCTACTCTCTCACTTCATCCCAACTTCCCCTTCCCACCCCGTGCCCTCAAGTCTGTTCTCTACATCTACGTCTTTATTCCTGCCCTGCCGCTAGGTTCATCGGTACCGCTTTTTAAAATTCCATATATATTAAGCCATTTCCTATAAGGGACTTGAGCATCCTTGGATTTTGGTATATGCAGGGCTCCTGGAACCAATCCCAGGTGATACTGAGGGACGACGGTATTTATATTTTAGTTGACTAACAGGTTAGTTGTCTTTTGGGCTCATTAAAGAATTCATTCTCACATGGAAAGCATAGTCAGCAGGTCACTGTGGTCTTTTCTATCCCCACTATCAAGAAGCAGCCCCCAGGTTAATTTCTCTTCTGCCTCTTCTTTGTGGTGTAGCTCATGAGGCCTGAGTTTACTCGTCTTTAAAATGAGGGAAATGATATCTACCTCAGAAGATTGTTTTAAGAGTTGTTTATTCTTCTTATCATAACTATTGTCTCATCTAAATCATTGCTATTAATAGCTAACATTTACTGAACGTGTATTATGTCCTGTCTTGGGCACTTTACATGTATTATCTCATTTAGTTCTCTCAATAACACTACAAGGTAGGTCTTATTATTTTTCTTATTTTACAGATGAAAAACTGGGATGCAGAGAGGTTGCAAGTCTGCTCAAGACTACACAGCACGTGATGACATGATGTATGTGAAAGTCCCTGAGCCAGGCCTACCGCATAATAGGTGCTCACTGCATGTTGAGGGAACCACCAACTCTCTGTGGGAAGTTTGTTTATGGGTTGATTGGGAAAGCCCATTCATTCTTGTTCCTCCTCCAGGCTTCCTCAGATTATATATGTCCCTTTTTTTTTTTTTTTTTTTTGCGGTACGTGGGCCTCTCACTGTTGTGGCTTCTCCCGTTGCGGAGCACAGGCTCCGGACGCGCAGGCTCAGCGGCTCCGCAGCATGTGGGATCCTCCCGGACCGGGGCACGAACCCGTGTCTCCTGCATCGGCAGGCGAACTCTACCACTGCGCCACCAGGGAAGCCCTAGTGGTGTCCTTCTTTTCATTTACTGTGAAGGCTTCAGCTTGGGCCTTTGACAAGACTGCGGTATCAACTAGAGTCCAAACAGGAAATAAATGACACACATGCATCTGTGAAGAGACACACACACATAATTTGAAGAGAATTAATAAAGAAACTCCTTACAGAGGTGGAGAGGAAATGCAGGAGATGTGCAGGGCTACTTCAGGCTGGTAACGGAAGGGCTGATACCAGCCCTAGAGCTGAAGAGGAAGGGAATGGTCCCCAGTACCCGGGGACAAGAGGCTGTGTGAGGGGCTGCCTGACCAGAGCTCTGACTTTTGGTTGAAGGATGCAGCCAGCTTACAGTGAGCCATAGAAACCAGGGGAATGAATACCCCAGCCTCACTCTTCTTTCCCCTCTCCTGCCGGTGCTCCCCAGCGGTGAGCCCACCTGGAGGCTGTTGCTGCAGCCCATGTAGATTGGGCTCCCAGGGAAGGTAGAGTAGATCCTGAGGGGCAGCTGGAAGATATTCAGCACTACTTCTGACCCTGGGCGTGACTGGGAAATGGTGAGGAGGATTGCAGACCATCTCTCACGCTTCTTGGCATTTGTGCAGGATCTGACATTCTTGGCTCCAGCTGTTTAACAGATGGCTAGATCCACCAGGTAGACAGTTACAAATCACTTTTATAAGTGCACATGTGAAAGAGTCTCTGGCAATCGTTTAGTTGGAGGACAAAGAATTGGCGTTAGTACTTCGACAGAGCCTTTGAAGCTGATTCACTGTCTCAGCCAGAACTCTTAAAAGTCTCAGTTCAGGGCTTCCCTGGTGGCGCAGTGGTTGAGAGTCCGCCTGCCGATGCAGGGGACACGGGTTCGTGCCCCGGTCCGGGAAGATCCCCCATGCCGCGGAGCGGCTGGGCCTGTGAGCCATGGCCGCTGAGCCTGCGCGTCCAGAGCCTATTGCTCCGCAACGGGAGAGGCCACAACAGTGAGAGGCCCGCGTACCGCAAAAAAAAAAAAAAAGTCTCAGTTCACTTATTTATAAACTGAACATAGTAAGATATTCTTCTCAGAGAAGTGTGAGGCTTCAACTAGTCAAAATCAGTACATTTTTTTTAATACTCCAATAAAGATGTTAAAAAACAAAACAAAACCTTAGGAATAAGCACACCTTTGATTGTTACTGACCCAAACTAGTATCTGCTAGCCTGACTTGCAGCAAAGCCAATCTATTGACACTGGGTTGTGGTGAAGGAAAGTACAGTGTTTATGGTCAGGCACCAAGCAAGGAGAATGGGCAGCTCATGGTCAAAAGACCCAAACTCCCCAGTGGCTTTCAGGGAGGGGCTTTTAAAGAAAGTGTGAGGGAGAGGGTCATGGGGTGTGTGATCAGGTTGTGTTCAATTCTCTGATTGGTTGATAGTGAGGTAACAGGGTGATGTTTTGGGAATCTCAATCATCAACTTTCTGATTTTAACCAGTCTGGGGTCTATGTGCTGTTGGTTAGCATGCAGTTAACTTCTTCCACCTGATGGGGGTTTTAGTATCTATAAAACAACTCAAAGATATGGCTCAGGATATTACCTATGGCCCTTGAGGAGGAACTAAAGATCCTTAACTTTGTTTTATGGTTAAACTGTCATAATTTTGTCTTGTTTGACTTTGTTTGGTTTATTTCTGATTTTGTAACTTTTCTGATTAAATTTGCTCTTTGGAACTTGGGGAAGGCCTGGGAGGCTAAAGCTTTTTTACAAGGAGGAGGCTGGAGACACAGGGAGGCGGGGATGGGTGGGGGGGCCTGTCTCCGAAGACCCCATAGGGTCCCCTTCAGTTTTATGACCTAGCAATATCCTATAGACGTCGTTAAGAACATATGCACAGGCTTATCCTTAAGGATGTTTATTTCAATGTCCTTTGTAGTATTGACCATTTGGAAACAATCCAGTGTTCAGTTCTGAGAATTGGTAAATATGTTTTGTAATAATATGCAGCTGTTTGAACAACATGATGGGGAAAGGAGCTATGTTTGTAGTCGTGTGTTTCTACTAAGGAAACAAGGTAGACATAGTAAAGACTGCAGGAAACTATTAGTTGACTCAAGTAGCTGTAGTGATGAAGATGACATTTGAAATATGTGTATTGAATCAAATTGATAAATGTTAATAGATATTGATTACATATTATTCACCTCCCTAGAAGAGAAATATTATAGGTCTTACATTCCTTCCTAAAATCTATTTATTCTCATATTCTTTGGTTTAGGCTTAGATTTACTTTCTATGTTTCTGACTCAGATTCAGCAAAGAAATCTTGTCTGTGGCCTGAAACAACAGTTTTCCTTTTTAGCAATTGCTGGTTAAAAAAACCCTAGGCCTGCAAGAGAGGGTGTTAATGTAAGTACAGAGACTGAGAGTTAAACAGTAAGGCAGTTTAGAAGAGAAAGCTGTTGGATAAAGTTGAAGGCTGAAAACCTTCCCATAATAAAATCCTACTCTGTTTTTAGTAACCATTAAACACCTTTTTAGAGTTGTCTCTAAGAAACCCACTTGGAGACATCCAGATTTTCTAAAATTTAATAGTATCTCCAATGCAAATAACATTACCTGTCAATTAATTGTCGTGGGGTAACATTATTCAAATTGGTAACTATAGCTCCCCAAGGTTATATGAAGTTTTGATTATCTTTTCAAGAAAGGGATCCTCAAACTTTATTTCTGTCTTTTCTTCTTCTGGCCAAAAGAAGAATTAAGTAAGTGACTCTGGTGGGTTCCTTATTTTGAATAGTGCATATAAGAGATTTTGTACTGTCGTTTCTAAAAGCTTTCTTATTCAAGTTAGCCAAGAATCTTTGGAAGAGGGTAATTTTTTCATTGGGGAAAGGAAGAATCACCTTATTGTCAAGGTTGCCTTATATTCAGCCTTTTTAAAAACTTCTTGGCCTCTATTTCTGTGTCTGTAAAATGGAAACAATAATGCTACAACATCTTAGTGGTATTAGAAGAATTAAACGGAGTCTGACATGAGGCAAGTGATGATAAATAGTAACTGTATATTTCTATATACACATACATAATAACACATAGATATAGCTCTGTGTATAAGAGTCATTATCTTAGTTTTTCATCTGCTGCCTAGCACCATATTTGGCCCATACTAAGTCCTATAGTTTTTGATTGAAGCCCCCTTTTTTGGTTTGTCATGTACGGCAAAAAAAAAAAAAAAAAGCTTTGGTGACTCATTTTATTCTCCAGGCCACAGCAACCTGGGGTTTCAGTAGAATTACAAACATTTTCTAGTAAAACTTAACATGGCAACAGCATGTTTAACACCTTCCAAAACTGCCCTTTTTATTCAAGAGGATTCTCGTGGTGCCCTGTCCTTCTACCTGATTCATTCATTCATTCCATAAATATTTATTGAACAGTAATTATTACTTGTGCACATAGTTAGGTGCTGGAGACGTTGTGAACAAAACAAAAAGAGGCCCCTGCCTTCATTCATGGAGATTATATTCTGCTGGGGGTGCCCTCCTCACGTCACTTTTTTTGCTGCTCCAGTGTTTACCAAGCAGTTCCCAAGCCTCCCTCCTCCTATTGCTTGGGGAGAGTAGCCTCTTGCTTCAGTGGGCATAGCTGTTCTCTGAGGAATGGGCTTCCCAGCCTTCCAAGCAAAGAGACCCTGCACCTCTTTAACTCTGCTGGACTTCTGAATAGGTCAGTGGTTACGTAGTCCAGACTGATCTGGAACCCTCTCTCCAGGAACTCCATTGAAACGAACTTATTGTTGCACAGTCTTGGCTGAAGACTTGAAAAATATCCCATAAACAAACACCAGGTTATCTGAGGCTTGTCCACACGATTTACCAGCACCCTTTCGCATTACAAAGATGTGAAAGGAACACTAGGGAAATGTGTCAACCCCTATTGGCAGGAACCAGAGATTTTTTCAGGGAAGGGCAAGGGATTCCAATCCAGAATCTCTTTAGATTCTTGAAACTGAAAGGATTATGCAAAGATAAAAAGCAAAAGTAAACACTAAAACTGTGAACCAAGAATGAGCACAAAGGAGGGAAATCCTTCTATGGAAATAAGCTTTCCTCCAGAGGAGAAAAACAATAACTTGATGAAAAAGCTGTCAACCTGGAGTAATAAGTGGAGGAGCCCAGGGTGCACGGTGCCTCCTGAGTCCCGTTTCTCTGCTAAAACACTTTGTTTTTAAATGGAAATTAATGTTTGGTAGCTGAGAGACTGATGTCTCCAACGCCAGCTCCATTGTGGAGTGGAGACACAAACAACAAATGGGAAGATGATTTCAGGAGTGGGTTAAGCAGACGGTGAGAGGGTGCAGTGGAGTGAGAAAAAAAAAAACAGAAACAAGCAAATTCTATGAAGTCTGGTGCAAAGGTAGAGGCAGCTCGATTTAAGAAGTTCCTTCTCCTGGGTTATGAATTTGTGCACTAAAGTGTTATTTGTTCGGCATCCGCTCAGTGTCTTACAGCCCATGCTGGGCTCTGGGGACACAGTGGGGGGTTGGGGTGGGGGAGGAGCTAACATCCGCGCAGCCCCTCCCATTTCCCAGGCAGCGCTTAGAACTACCTCCCAGCGCTGGGAAGTGGGGGGACCAGCCTCAGACTGAGGTCTTTCCAGCTTCAGAGCTCACTGTCTCCCTGTTGTTTTGGAATCTCTGTTGTGGGTTTGTTTTTATTTTTACTTTTAATCATGGCTAAAATCTTTATTTCTATTGTGGAATGCCACTTTTCCTTTGATCTTGGAAGCTGCTTTGGGCCACAGTGTTCTTCTGACCCAGAGAACCATATTCTCAGGTGGTATGTGACTGATTCCACCTTCTCTTTCCAGTGACTATTTTTTTTCCCCCTTACTCTCTGAAAAGGTTTCTTTCTAAGCTCTGAATGATGCTTTCTGTTGCCAGATATTCTTCCTGAAATCCTCCCAGGGTCTTCTCTACTTCCCAAGACAAAGGCCTCCTCCCTCCAAACCAAACTCAGTATAAACCAAAATGAAAGCAGGGAAAGAGACTCGGTGAATTACTGAAGGTGCTCCAGGATTTTCACTTTTCCCATTCTGAAATCAATTTCTATTTGAAAGACAAGGACATGTTTACAGTAGAACATGATAAAACGAAGGTCCTTGTGTTTGATTCAGAGAACTCTAATGCAGTTGCTGTAGGAGAATTGTAAATAAATATGATTGTGAAAACTTTAAAATTATAAGACATTATGCCCGTGTCTTTAATTTTAACCATTCATTCATTCACCTGATGGTTATTGAGCACCTACTACGTGCCAAGCACTGCAGTGCTGAGGATACATTGGCAGTAAACAAAGTAGACAAAAAAAAAAAATTCTTGCTCTTGCAGGGTTTATAGTCCAGCTCTGTGGATATTGACTGGGGAAAACAGTCAATAAACCTAACAAGTAAGTACATTATATGTTAGAAAGCGGTAAGTGCAAAGAAGGAAAATAAAGCAGGGAACGGAGTATCGAGAGTGTGGTCGCATTGCAGTTTTACACGGGGAGGCCAAGGAAAGCCTCACTGAGATGACACGTTTGGTTAAAGGTGTGAAGTGAGGGAATGGGTGTTCAGCCTGAGGGAACAGCAAGTACAAAGGCCCCAATAAAGCATGCTGGGCATGTGTGCTTGGAAAAATGAAGAGCCGAGGCACAGAAGGTGAAGGAGTAGGTGAGGTCCAGCTGTGGAGGCCTTTGGTGGCCATTCCCCTTTGGTGGGATGGGAGCTATTTCAGGGGTTTTAAGCCGGATGGACAAGATTTGACTTAGTTTTAATGGAGGTTAATGAGGTCAAGAGAGGGATTTTTAAGAATGGGAAGATAACAACATGTTTGTGTGCTGTTGTAAACAATCCGTGAGGGAGAAAATAAGATGATGCAAGAAAGAGAGGGGAGAATCGCTGGCGAGATGCCCTTGAGTAGGGAAGGGGGTTTGGGATGTAGAGCAGGAAGAGAGGGTTGGCCTCAGGATCACAGACAATTCATCTGCGACAGGAGGGAAAGTACAGTGTGTGTATGGGCACCGATGCACATGGTGGGTCGATGTGGCAGTGGGAACTTGTGGAAGTTCTCTCCTGGTTGCTACATTTTTTTTTTTTTTTTTTTCAGAGAAGTGGAAAGCAAAATCATGAGCCGAGGGTGAGGACGGGGGAGGAGGAGGTATTGGAGGTTTGAAGAGAGAGGACATGAACTAACCGTCTAGGAGAGAGGAAGAGCAGAGGGACTGGGGAAATGCAGGATTACCAGGTGGCAATCCTGGTTTCTGGTCATGGATCTAAGATGAGAGCAGCCACATGGGTATGTTCTTTTCCAGCCGTGCTGAGCTACACTCGTGCAGGCACAGAGCAAGTCGAGAGTCAGATTTAACCAAGGCAATGGTTTTGCCGAGTGAATACTATGTAGGGAAGGAGAGGCAAGGGAGTTGGGGATATAAGTAAGTGAATGATAAGCTGCTTTAAGAAGCTAAGTGGAGATATGGAGGATATTAATGATAGTGAACAGATGGTAGGATCAGTGCATCATAGGTCTCCGTGGATTGGGAGGGTACTGAAGGGAGTGAGCTGGAAATCAAGGAAGTGGTGGCTGGGATGCTTGAAATGGACGAGAGAGGCAGCGGGGTTTTGGCAATGACACGGTCTAGAGCATGACTGTGGGGGAAGCTGAGGTAGGGTGGAGGACAAGATATTTGATGGAAAAGTGGCCAAGGAATCTAGAGGCAGGGCTGTTGGGAGGCTCCCCTGTGGATTTGGAAATCACGAAGTATTTTATAACATAAGTAATGTTGGCAAAGGTAACAGTGAGTCAGGGGCTAAAATCTTGAAGGAATGAGAGGAGATGGGGAGTTCCCTGGCAGTCCGGTTATTAGGACTCCGCGCTCTCACTGCCAAGGGCCCGGGTTCAATCCTGGTCTGGGGAACTAGGATCCCCCAAGCCCGTGCAGCATGGCCAAAAAAAAAAGAATGAGAGGAGAGTGATAGGGGGTGACTTTCTCTTGGTAACTGCAGCGAGGAGAAGCAGCCTGTGGTCGAGTCTAATGACAACTCTTAAAAGGTAGTGAGTATAGGGCTTCCCTGGTGGCGCAGTGGTTGAGGGTCCACCTGCCGATGCAGGGGACATGGGTTCGTGCCCCGGTCGGGGAAGATCCCACATGCCACGGAGCAGCTGGGCCCGTGAGCCATGGCCGCTGAGCCTGCACATCCGGAGCCTGTGCTCCGCAAGGGGAGAGGCCACAGCAGTGAGAGGCCCGTGTACCGCCCAAAAATAAATAAAAAAGCTGGTGAGTATAGAGAGAAAGGAAGATGTTTGACACAGAGGAGCAAGGAGGCCAACTTTGGAGGTGGACTCGGGGCAATAGCACGATGAGAGTGGGGGCGAAAACAGCAGAGGAAGCAGTGACCGAAGGTTTCAATTAGAATAAGAAAGTGAAGAAAATGTTCAAAGTTTGAGGATAGAGAGGAATTTGCTGATGAAGTACTAGGGTTCTGAGGACAGAGTGGAGAGGATTGGGGTACTGGGCTGTCAGAACTGTATGGGGGTGACAGCCTGGTGATGATGCTTATTTGCCTGCATCCCTGGGAATCCTGGGCTTGTATTAACCACCTTAGCTGAGGTGATGGGATGGGGCTTGTTGGTTTTGAAGGCTGAGAATATATGTGCTGGGAAGGAAGATAGTTCGGTAAAGGCAGGTCTCGCCAGGACATCTTAGAGCTTTTTCTCCTCTCAATTGCAAGTGTATACAGTGACTACTTAGGAGAAAAGTAAATGAAAATGCATCAAAGCCCTCATAACAGTTGTATCAGGCTGGTGGAATTATGGACAATTTTTCCTTTCTTTTTCACTATTTTCCCCTTGAAGGCCATACAAAGATCTCACCACTGAACTCCGTGTAAAAATTCTACTACCTCTTGCTTGTAACTTAAATAAAACATCTAGTGTACTCTTTTACAGGGTTCAACTAATTTTATCTAGAGTCACAGAGGAAAAAACATGCATTAAAAACAACGATGACTAAGATGGGAATAAAGACACAGACCTACTAGAGAATGGACTTGAGGACACGGGGAGGGGGAAGGGTAAGCTGTGACAAAGTGAGAGAGTAGCATTTACATATATACACTACCAAATGTGAAATAGATAGCTAGTGGGAAGCAGCCGCATAGCACAGGGAAATCAGCTCTGTGCTTTGTGACCGCCTAGAGAGGTGGGATAGGGAGGGTGGGAGGGAGGGAGACGCAAGAGGGAAGAGATACGGGAACATATGTATATGTATAACTGATTCACTTTGTTATAAAGCAGAAACTAACACACCATTGTAGAGCAATTATACTCCAATAAAGATGTTTAAAAAAAAAAAAAAAAAAAAAAAACGTTGACCACAAATAATACCCCTGCTGATGATATTTCCCTGGGTGTTCTTAATGTGTTTTCACAGGATATCCCAGATAAAGCAAATGCCTTTCTGTCCTTGAATATGGCTAAGTATGATGCATCCTGCCCCAGACTGCACTACGTTTTGTTGGCCAGATCCAAACTCTCAGGTTCTTCCAGGAAGTGTGTTTCTAAAACTTTCAAAAGCCTGTATAGAGAGTTCTTTTGTGCCCAGTTGGACAGATTTGTAATTATTAACAACTGAAGGGTTCTTTATGTCTTTAGATAGCTCATTGTTTGCTAACAACCCTCGGGCTGTTAGAGCTGAAATTATTCTAAATTTTCAGTTTGGTTATCAAATGTCTTTCTTTTTATTAGATGAAGAGTGCAGTTATTCCCTTAACCATCATCCATCCTTATCCCCAGCAGGACTTTCTTTGTAATTAAACCTCCTGGTTCTGCAAACCAAGATTATTGCACAAACGTGTGTAGAAACTTGCCAGTCCATGATCTACTTAACATACTAAACACCATAGAATATTTTTACCATTAACTATCATATCCTGCTTTAAAGAAAGTATATTAATTTTCCTCTTGGTTATAGGTAGAACACTGTCTTATCTAAAGAGAGACAACACTGAAATTGAACAGAAGTTTGGGGAATACCCTTAATCGCAGTGTATTTCTAGAATGAATGAATAAATATTTGATTAGTATTTCAAAGACTCTCTTAACCTCCAAGCATTTCAAGGGATTGACCTGGATCTTGAGTTATGAAATCCTGCAGAAAAAGTAAGAACTTCTTGAAACTAGCAACAGAGAAAACTGAACTGTATTCTTGAATGTGTCTAACAGTAAATCCCTCTGTCAGCTTGGGCAGTTGGCTTAACCTGTCTGGTCCTCAGTTTTATCATGAAAAATGACAGGATTTGACTAAAACTATAAAATTATGTGGAGTATGAAGGGATCATAGGGATTTGAAAATTTGCTTCAAAAGAAACTAGGGGTTCTAATTTCCAGTTCACTTCTTTTCCATTATATTGTGCTGAGCTGTAAGCCACTTCCAAATCAAAAAGTTGGTTGATTCCAACTTTAAAAGTAGTTTCAAAATTGTGGCGACTTTGAAAGCAGATTTGTACATGTCCGTCTCCACCGCCATTCACACCTCATGCCTACTGAGCCATCTCTGAGGAGTTTTGGATCAAAGCTTCTATGTCGTGGTGATGGTTGCACAACTCTGTGAACGTACTAAAAACCATTGAATTGTATACTTTAAATAGGGGGATCGTATAGCATGTGGTTTATGTCTCAATAAAGCTAGGTCAGAATCCTTTTGTTTGCAGGTAATTGGAACCAACTCAAACCAACTTAAAAAAAAGGGGGGAGTTAATAGCCCATGTCATTGAAAAGTCCCACACTAGATGTCCAGGCATGACTAGGTTCTGGTCTCAAACAATAACATTAAACCCCAGATGCCTGCTCTGTCTCTCAGTTTTCCTCTGTGGGAGCTTCAGTCTCAGGAAGACTTTCTCCACAGGTGGCCCCTGGCAGTCCTCAGCTTATATTTTCACCAATTTAGCAACTCTAGCTGAAGTATCTCCAGCAAAAGTCCTCGGACTGAATGTCATTGGCTTGGTTTGGGTCACATGACCATCCAATAATAGCATCTAATAATGATAACACTTACTACGAACGAACTCTATTCTTACAACATCCCATTTTATAGATGAAGAAATCAAGGCACAGAGAGGTTATGTGCCTTGCCCAGGATCACACAGTAGTGAGTATAGGAGCTGGATTTGAAACTCAGGCAGTCTGCCCCTAGAGTTTGTGGTCTTGTTGGTCTTAAGGACTATGCTGCCCCCAGTCATTGGAGTCAAGGGAAAGGAATGAATGCTCTGATTGGTTGGTCCTGGAGCAGATCTAGTATTTGCAACTGCATTCTCTCCTGATGTCCTCTGTTCCAGATCTCTGGGGATTGATATTGTGTGTGTGTGTGTATATATATATATATATATATATATATATATATATATATATATATGTATATATATGTGTGTGTATGTATATATATATATATATGTATGTATATATATGTGTGTGTATGTGTGTATATATATATGTATGTATATCTGTCAGATGGTTATATATCAGATGTTACTGAATTTTAGGTTTGTGAGCACTCTGCTTCAGAGACTGCAGCCATCTCTTCATCATGTTCTCTGTAATCACCATCACCACTCTGACTGTAGCCATTTGGAAGAGAAGCCACAGAGTTTGTTAGTAATAGTAAACTCAGGCCCCCTGTCCCAGAATCAGAAGAACCATGTTAAGATCTTGGCCTGTCTTAAAATAATACACCAGTCTACAACCTTGGAAAGGAACAATAGAGTAACTGTTCAGTGTTTCATCAGCAACAAGAAGTTAAGGGAGACTTTAAAAATTACTCACCAGAATAAGTCGTAGCTAATAGACACACCCACTTATTTATTTTTGGCTGTGTTGGGTCTTCATTGCTGCATGTGGGCTTTCTCTAGTTGCAGTGCATGGGCTTCTCATTGCAGTGGCTTCTCTTGTTGCGAAGCACGGGCTCTAGGCACATGGGCTCAGTAGTTGTGGCTCGCAGGCGCTAGAGCACAGGCTCAGTAGTTGTGGCGCACGGGCTTAGTTGCTCTGCGGCATGTGGGATCTTCCCAGACCAGGGATCGAACTCATGTCCCCTGCATTGGCAGGAGGATTATTAACCACTGTGCCACCAGGGAAGCCCAAACATTCGTTTTTTTTTTTTTTTTTTTTTTTTTTTGCGGTACGCGGGCCTCTCACTGTTGTGGCCTCTCCCGTTGCAGAGCACAGGCTCCGGACGCGCAGCATGTGGGATCTTCCCGGACCGGGGCACGAACCTGTGTCCCCTGCATCGGCAGGCGGACTCTCAACCACTGTGCCACCAGGGAAGCCCTCGTTTTTTTTTAAAATGTAGATAGTTAGAAAATTAAAAGAAGTTTTTCCGTCTTTTTCTAATGCAGGAAATAAACTTACCCATGTTAAGTATTTCTAAGGTGTCAATTACTTCGCACCACTGTTATTGGAATCACCTGGGATGCTCTTTATTAAATCATAATGCTTGGGCTTCCCTGGTGGTGCAGTGGTTGAGAGTCCGCCTGCCGATGCAGGGGACACGGCTTCGTGCCCTGGTCTGGGAGGATCCCACATGCCGCGGAGCGGCTGGGCCCGTGAGCCATGGCCGCTGAGCCTGCGCGTCTGGAGCCTGTGCTCCGCAACGGGAGAGGCCACAGCAGTGAGAGGCCCGAATACCGCCAAAAAAAAAAAATCATAATGCTTTGTGGTGGGCCTGGGAATATGCATTTGTTAAACACCCTAAGTGATTCTTATGGCCTCTAAAGTTTGAGAATCATCATTGTAAGTAGCTGGGGAAAGTGGCTAGGCTCTTAAAAGTAGGACCTTAGGGGGCTGAAGTTGAACCAAAGGCAACATCCATATGAGGCATCTTCCCTTGGGTACAGAAAGGGGGGCTGCTAACAGTCTCAGATTTCAAGCAGCTCTAATTGTTAGGTGGTCCTGCTACAGTTTATCTCTCCTCATTCTTTATGTTCAGAGGTGTGGGTGTCTATATTCACTGTTAGCTCTGTAGAGCAGAAAAAAATAACACTAACCAATAAACTTCAGTGAGGAATTTTTCAGATGAAAAAAGTGTTCCTGTGAGCTATAAACCATGACTTCCAACAGTAGCCATTTAATATTAATAATAGTAATTGCTAAATAATAAGAGCTAACATTTCCTGACTATACAGTGCTGGGTGTTTTATAGGCATTATCCCATTCTGTCCTCCAGTCACCTTACGGATGAATAGGTGCTGATGTTACCTCCGTTATCAGACAGGGAGACCCAGGCACAAATGTTAAGTCGCAAAAGTGGGGCAGAGTTGGGACTGATGGGGTTCAGGACACGCTACCCCAAAATATGGCACTTGGCATATTGAATATTTTTAGCTGAAGGAATTTGAGAAAACAGCACAAGCAGGAGGGTCACCCTGACCTTTCAAGCTCTGTGTTCTGCCCTGACACAGGTTCTAAAACCCTCAGGGGAGAGGTGTCTTCCCTACACCTGGAGGAAAGGAGCATCCTTATCTCCAAAGACAAAGGGACCTCGGAGAGAACCTGAACAAACAGGATTTGCCAGGTTTCCCCCAGTTTACTGCAGTTACCTCACACTGCTTAACCTATCATATTCCTCCACCACTGTACAATCTCCATCAAAACCGGCGTAAGCATACTCAGGCTTAATTGTTTTGTGGGGTCTTCATTTCCATATGAAGGCTCTCGTGTCATGTAAAACTTACGTTAAATAAACGTGTATGCTTTTCTCCTGTCAGTTTACTTTTCAGGCCCAGCCAGGGACCCTAAGAGGGTCGAGGAAGACTTTTTCCTTCTCCACAGAACATTCAGACCAAGTCCACTTAACATGAAAGCCCATCTGCTGTTTGAGCCATATCGGCTTGTGCTCTCAACAAGAATTTATTTTTCTCCACGAGACTGAAAACAGAATATGAAGAAACATTGACTGCAACACACATACATTTATCATAAACTTATCTGCAAGGAAAGACCCTCCTAGGACTCGCCATTCTAAGAGTTCTTATATGTCTCAGATACCTGGTCACTAAAATTAGGAAACAGTGGTACCCATGTCCTGTGGGCCCCTTTGATGCTGCTTGAAAGTTTCAAGGGTCATATTTCTCCTACTTCCCTAGGTCTTGGATTCTTGACTTTGGATGGCCAGTTATAATTGCTGCTCTTGACTTGTCCTAAAGCCTTTATGCTGGATGCAGTCGAGAGGGATCATATGCCTGGGAAAATCAGGCACAGCGATCTATCTAGAGATGCATAAAACCACACCAAATTACTTTTGCTCAAATTCAGGCACCCACTTTGAGCCAGGCCCTGAGTTGATATAATGGGATATCCAAAGATATAGGACCTCAGAAATTCATAGAGCAGGTGGGATACGTGCACAAATCATTACAATACAAGGCAAGATGCAGTAGAACATGTGAGCTTTGGAGTCAAACCGGCCCCAGTCCAGTGCCCCCACTGCCCTTTTAAAGTACCTAACCTTTCTCTGCCTCAGTTTTCTCATCTACAAAAGGGAACAATAATAATAACGGTGTGTCCTCATGGAGGTCATTGTGAGGATTGAAGGAAATAAAATGTATAAAGTGCGTTGCATGATTCCTGTCCCATAGTGTGTGCTCAGTAAGTAAGCTTATTACCAGCTTTATTTACTGATGTAGACAAAATGTTATTTGGGGTGAGAGGAAGAAGTTATTGCTTCTGATAATTGAGGAGGACTTCTTTGGGGAGGAGCATTTGATCTGGGCCCAGAGGGTGGGGTTTCTGTGAGAGAGGAGGGGTTATCCCATCAGCGGGAGTGCAAAGCACGGAGATGGGGCAGGTTAGCACGTGTAGGGAATGGTGAGCGATGCAGGATGGCTGAGGCACGGAGGGTGGGCCAGCTGCAGAACGGGAGGAGGGAAAGTCTGGTCAGAGGTAGTCTGTGGAAGTTCACCAATGGTGCTAATCATTATGTGACCGAGCAAAGGGCTTGTGTGCCCGCAGCGCGGAAAGCCAGACTGACAGCAGGAGTTTGCAGCAAAGTAAGGACTTCTTACAGAGCGCCAAGCCAGGGAGGGGGAGACAAGCCTCAGATACACTCCAGCTTGGTCTTTGAGTTAGGGGTCATTTTAAGGAGAAGAACAAAGAACCTGGTCATCATCGTCTTGTGACATTTCTTAATGGTGCTTTCGGAAGTCAGTATGTCTCTGGTTTACCATTCTCTGCCCGGGTGGTCCATGGCTTGGGGGTCTGTGAGCTCATCTTGCCCTGGAGAAACAAGCTGAGTTTGTCCCTTAAAGATGACATCTAGAATAGCAATTTTAGTACATTAACAATGTTATTGACAACAGCAATCTTAGTCATCTGACTGGTTGATTAGTGTTCAGTTAGCACGGAATTGAGGTCAGAGGGGACAAGAATGGGACTACAGTTTTGGAGAGAGTGTTTAATCATCAACTTGGTAAGGGAACTTAGTTTTAGGGGAACTTGGTTTCAATTATATTTATTTCCCAGTCCAACTTCAGTCTCGGGTGCCAAACACCCAGTAAAGCAGAATTGTACTGCCTTCTTTTTCCTCTCCCACCCGACTCCTCCCTTTTTTTTTTTTTTTTTTTTGCGGTACGCGGGCCTCTCACTGTTTGGCCTCTCCCGTTGCGGAGCACAGGCTCCGGACGCGCAGGCTCAGCGGCCATGGCTCATGGGCCCAGCCGCTCCGCGGCATGTGGGATCCTCCCGGACCGGGACACGAACCCGTGTCCCCTGCATCGGCAGGCGGACTCTCAACCACTGCGCCACCAGGGAAGCCCTCCTCCCTTTTTTTCCATTGAAAATACTCAATATCCTAGTCAGGGCCGATTTGGAGGCAAGGAGAATTCCCTGGCAGCCTTAGAAGGCAACTCTTTTAGAAGTCACGAGTGCATCACCGAAGTTCTACTCTCCCCAGCCCCACCTTGGCTGTTGCTAGCTACAGCCGCAGGAGCCCAGATGGTGCAACTTGAGTGTAACTGTCATTGGGCAGCAGAGGACCCCAGGCCCTGGGGGTCAGGGAAAGGAAGGAGAACCAATCTTGTTTTGCAGAGAGAGAGGAGGATGCCGGGAAGAATTGTGTGGAAAGGGTGATTTAGCTGGTATCTGCTTGAATGTGGGATTGATTCACTCCTACTCAGAGGTTCTTGGAGCCCAGAATGTTACATAAGTGAAATGCCTGATGCATTTGGTCTCTGTAACACTTAATCCACCATCTCCGCCCCCCCACCCCGTTCAACATTTTCAATATTTGTAACATACAGTGATAGCTAAAGGGCAGGACTTGATGTTTCACATTTTAAAAATTAAAAGTAAAGCCCTAACCGTTCTCTTCTTTGTCCCTCTAATTGGAGGTGGCCATGTCCATGTCTTCATAAGAAATGAACGCATTCAGGGAGTTGGTACAGGGCTGGAGTCATGTGTGATCTTGCCCTAAGTAAGGCCTCAATTGGGAAGTGTTTAGGAGAGAGGCTGGAAGCTTGTTCAGTCTATAATTAGACTGGCTGTACTGGTTTTTCTTTGGTTAGTAAATGCACAAGCATTTAGATGTGCCAGGATTTGGGTACAGAATTGCTACATTGTCAGATTCAGAGCAAACTGAAAGTAAGTATGTCACAGTCAGCATTTTCAGAGAGCAGACAGCACTTCAAGCTTAGGCCTGGTTTAACCTGATTCACAGTCAGTCAGCTTCCACAGCACCAGTTGTAGGAATGAAAGGTAAATATGCAGGTCTAAATAAATGACCTTGTGGAATTGTTAAGAAATCGCTGAATTTTTTTTTTGTTCCCTTGAATCAGTTGGTGAATGTTTGTACACATATCCAAACAGGTTGCTTCCAGGCTGCATACATTATAGTAAGTATCGTTTGATGCTTACTTACCTTCAATCACAGGAAATACTGGCAATACCTTGCATTTGTATAAAGCCCTTTTGCTGGCTCCACCTCATCTGATTCTGCCCAGAGCCAAGAGAGCCATAATAAACATTATCCTGACACTGAAGTTGGACAGATTGCACAGGGTGACAAAGTTCAACAGGGGCTAGCCCAGAAGGACCAGCCAGCTGGGTTTTCTGCCTCGAGGTCCAGTGTGTGGGCCTCTCCTGCGTGTTGTCACAAGAATAGTATGGCTCCATTGAGTTTTCTAAAGCCCTGATTTTTCAGCTTCCCAAGAGAACTGGAGCAGGTCTTTTTGTTTCTTTTTTATGTTGACCCAATTACACATCTTTTCTCTAGATTTCTCCATCCTGTAGGACGTGGCAAGCAATTTTTATGCATAGCCAAGGATTTTTTAAAACCAACTTTGTAAGCAAAAATCTGAATTTCTTTGGAGCAGGAAACAGGGAAAACAAATACCTTATCTATGCTGATCGCTCCCATAGAGTCGCTAAGCAAAACTCTAAAAGGGATTGTGTTTTAGAAATTCAAGTTATCTTGTTGTCACCTAAAATAAAACCCACCTTGATTCTAAATTAGTGTAGCTACTGTGGAAAACAGTATGGAGGTTTTGCAAAAAACTAAAAATAGAACTCTCATATACCCACTCCTGGGTACATCTCCGGAAAAAAAAACAAAACACTAATTCAAAAAGATACATGCACCCCAATGTTCATAGCAGCATTATTTTCAATAGCCAAGATATGGAAACAACCTAAATGTCCATCAACAGACGAATGGATAAAGAAAAGTGGTATATAGATATATATATAGATCACACACACACACACACACACACACACACACACACACAGTGGAATACTACTCAGCCATAAAAAAGAATGAAAATTTCCCATTTGCAGCAACACGGAAGGACTTGGAGGGTGTTATGCTATGTGAAATAAGTCAGAGAAGGACAAATGCCGTATGATACCACTTATATGCGGAATCTAAAAAATACAACAAACTAGTGAATGTAACAAAACAGAAGCAGACTCTCAGATACAGAGGACAAACTAGTGGTTACCAGTGGGGAAATGGAAGGGAGGAGGGGCAAGATAGGGGTGGGGGAGTAAGAAGAACAAACTCTTTTGTATAAAATAAGCTACAAGGACATATTGTACAGCACAGGGAATATAGCCATTATTTTATAATTATAAATGGAGTATAATCTTTTAAAATTGTGAATCACTATATTGTATACCTGTAACTTACATAATATTGTATATTAACTATACTTCAATTTAAAAAAGAACAGAAAAAAAAACCACCTTCCCTTTAACTGTAGCCCTAGCTCTCTCTCCATCCTCTCCTTCACAGGCCAACTTTGGGGAGACCTGGCTGCTTCCCTATCCTCGTTTCCTCCTCTCCCTCTCACCTCTCACTCTTCTCCAGCCTGGACACTGCCAGGTTTTTCTTAAGCTCACCAGTGGTCTCCATGTGAATCAATTCGGTGGGCAGTTTTTAGGACACAATTTAATTCCTCTCTCAGCAGGATTTAGTATACATAGTGACCTTGGGAAATTTACTTAACTTCCTCATAGGACTGTAGCGGGGTCTAAATGAGATAGTTCATGAGAAGTAGTTAGCACAGTGTCTGCTACAGCGATAAGCAATAGTGAATGTTAACCATTGCTTTCAGCAGCACACTTTTCCTTGGTTTCAGTGACACTGTTTTCTTGTTTTCCTCTTAACACCTTCAATCCCTTCTACTTTTCTATGGTATCATGAAATGTTGGAATTTATTCCACAAATCATTTAGCAAGTGCATATTTCTTGCCAGGAAATTTTCTTGGCTCTCGGAATCCAGCAGTGAATAAAATTAAGTTGCTGGCTTCGTGGAGTTACATTTGGAGCTGGGAAATTATAAAAATTAATATATACTATACCAGATGGTGATTGACATATAGTAAATATAAATATAGTATATAGCATATACTACTATGTTATATAATACTATATTATATATAATGAACTCTATGTCAAGTGGTTATATATCAGATATTAATAAGCTTTAGAAAGCAGGGAAAGGGGAATGGATGAATGCTTCAATTTAGGATAGGCCGCTCAGGGAAGTCCTCACTGGTTGGCTTATATTTAACTAGAGGTCTCAGGAAGTGGGAAGTAATACACGTAGAATATCCAGAAGACCATTCAGGCAAAGGGAACAGCAAGTACAAAGGCCCTGAGGCGGGAAGTACTTGGTACATTTGAGGGACAGCAAGAAATCAGTGAGGCTGGAGCAGAGTGAGCCCAGCAGGAGAGGGGTAGACAAGGAGATGAAGTCGGAGAAGCAGCCTGGGGTGAAGAGAGGGGCAGAGCAGATCCTGAGGCATTTTTCAGGCATTGTAAGGACTTCGCTTTACTTCGAGTGAACTTAGAGGCCATTGGAGGGTTTTGAGCAAAAGAATGACTTTAGTTTTAAAATAATCACCCTGGATTCTGTTTGGAGAATAGACTATTGGGGGCAAGGGTGGAGGCAGGGAGCTGGTTAGGAGGCTATCAAGATAGTCCAGCATCTCTCTGGGTCTGTTGCAGGCCCTTCCCCTCTCATCTTGCTCTCTCTTCTAGACCACGCTTGGCTTCAAAGAGCATCGAAGTGCCTACAACTCCCACACCCAACTCTCTTGTTCCTCCCTTTCTTCTGACCTCCAGTCTTACTTATCCATCTGTTTACTTCCGTCTGCACTCGATGGCCACTCAGTGTGTCCGAATGTACCTACACTCCTGCACGTCCCCTCTGGCTCCTCTGGGGTTGCACCTGTCACCCAACCAATTGCTCAGGAGTCCTCCTCCAACCCTTTAGAACACCATATCTGGGGAATCAGTAAGTCCTATTCTTTTTATCCCACAGCATTTCTCAGCTGAATTCTCCACTCTATTCCAAGCCTAGTAGAGAGCAGTAGCCTCCTAGCTGGTAACTGAATCTACTCAGCCCCTCCAGCTACCACTGGCTTGTTAAATGATATTTTCCACAAAAATGCAGAACTCTATGAGAAGCAGGAGAAATTTTTTTTTTCTGTAAAGATGTGCCTTTCTCACAGTGGAACAGCCTTTTCAGTTAGTAAAGGGGACCCAATAACATCTGAAGCGTTTGCTTTTGGATTATGTTACTGGCTTGGAGAGCTACCCAAGGACAGTAGGTATCCCACTAACATTTGCATGACTAGAATGCTACTTCTTAGAATAAAGAACGCTTTTCTTTATTATCATACCTGGGCAAACCCCAGATATGAATTGTAACGTTTTCCCTTGACCACAGGAAGCTTATTAACATCTGGTTTTGAATAATAGTTTTGTACCTACATCCTGCTACTCAGAGGACCCTGCTATGTAATTAGAGATTTTTTAAATTAAAAAAAGGAGGTGGAGTAGGTGTGGTACCTACGCATGTTCTCTTCTTTATTTAGTTTTATCAGAAGAAAGAAACTAGATTCTCTACTTCCACCCCAACTGTAGCAGGAGTGACCTAAAATGACCACAAATAATAACAATCAGATCATATGACTTCTCTGCTTAGAATGGATCAGTGGTTTCTAATTGCCCTGGCAATCAATTCTAGATTCCCTCCTCTGGCCCACCAGGCTCTATATGATCTGGTACTTGCCTTCTCTCCAGCTTTATCCCTTACTTTTTCCAGCTGCGATAGATTTATCTCCATTTCTCAAATATACACCACTCTCCCCTCAGCTGTCTTTCTCTATTCCTTGTGCACCCCCTTGAAAGCTGTTCTTTCTTTAAGCTTCGACTTAAATGTCTCTTTATCTGGGAATCCTTCTCAGCTGCTAGATCTGGTTAGGTCTCCCGGTCATAGGCCCCCGTCACAGCTCTGTTTCTTGCCTGGAGCCCACAGCATACTGTACTTACTCGCTTAGCGTCGTTCTGCCCCATCAGTGCTTTGCTCTTCTCGTCCAGGTGCTGTTGATGGTCTCATTCTGCTGCTGTCTATGGTCTCATTCTGCTGCTGTCTCCCTACAGCCAGGCCAAAGCCTGACACACAGTGGGCCCTCAAAAAATATCAACTGGCTGGTTTGCCTGGCACGTCAGGGTGTTTCATAAAACAAAGTGTTTTCCAAGTGAGGATTGCAATTGCCACTCTCATTAATTTGGTGATTCATTTGATTCACAGGAGAAAGGTGCAGTAGTTGTTTCAAGTGTACCTCTTAAAAAAATGGAAACAAACAAACAAAAATGGAAACAGATTTTCCAAGGGGGATGGTGAACTAAGAGAGCAGGAAAGTTGGTATAATCCTGTGGCCGTTTATCCGCCTTGTTCTGGGTTTCATTTCACTTGGTTCTGTTTCATAAACTAATGACTTTCTATGCCTAATCCAGTAAAATAAGATTCCTCACACTCTAGATTTGAATTGATAAATGGAATATTTATAAATGGAATATTTCCTGCCATATCAATAAACAAATAATTTCATAGTCACCAAAGATTGCAGCCCTCCAACATGAGCTGGTGAGCTCTGAGGAAACTCAGGGCTGAAAAGAATACCTGCCATCTAGCAGCCATCAGACTGCAGTCACTCCGGGTGGTGAGCCCTGAGGAAACTCAGGATGCGTTAGGGATACTGGCCCGATAGCTGCGGTGCATATCAAAGGAAGGATTTCAGTGAGCCCAGACTCTTGCATCTTCCCATACGTAGAAAGGCGCTAAATTCCTTAACTTGAGATATCTGGTTTTCTTTGACTAACAGTAATCCTTTGACATTCCCGACTACCTGTCCTTTGTTGCAAAACTCCTATATATCCGGGCTCCTCCCCTCCCCTCCTGGGAGCAGTTTCTCAGAGTTATCCGAAACGCTGTCTCCTGGGCCGCAGTCCGCATTTTGCCCCCAATAAAACTTAACTGGCAACTCGCATGTTGTGCGTTTTTTTTAAGTCAACTGAATGAATATGCATAATGTGCTCTCCCTGAGCTGAAGGTCTAGGGAAGTCTGGGATAGTGAAGATAGAAAGTATCCTCACAAATGCCCAAATCCAAAATTGTTACTTTTGGAGTGGGAAGGGGGGAGGGGCAATTTAGGGGTAGGGAAATAAGAGGTACAAACTATTATGTCTGAAATAAGCTACAAGGGTATATTGTACAACACAGGGAATGTAGCCAATATTTTACAATAACATAAATGGAATATAACCTTTAATAGTGGTGAATCACTGTATCGTATGCCTGTAACTTATATAATATCCTACATCAACTATACTTGCATTGAAAAAGCAAGTTACTTTTCCCTCCCCCTGCCCAGGTTGCTATCAGAAGTTGCAGATACACTCTGTGGAGTTCGCTGCTGTGGTACCAGTATGTTTTATAATTTGTTTAGTAATGTCCATGAAATAAGGGATGCTTTCCCCATTTCCATTGGTGTAGGAGGCGCTCAAATCCTGCCTGGAATTTTGGAAAAGTTTTTTCCATTTTTAGAAGAGTTAACCCAAGCTTAAAGACTTCAGCTTCCTTTTTAAAACGTTGGCCCTTTTCTTCAGGAAATGTGTGTTTCTACCGGGATGCAAATGGGATTTCAAATACTGAAGGAAGTAGATTTGATTTACTGAATATACTCTTGGCAACTGAGAGAAGGCTATCTGAGATTTAAAAAGAATATTTACCAGGTTTGTCAGTATACCACTTTGGGTTACAAAACTGCACAAGGTTACAAGGGTATCGTGCCTGGAACTTATCGATTCTTTTCTTTTTAAAAATACCACCTAATTGTGGATGTGGTGACATAAAAACAAAAGCAATCATTCCCTTCCCAATTTCCATTCTAGTGAGGCTGACCCAAGGGCAGACTGAGATTTGAGTATTTTAAGGAAAAACAGCTTTAACCTTAGGCTGTAACCTCATGCATTAAACGTGAGCAGAAGGACACGAAAAGTCTGCTAATGAATATTACTTGCCATCTGTTGAAAAATAATATTACGCCACGGGGCTCCTACAGTAGTAAAAGTACGTGCTCTTTGAGTCGTTTTTTATTACAGTAATAGGTAATGGGTCACACTCTTACCTAATCACTCATGCAATTCAGATTTACCAAACGGAGATTTAAGGATGACCCTTGTGCTCACAGCACTTTGAGTCAACAGGTGTGAAGCATCAGGTCTCATTAGCCCTGGGGTTCAACAGTGTTGAGTTGTAGGTACGTAGTTACCAAACTATTTTAAATAAATATAAATTATTTATTCTGTCTGCCAAATAAAACTATTTCCAATTAACAGGACTACAGAAATGGAACACCAGTACTCAGTTTGGTGAAACGTCTCCCAACAAGACTATAAGTTCTGTGAAACAAATACAAAATTCTAAGAAGCTTTCACATTTAAATATGCTTGGTATATTTTAAATGTACATTCTGCCTTCCTTGGTTTGGTTTCTGGTGCCAGGTAGTCTTGAGTTTGCATCAGTTACTAGCTAATTCTTGTACCTTTTTGTGTCTCTCACCATGAACATCACGTGATGGGTATGTAAGATGTACTCAGTAAACTTCCCATTCAGGTAAGACATGCTGAAGTGTCTGCATTGCATTTCTTTCAAATAATTCAAGTAATACTTCAAAAGATTATGGAATTTTTCATCACTGACTAATTAAGGTCAGACAGCCAGGATTTCACTTGATTTATACCTAGAGGTTTTTTGTTTTTGTTTTTTTGGCTGTGTTGGGTCTTCGTTGCTGTGCGCGGGCTTTCTCTAGTTGTGGTGAGCGGGGGCTACTCTTCTTCGTTGCGGTGCGCGGGCTTCTCATTGCAGTGGCTTCTCTTGTTGCGGAGCACAGGCTCTACGCACGCAGGCTCTGTAATTTTGGTTCTCAGGCTTTAGAGCGCAGGCTCAGTAGTTGTGGAGCATGGGCTTAGTGGCTCCGCGGCATATGAGATCTTCTCGGACCAGGTCTCGAACCCGTGTTCCCTACATTGGCAGGCGGATTCTTTTGTTTTTTTTTTTTTTTTTTTTTTTTTGCGGTACGCGGACCTCTCACTGTTGTGGCCTCTCCTGTTGAGGAGCACAGGCTCCAGACGCGCAGGCTCAGCGGACATGGCTCACGGGCCCAGCCGCTCCGCGACATGTGGGATCTTCCCGGACCAGGGCACGAACCTGTGTCCTCTGCATCGCCAGGCGGACTCTCAACCACTGTGCCACCAGGGAAGCCCGGCAGGCGGATTCTTAACCACTACACTACCAGGGAAGTCCTATACCTAGAGATGTATTAATTCATACTTTCTTAAGTAAATGTCAATTATGCTGCCAAAACAGAAACCAGTAACAATCCAGAGATTGAATAGCAGGAAATAAACCCAAGGTTTTGAGAAGCTCTTGAATCTAATTTTATATAATGCCATTATAAGTATCAGTTTTGAACTAAATATAACTTGATCTGTTTATTTTCTTTGAAAGTGTAGGGAAATGGGGAAGCATTGGTGTGTGGTATCAGACAGACTTGGGTTTAAATCAGTCACTTCACGTGACAGTGGGCGTCTCTCAGTCTCAAGCCCCCTGTCCCAAGACTGTGACAAGGATGCTGTGAGGTATGTGTGTAAAAGTGTGTGGACATTGACCTGACCAGTGCCCACAGTAACTGCAGTCTCTCTTCTCTCTCTTCTCCCACTTCTTCCTCCAGCCCCCTCACTGATTTAGGGAGTCATTTTCCACATCTGTGCCTCAGTTTCCTCATCAAAAAAAAAAAAAGGCTAGACCATACACTCTTGAAGATTCTGAAAAGTTCTACAATTCTAGGCTTTAAATGTATAAATACTTAAAGGGTTCCTACCTGGAAAAAAAATATTGGTACCGTACTGAGAATTATGACTGATCTGTAAATGAAAGAATCTACAGACCATGAACTGTATTTACGCTAAAAGTAAATTCTTCTGAGGGGAAGTTAATTGGAAAATCCAGAAAGCATCAATAATTTCTTGCATTCACCTTAAAAGAGCAATGAAATTCCATATTCTGCAGTCTTGAAATGAGTAAAATGGAAGGATATAAATATTTATTGGAATGAGAGTGGAGCAAGAGAAGATCTGCTTTGTCTACTGGTGGGTGGTAACACATCTATGGATCATTGTTTGCACTAAGCATTTAATAATCCCATCTGTTGAAAATGTATATTCGGAGGTACTTTGAAATTGCTATAAGCTACCTAGAAATTGGCAGGGAAGTACTCCTGGAGAGATTCCAAACTCTGCAGCAGACCAAGAAGTCCAATATAAATCAGTATGTAATTATAAAATCCCATCTTTGGCCACAGCTCTTTAAATATATTTACTTAGGCCTGGTATAGACTTTTAACACCAGAATCTGGGACTGTAGAGTCCTTTGCTAACCTCAGATTCAATTCTGTTTATTTGACCTGAAAGACCCACTCCTCATTTGACCCAGCAATGGCAGAACTTCCTCCTGCCCCACCCCCCAGTGGTTGCTATGGCATCATCTCCTCTGATACCTCCATGCTCTCCTTATCTCCCGGGTCCTTTTAAGTAGATCATACCTCATTTCAAAAGTGAATTCCTGAGTTTTATAGCAACTTTATATTTCTTTTTCCTTCCCGTTACCTCTTTTTCACACCTGAAATTCACTTGGTCCATCCTGACCTAGCTTTTCATTCAGAAAAGCGCCATTACTGTACGTTCTTACCTCTCAATAGTGTATTTTATTTTTCTTTCTGTACTTCTTTCTTTAAAAATCTCAATTCACCGGTTTCCCTTTTCTCCCATCTCTTCTGTTTCTCACCCCACACTCTTGCTTTCTGCCCATTTATCACTAGGCCCTACACATATGTCTTACACAGAGGGATGGCATATTGAGAATTGGGCTGGCTCAGAAGGAGAAAAGGCTGGATACTTTGCAGGAGCTGTTAAAGGCATTTAATGGACCGTTACCTCTTTGGATGAAATCCGTTATGTAACTCTCTCTCTATGCGAAGTAGGAGTTTAAGAGAGTACCTAATGAGAAGGAGCAGTTTTCTACAAAAGAAATCAGGGTTTTATTTCCCAGGCTGTGGAGTTTCTCTGTGGCTTTAGAGATCCCTTCTCTTTCACTTCCCAGCTGCTGTTCCTCCTGGCCTCACAGCACAGCTGCTTACATATATTTACCAAATTAATCGTACCATAAGTGGTGTTTGGGGCTGCATTGTGTCCCCCTAAAATTCACGCGTTGAAGCCCTAAACTTCTGTACTTCAGGATGTGACTGTGTTGGGGAGTTCCCTGGAGTTCCCTGCGCTCTCACTGCCAAGGGTCTGGGTTCGATCTTTGGGTTCGATCCCTGGTCAGGGAACTAAAATCCCACAAGCTGCGCAGCCAAAAAACAAAAAAAAACAAGAATGTGACTGTGTTGGAAGATAGGGTCTTCAATGAGGTGATTAAGTTGAGGCCATTAGGTTGGGCCCTGTTCCAATCTGACTGGTGTCCTTCTAAGAAGAGGAAGTTTGAACACACCCGAGACACCAGGGGTGCGAGTGCACAGGGGAATGACCGTGGAGAAAGGCAAAGCAGCAAGGGGGCTGCCATCTGGAGGCCGAGGAGATTGGCCTCAGAAGAAACCAGCCCTGTTGGTCCCTTGATCTTGGACTTCGAGCCTCCAGAACTGGGAGAAAATAAGTTTCTATTATTGAAGCCACTCTATCATTGAAGGTATTGTGTCATGACAGCCCCAGAAACTACTATAAATGGTTATAATAACACCACATCTGTGTTATGAGGTCGCTGCAGGATCAAACAGGAGAATCCAAGATATGAGATCTAGAAAACAGGGTGAAACACCTCTCCAGCAGGAAATAAACTCACTGGAGAGGTGATCTGGAACATACGTGATACTGATATGAAACGTGTTTGGAAGATTCTTTTTCTTTCCAAGCCCAGTTCTGGGGTTTTGGCCTCCCTGGAAGTCAGGGAAGAAATTCCATGCCAGGCTTAGAACTATGGAAGTGTAAGCAAACCTAGCAGCATCCAAAGAGTGCTGCCTCCACACTGATGCTCTGAATGTCTGCTGCGTGGAGTTACTCTGAGAGTGACCGGCTTAGATCTGGGTGAGAGTGAGGGTCACACTGAGCTTGCCTCAGTGAACCAACCCAGATGGGGGTGAGTCAAGAGGTGCTGTTCAAGAGCGTGGCGCACTGTCACTGTGCAGCTGGATTGCGGTTCCAGCTTTATGGAGTTAGCTTCAAACAAGTCTTTAGAAGTACTTTATACAGTAACTGAGTCCCTCCATGGATTTACCGGCCTCCACCTCAGTTCTGCAGTTTTGACTTGCATAAAGCCACAGTGACTGCTGGCTTGATTCAGTATATTAAAGAAGAAAAAAATGTGTTTTACATACCCTGTTTTGTGGGCATCTTTAAAATATGTCCTTACAAAACCTTCATTTTGGGCTTCCCTGGTGGCGCAGTGGTTGAGAGTCCGCCTGCCGATGCAGGGGACACGGGTTCATGCCCCGGTCCGGGAAGATCCCACATGCCACGGAGCGGCTGGGCCCGTGAACCATGGCCGCTGAGCCTGCGCGTCTGGAGCCTGTGCTCCGCAACGGGAGAGGCCACAACAGTGAGAGGCCTGCATACCGCAAAAAAAAAACACAAACAAAAAAAACTTCATTTTTGTTCCTTTTTGTTTCCAATGGGTAGGAACAGTATATTAATATAACTCATATGTTGCATAGTTTGCTTGGAATTGTCAGTGAATCATCACAGAAAATATGACATAATTTTCAGAGATGAATTGCACCAGAATTTTTAATTTTGGTGTGAGATAGGGATCTACTGCTGCTTTACTTTTCTCCATGTGAACTGCCAATATTTTCCTTTCCCTATTGATTTATAATGCTGCCTCTGCCATGGATTATGCTTCCAAATATGCTTGGGTCTCTTTCTGAGCTCTCTCTCTGTTGGTCTTTTTCCTGGTCATGGTAACTGAATACTACTGCTTATAAAATGAATTGATACCTAGAAAGGAGAATTCACCGTGTGTCCCCACTCACCATATTTTTTCCCAAAAGTTAGATGTTTTCTTCCACTGGATTTTAAAGTAACCTTGTCAAGTTTAGGAAAAACCCTTTTTGATCAGGTTCTGTTTCATTTATCAATTGATTTAGGGGAAATTGACATCTAGTTGATACTGCATCTTTCCCTCTATGAGCATGGAATACCTCAATATTAGTTTTAGGCTTTCTTTTATAGAAGAATGAATTTTTAAAAAACCCACTCGTGTATACTATATTCAGGTTCCCAGACGTTTATGAAAGGATTTCCATTGTAAGAACCACATTGGGTACTGATGGATTTTTATAATGAGCAAGTTAGCCCTCCTATTTCAAAGAGATCACAGTCTAGTAGAGAGGGGTGTGGTAGACATATAGACAATTTATTTAATATAAATTAGATTGTCAGAAATTCCCTGGCGGTCCAGTGGTTAAGGCTCCATGCTTTCACTGCCGAGGGCCGAGGTTCAATCCCTGGTCCGGGAACTAAGATTCCACAAGCCACATGGTGCGCTGCCCCACCCCCCAAAAGAAGGAGGCTGTCATAAATACTATAGTAAAATTTTACATAACATGTTAGCAGGGAAGGAAGATTAATTTTGACCTAAGAGATCATTTGGGGGGAAAGAGCTATTCATAATATGAGTATTAGTATGTTTATATTTGTCTCATATTTTCTGTAATGAGATACAGAGAATACGTGTCAGCCTCTATGTTTTCATATTTTGGCAACTAAATAAAAGTGGCCTTTGTTGTTTATGTTGGCATGTAGTCAGTATAAAAAATATTAATGAATATTTTGCATTTTGGGGATCCTAAGTCTTCAAAATGTAGTTTAATTAAAGTTAAATAAAATTAAAAATTCATTTCCTCAGTCCCAGTAGGCACATTTCAAGTGCTCACTGGCCACATGTGGCTAGTGTCTGCTGTATTAGACAGTCATTTGTTATACAGTTAATCTTTATCTGAATAAGGGAGGGCTTCCCTGGTGGCACAGTGGTTGAGAGTCTGCCTGCCGATGCAGGGGACACGGCTTCGTGCCCCGGTCCGGGAAGATCCCACATGCCGCGGAGCGGCTGGGCCCGTGAGCCATGGCCGCTGAGCCTGCGCGTCCAGAGCCTGTGCTTCGCGACGGGAGAGGCCACAACAGTGAGAGGCCCGCATACCACAAAAAAAAAAAAAAAAAACAACAAAAAATAAAAAAATAAATAAGGGAAAATATTTAAAGCACAGTAATTTAAATAGGTGTTTCTGGGCTGGAATTTTATGAATAATATACATTCTAATTGATAACCTGTATTCTAATGGGTTATATCTAAAACATTCTGCTATTTTTGGATTGAAGAAAATGCAATTCTGTTTGTAAAAGGATCAGATGGAGCTAATCAATAATGGGAAAAGCTTCCTCTCAGTAGGGCTTTGTCTAGAAAATAGTTTTGCAATTAGGAGTGTCAGGAGGCTACGGTGAAATTTATGGATTTTCTCCTTCTTTGGGTGGAGCAGAAATTCTAAATCAACCTTTATAAGCTTGTTGGTCTCTTCTCATATGTTTGATTTGTTTGTTTTTCTTCTTATTACCTGCAAGAGTCCCTTTCTACAGTTGAAAGGATTATTGTTTTTAACTCCAAATGACCAAACCCTGAAAAACCGACATGTTGCATTTTTGGTAACTTCTGATAGTTCCTATATATGTGTGTGTTAAGTGCATGCCCATGCTTGTAAGCGGGGGTGCCTGCCTGCTGGGTACCTGCATGATGTTATTATATATATTATATATATATATATATATATTTTTTTTTTTTTTTTTTTTTGCGGTATGCTCTGGACGCGCAGGCTTAGCGGCCATAGCTCACGGGCCTAGCCGCTCTGCGGCATGTGGGATCTTCCCGGACCGGGGCATGAACCCGTGTCCCCTGCATCGGCAGGCGGACTCTCAAACACTGCGCCACCAGGGAAGCCCCATATTAGATATTTTAAATCTTGTGCCTGGGGTAGCAGTTTCTTCCTTTAGTGAAAGACGTTCCTTCAATGGAATGTCAGAAATATTAACTAGAAGTACATCAGCCCCAGCTGATCTGGCAAGGAGCAATGAGAAATAATAGAACTATAGGATACCTTTCAAAACTGTCAGCTAGGATGGTGAGTACTTCAAAATACTCGTAGGAAATTTAACCTTCATTCCACAGTGATATGAGAATTGAGTTCTCATTTTGTGAAACTTGAAATGCAAAACTGGAAATCTAGAAGTGCTTGGAAATGATTAAAAAAAAAAAAGAGGAGGATTTACAGGAGCCTTCAGATAAAGTAAAGATGATGTAATTTTGAATTTCAAAAGCCCTGTTCATTTTCTTTCATCAAGGAAAGAACAGGAAACATGAAGAATATAGAAATCATCTTCATGGGGCTCTTAGGGATGCTGCTGTTCATTAACTGTTGGGGAGAAGCAGGAAAAGGTCAAGCAGGGGGTGGGGGCAGGTCAAGTTCATATGAGCTAAGTGTTAAGTGAGGGGCCATGCAGCAGTGGAGTTTCCAGATGCACTGAGGTTCTTCCCTGTTCCTAGTCTCAGTGATGCCAGCATAAGCCTTTGGTTAAGAGACAGTTATTGTTTAATGGGTGCAATTATCCCCATTCTACAGGTGAGGAAACTGAGGCCTATAAAGGTTAAATAAATTGTTCAAGGACATATACTTAGTAAGTGAGCTTTGGCATCAAATGGGCCTGGAATTTGGACTCCACTTTTGTAATTTACTAGCTGAGTACCCTTGGTCAAATAACTTAATGTAATCAGAGACCCTATTGCTACTCAGTAAAATGAAAAAATAATAGCACCTACTATCACAGAGGTGGGGCAGGAAAGGGGTTTGGCATAACTCAGAGTTGATGTTCTTAAAGTTCCAGTGCAGATGGAGTAGGCTAAATAAATAACTGTTGTCTTTTGCTGACTCCGTACAGAGTACGAGAGAGATGCTGCAGGAAGACACAAAAGAAATGGAGGAAGATTTTTTTCTTACTCTTCAGTAGCAAAATATTTGGGGGCTTCTGCTGACCATTTTGCTCTGAACATTTGAGAGGTGGAGTGGGTGTGGTGGGTCAGGGAGTGTTAGCATTTGTGATACTTTATACCAGGCATTTTGTTAGGCTCTGGGTCAGTCAGTATTAGGTTCGTCTACATATAACAGAAAAACCTAACATTGTAAAATGAGTTAAGACAATGGGAAATAGGCTCTAGTTAGCATGTTCATGCATTTGATTTTCAGAAACAGATGACTGACATTAACTGGAAAATAAATACAATTTCCAAATACAAGTACCACAGTTTATCCATTTGTTGATGACAGCTGGGTTGTTTCCCCATGGGGACTTTTACCACCATGAACATCCTTGTCTGTGTGTCCTGGTTGACTTGTGTCCTCTAGGACAGTGGTCCCCAACTTTTTGGGCACCAGGAACCGGTTTTGTAGAAGACTATTTTTCCCCGAACGGGGTGGGGGTGGGTGAGCAGGGATGGTTTAGGCAGCAATGTGAGTGATGGGAGGGACGGTTCAGGAGGAAATGTGAGCGTTGGGGAGCGGCAGATGAAGCTTCGCTCGCTCGCTCGCTCGCTCGCCCGCCTGCTGCTCACGGCCTGCTGTGCGCCCGTTCCTAACGGGCCAGTACTGGTCCTCGGACCGGGGGTTGGGGACCTCTGCTCTAGGATATATACCGAGGAGTGGAGAGTTTGGGTGATAGGGGGCATGGCTTCAGCTTTATGAGATGATGCCCAATAGTGCTTCAGAGGGGTTGTACCTGTTTATGTTCCCACCGCCAATGTGTGAGAGTTCCTACTGCTCCAGATCTTTGCCAGCACTAAATACAATAATACTTCATAATTTCTGACATTCTGGTAGGGTTATCCTGATTTTTTTGGTATAGTATTATTAAGTAAACATTTCCCCATATGGTTACACATTCTTCCTAAGTATCATTTGCAATAGGTATACTGTATTTTTTGTATGGCTATCATAATTTACATAATTAACCCTTTATTTTTTATAAACAATAAGCAACTGTTTCATAAACAATCCTTTAGATTGTTTCAAACTTTTCAGAATGATAAAACACTGTGATGGGCAATCTTCATCTGTAAAACCTTTCCTGTATTGTATTATTTTTTTAGGATAGAGTCCTAGAAGTGGAATTATTTAGTCAAAGTGTACAAGCAAAAAGAAACTGTTTTAAGTGGGCATAGGTGCCTTGAGGACAAAGGGAATCCAAGATTAGTGTAAAGGGAAGAAGTTTGCCTTTCTTGGTCCAGAGCTTAGCCAGAGGCTCCTAGTTTCTTCTTAGTTCTGTTACTGAAATTTGTGAAGGTGAGGTGTGACATTGGAATGCACCCTCTTCCTTAACAGGACACTTTCCAGGAAAAGAGCAATCTTTGAAGTCTTACTGATAAGGAGAAAAATATATCACGTGAAGACAGATTTTAGGTTTTATTTTGTTTTCTGTAGGCATTTACTGAGCTGTTATTTGGAAATGCTTTACATATATTATCTGTTATACTCAGCAACAATGAGGTGGTTTCTCTTATTATTCTCAGCTTACGAATGAGAGGACCAAAGATTTATAGCTAAGTAGGTAGCAACGTCAAGATTTGAATCCAGGCAGTGTGTCTCCAGTGTACCATACCGTCTCCCTGCAACAGTATAAGAGCGTTTCTACTTAATGTTTATGTGACTAATAGAAGCAATGGATACTGTCAGAATTCAGAGAAGGGATAGATGAGTGTGGACCGGAGTGCACGAGGAAGGCTTCAGCAAGCAGCATCTTCCCTTTTGGTTGGACTGTGACTTGGAGTGTTTTTTAGACATCACATCAGATTTCTCTGGCAGTATCATCTCTCAGCATCCTCATCTTGCAAAGTGAATTGATCAAATGCAAAGTGAATTCACAGACACTGCGTTCCTTCTGAAGTGTAGCCAGCTCATCCTTCAGGCTCGGTATGTGTTTGATGAGAAAGAAGTCTCCTTGGCTGGTCATGCATAGGGTGGAATCAGCTAGAAGTCTCCAGAACACTGCTGCCTCTGTGGTGGAGGACAGTAGGAACCTTCAGCATCACAGCTCCAGTTAAAGACTCAACCGAACGAAACACTCTGTGCCGAGTACAAAGTGAGGCATTTTCCTCTATGTTTGTTTTCTGTCATTGTTGTGACTTCTGGGAAACTGCAGGAGCAGACAGCCAAGAGTCATACACAATGGTCACACAGTGCAGCCCTTTCCTTGTAAATGGTAGGGTCAAAAGGTTAGAAATAACATAGCGCTCATGTTATCATCTGTGTGTTACATGATGCAATACAAAGACTCAAGCCAATAAGGGAACCCCACTGCAGAACAGGGAATTTGTGGAATTCTCTGTTCAATGTAGAGAATGTAGATGTTTGCATTTTACTAACAATGTACATTTTTACTAAACAACTCAGTGTGTAATGAGTCTTTTTGAACGTGAACCAAATCTATGAACTTTGATATATACTCTTCCAACCAAATCAGGACTTGTCAGTCATTTATTCAACAAAAACCTTATAGAATGACAGCTCTGTGCCAGGTGTGGTGCTCAGCACTGGCTGGCCCAGGATAAAGGACTCTGCCCTTGGCCTCAAAGTCTTCACGGTTGACTAGAGCTTTCAGATACAGTATCGCTGCAGCCAGGTGCTGATATTGGTGGTCGCATAATGAGCACCACCCACAGTCTTGCCCTTGCCCCTCGATTTCTACAGCTGGTCCCCTCTTCTGGTGCAGCGAGGGGCCAGAACCTGAAAGAACTCTGCTCTGTGGACCATTTCTCCAGAGAAAAAATTCCCTGTACCACCCACTCCTACTTGCCGTGTTCCCCCCCCCAAACCCAAAGATTTTCCTGTGAAAATTATCCCAATTGCACCTACATTTAAAATTAAATTTTTAGTTAAATTTTAATTAAAAATTAAAAAAATTTTTAATTGTACAGTCACATGCAGTTGCAGCAATAATACAGAGAGATCCCATGTATATTTTACCTAGTTTCCCCAAAGGTAACATCTTGCAAAACTAGTAGTACAGATAACATGTTAACATTGACACAATTCACAGTCTTATTCAGATCTTTTCAGAGTTGCTTGTATAGTTGATCATTGAACAACACGGGTTTGAACTGCATGGGTCCACTTATATGCAGATTTTTTTCAATGAACACATTCAGTACTACACAACCTGCAGTTGGTTGAATCCAAGGATGTGGAACTGCAGATACTAGGGGCTGACTGGGACTTGAGCATCTCTGGATTTTGGTATCTGCAGCGGGTCCTGGAAGCAATGCCCTGTGGATACGGAGGGATGACTGTGTATGTGTGTGTGTGTGTGTGTGTGTGTTTAGTTCCCTGCAGTTTTATCATATGGGTGAGTACTGTCCACCACTGCACTCAAGATACAGAAGACTTCCATCACCACAGGATCCCTGGTGACGTTGCCCTTTTATCACCATATCCACCTCCTCCTGCAACCCCCTCCCTCCAGGCCCAGTTCCTAATCCTTGGCAATCACCAATCTCGTCTCCATTTCTATGATTTTGTCATTTCAAGAATGCTAAATGAATGAAATCACATGGTATATAACCTTTGGAGTGTAGCTTTTCTCACACAGCGTAATTCTCTCAGCACTCACCCAAGTTGTTGTATATCAGTAGTGTGTACCATGGACGTCCAACAGTTTGTTGAACTGTTCACCTGCTGAAGGCCATCTGGGCCATTTCTAGTTTTTGGCTTTTATGAATAAAGCTACCATGAACATTTTTGTGCAGGTTTTGTTTTTGTTTTTTGTTTTTTTGGGGGGTACGCAGGCCTCTCACTGTTGTGGCTTCTCCCGTTGCGGAGCACAGGCTCCGGACACGCAGGCTCAGCGGCCATGGCTCACGGGCCCAGCTGCTCCGTGGCATGTGGGATCTTCCCGGACCGGGGCACGAACCCTTGTCCCCTGCATTGGCAGGCGGACTCTCAACCACTGCGCCACCAGGGAAGCCCTGCAGGTTTTTATGTGAACATAAGTATTCTTTTCTCTGGGATAAATGCCCACGAGTGCAATTGCTGAGTCAAATGGTATTTGCGTGTTTAGTTTTATAGGAAAATGCCAAAGTATTTTCCAGAGAGGCTGTACCATTTTGCAATGCTGCCAGAACTGTATGAATTATCTGGTTTCTCCATATCCTTGCCAGCGTTTAGTGCTATCACTATTTTTTATTTTAACCATTCTGATAAGTTCTGACAAGTATGTAGTGATGTCTCATTGAGGTTTTAATTTGCATTTCCGTAACGGTTAATGACATTGAACATCTTTTCATGTGTTACTTGCCATCTGTTATCTTCTTTGATGAAACGTGTTTTCATGTCTTTTGCCCATTTTTCAGTTGGATTGTTTATTTTTTTACTACTGAGATTTGAGAGTTCTTTATATATTCTGGATACTAATCCAACTAATTTGTTGGATTGTGGTTTTGCAAATATTTTTCCCCATCTGTATCTTGTCTTTTCATCCTCTTAACAAGGTCTTCACAAAGTAAAAGTTTTTCATTTTGATGAGATAAAATACATTTTTGTACTTCTTTTTTTTTGCGGTACGTGGGCCTCTCACTGCTGTGGCCTCTCCCGTTGCAGAGCACAGGCTCCGGACGTGCAGGCTCAGTGGCCACGGCTCACGGGCCCAGCCGCTCCGCGGCATGTGGGATCTTCCCGGACCGGGGCACGAAGCCGTGTCCCCTGCATCGGCAGGCGGACTCTCAACCACTGCGCCACCAGGGAAGCCCCATTTTTGTACTTCTTAATGTAGTTTCATGTCTACAGGGAAGATAAATGTTAGAGACCAGTTTCCTGAACACTTGAAGTCTCCCTGTAGAATCCTCTTTAAGATTCATTGCTCTTGAGAAATCAATTGCATGAATTGTTGTGTTTGCTAAAAAAGGAATTTTAGAAGGCAAGTTCACTAGCCTGCAGAGTTTGAGTCTCTCTACTTTCCTATTTTCATCAAAATCTTGGCAAGTGGAAGTTTTGAGCTTCTGTGCCAGATGATTGCTAATGCTAAATAAATAGCGGTGATTGTTTTCTTGCCGTCATATAGAACGTGCTATCTTAAAAATTAAATTTAAACATCAGGAGTGCTCATTTCCAGTTGGCTGTACAGGCAGTTAAAATTAGAAATTCATATTCGCCTCAGCCCTGGAAGCTTCTGACCTGCAGTATAAACAAATTTTTATATAGATATAAATTTTAAATTAATTAATTAATTAACTTTTGGCTGTGTTGGGTCTTTGTTGCTGTGCGCGGACTTTCTCTAGTTGCTGAGAGCGGGGGCTACTCTTTGTTGCGGTGCCCGACCTTCTCATTGCAGTGGCTTCTCTTGTTGAGGAGTGTGGGCTCTAGGCGTGCGGGCTTCAGTAGTTGTGGCACGCAGGCTCAGCACTTGGCTTAGTTGCACACGGGCTTAGTTGCTCCGCGGGATGTGGGATCTTCCCAGACTCGGGCTTGAACCCGTGTCCCCTGCATTGGCAGGCGAATTCTTAACCATTGCGCCACCAGGGAAGTCCCTGAATGAATGTTTAAAATCTGATTTATTCTTCTCTTTCCACGCTATGTCCTTAAATCCTTTGGGGAAAAAAAAAAAAGCTTGCTGTATTTTTTGTCCTATAAATTTTCCCTGCAGAAGGAACACTTTTCCTATATTATTAAATAAAAATGGAATATGAAAGGAAATACACTATCCTTTACTTTATAAGAGGCTTACATTTTCATCTTTAAAGTCAGACTTTCCTTTATGTTTATTTCCTTCTCCCTGCTATAATGACATGAAGCCTAACATACCTGAGGAGCTGACTTTCACCAGGAGACCATTTTCTTCCTTTGCCCTACCACTGTACCAAGGATGTAACTATCCTTGCATCTCTAGCAACTTTTTTTTGGCAGTCTGTCTCCCTGTCTAAATGGGATGGCCTTTCAGGATCGGACCATGTCTTATTTGTTTTTATAATCCCCAGCACCAAGAACAGAGCCCATCACATCAAAGGTGCTCAATAAGTAATTTCAGAGTTCACAAACTTCAGTAACCAGTCAGTATCTGAAAAATGGCAACATTCATTGGTCAGCAAATTTTCATCCCTACCTATTGTTTGCTCCAACCCCTTGAGGGCAAAAGCTATCTTTTCCTTACGTCTTACTCGTTTCTTAAAGCCCTATTGCTTGGAAAATAACTAGGTATTTCATAAATGTTGAATCTATCCATTCACTCAGCAAGTATGGACTGAATACATGATACTATGTTAGGAACCAGGAATATACACACTTACCTAGAAGGTATCGTCTTTTCCTTCAGGTAACCTACAATCTAGTTGGGGGGAGGGCACATATAAATTACCACATAAAATATTTAAATAGCATGATAAGATATTATAACTTTTGTGTTAAAATGAGAGGTACAGACTATAATTAGCTAAAGAGTCTGCAGGAAGTCATCTGGCATGGACTGACCAAGGAAGGCTCTCTACCTAGTGGTCTGAGAAAATCCTCTCTCCCCACTAGAATTTTCTACTCACTCTCCCTCTATTCATGCTTTCCACAGTTCCTGCTTTCTCTTGAAATGCCACCCTTTTCATTGTTTTCTTTCTACCCAGACCCAGCATTGAATGTTGTATTAGGATTTTTAAAACTGGTTTAAGTAAAAAGAGGAATGCCTTGCCTCATATAACCAGAAAGGGAGGGTCTAGCCACATCTGATGTGGTGGATCGTCTGCCATGATGGCAGCCAACAATTCTCCCATCCCTATATGCGCACACTACTCCCTACTCCTTCCATCAAATGGTAGATACTGTTTCTCTTCCCCTTGAGGCTGGGCTGGACTTTTGACTCATTTTGACCAATAGAATGTGGCAGAAGTGGTATTCTGCCAGCTCCAGGCTAGGCCTTAAAGGGGTTTGGCACCTTTTATTTTTAATCTCTTGGAAACCAGTCACCATGTAACGTAGTCCAACTACCCTGGTAGAGAGGGGGGAGCCCTGGAAGAAGAGACTATAAAATATAAAATATTTTGTTTAAATGTATAAACATATACAAATAGAGACCGAGACCTGGCCAGCCCCATGCATTCCAGCCACCCCCATTCCTATAGGTGCTGACATATGAGGGAAGCCATCTTGGATACTCCCGCCCCAGACAGTGTTAGAAGATCAGAGAAAAGCCATCCCCCTTGGAGGCTTGCTCAAAATGCAGAATCATGAGCAAATGAATGGTAGTTGTTGTAAGTCAGTATGTTTTAGGGTGATTTGTCATGCAGCAATAGATAGTGGAAAAAGCTGGATCTAGTGCTCTCACAATTCAGTAATGAGTCTTTCTCCTTCCATGGCTCTGTTTTCCTCTTGGAGGAGGCTGTCTTTGTATGTCTACCACATACAGCAGGGCCGCCCACCATAGCAGCAGGTTTATAGTCTACCAGCTTAACCATGCCTACTGGAAGGGCATAGTTCTTTCCCAGTAGTTACAGCAAAAGTCTCAGGGGAAATTCTGATTGGCTCTGACTGGGTCACATGTCTATTTCTGCACAACTTACAGTGACTTTGATTGGCCAAGGCTGGATCACATGCCTCTTCCTGGAGCTAGGGGTCGTGCATGGTCAGCCTCACCTAAACCTCTTGGACTGAGGGTGGGGGTGGGATGGGTCCCAAAAGAAAAATCCAGGCAGTATTTTGAGAATAATGGACTGGATGCTAGGCAGACAAAAACAACAAATATGTACTATAAGAGTCAAGTATAATCCTACCTCTTTTTTTTTTTTTAAACATCTTAACTAGAGTATAATTGCTTTCAATGTTGTGTTAGTTTCTGCTGTATAGCACAGTGAATCAGCTATACATATACATATATCCCCATATCTGTTCCCTCTTGCGTCTCCCTCCCACCCTCCCTATCTCATCCCTCTAAGTGGTCACAAAGCACTGAGCTGATCTCCCTGTGCTATGCAGCTGCTTCCCACTAGCTATCTGTTTTATATTTGATAGTGTATATATGTCCATGCCACTCTCTCACTTCGTCCCAGCTTACCCTTCCCCCTCCCCGTGTCCTCAAGTCCATTCTCTACATCTGTGTCTTTATCCTGCCTGTAGGTTCTTCAGAACCATTTTCTTTTTTTAGATTCCATATATATGTGTTAGCAAAGGGTATTTGTTTTTCTCTTTCTGACTTACTTCACTCTGTATGACAGGCTCTAGGTCCATCCACCTCACTACAAATAACTCAATTTCGTTTCTTTTTATGGCTGAGTAATACTCCATTGTATATATGTGCCACATCTCCTTTATCCATTCATCTCTTGATGGAGACACTTAGGTTGCTTCCATGTCCTGGCTATTGTAAATAGTGCTGCAATGAGCATTGTGGTACATGACTCTTTTTGAATTATGGTTTTCTCAGGGTATATGCCCAGTAGTGGGATTGCTGGGCTGTATGGTAGTTCTATTTTTAGTTTTTTAAGGAATCTCCATACTGTTTTCCATAGTGGCTGTATCAATTTACATTCCCACCAACAGTGCAAGAGGGTTTCCTTTTCTCCACACCTTCTCCAGCATTTATTGTTTGTAGATTTTTTGATGATGGCCATTCTGACCGGAGTGAGGTGATACCTCATTGTAGTTTTGATTTGCATTTCTCTAATGATTAGTGATGTTAAACATCCTTTCATGTGTTCGTTGGCAATCTGTATATCTTCTTTGGAGAAATGTCTATTTAGGTCTTCTGCCTGTTTTTGGATTGGCTTGTTTGTTTTTTTGATATTGAGCTGCATGAGCTGCTTGTATACTTTTTATTTCCATTTCTCTAGGAGGTGGGTCAGAAATGATCTTGCTTTGATTTATATCATAGAGTGTTCTGCCAAAATGTTTTCCTCTAAGAGTTTTATAGTGTCTGGTCTTACATTTAGGTCTTTAATCCATTGTAAGTTTATTTTTCTGTATGGTGTCAGCGAATGTTCTAATTTCATTCTTTTACATGTACCTGTCCAGTTTGCCCAGCACCACTTATTGGAGAGGCTGCCTTTTCTCCATTGTATATTCTTACTTCCTTTATCAAAGATAATGTGACCATATGTGCATGGGTTTATCTCTGGGCTTTCTATCCTGTTCCATTGATCTATATTTCTGTTTCTGTGCCAGTACCATACTGTCTTGATTACTGTAGCTTTAAAGTATAGTCTGAAGTCTGGGAGCCTCATTCCTCCAGCTCCGTTTTTCTTTCTCAAGATTGCTTTGGCTATTCTGGGTCTTTGTGTTTCCATACGAAGTGTGAATTTTTTTGTTCTAGTTCTCTGAAAAATGCCATTGGTAGTTTGATAGGGAGTGCATTGGATCTGAAGATTGCTTGGGGTAGTATAGTCATTTTCACAGTATTGATTCTTCCAATCCAAGAACATGGTATATCTCTCCATCTGTTTGTATCATCTTTAATTTCTTTCATCAGTGTCTTATAGTTTTCTGCATACAGGTCTTTTGTCTCCTTAGGTAGGTTTATTCCTAGGTATTTTATCTTTTTGTTGCAATGGTAAATGGGAGTGTTTCCTTCATTCCTCTTTCAGAATTTTCATCATTAGTGTATAAGAATGCAAGAGATTTCTGTGCATTAATTTTGTATCCTGCTACTTTACCAAATTCATTAATTAGCTCTAGTAGTTTTCTGGTAGCATCTTTAGGATTCTCTATGTATAGTATCATGTCCTGCAAACAGTGACAGTGTTACTTCTTCTTTTCCAGTTTGGATTCCTTTTATTTCTTTTTCTTCTTTCATTGCTGTGGCTAAAACTTCCAAAACTATGTTGAATAATAGTGGTGAGAGTGGGTACCCTTGTCTTGTTCCTGATCTTAGAGGAAGCGCTTTCAGTTTTTCACCATTGAAAATGATGTTGGCTGTGGGTTTGTCATATATGGCCTTTATTATGTTGAGGGAGGTTCCCTCTGTGCCTACTTTCTGGAGGGTTTTTATAAATGGGTGTTGAATTTTGTCAAAAGCTTTTTCTGCATCCATTGAGATTATCATATGGTTTTTATCCTTCAATTTGCGAATTGGTGTATCACATTGATTGATTTACGTATATTGAAGAATCCTTGCATTACTGGGGTAAATCCTGCTTGATCATGGTGTATGATCCTTTTAATGTGCTGTTGGATTCTGTTTGCCAGTATTTTGTTTAGGATTTCTGCATCTATGTTCATCAGTGATATTAGCCTGTAATTTTCTTTTTTTGTGACATCTTTCTCTGGTTTTGGTGTCAGGGTGATGGTGGACTCATAGAATGAGTTTGGGAGTGTTCCTCCGTCTGCTACATTTTGGAAGAGTTTGAGAAGGATAGGTGTTAGCTCTTCTCTAAATGTTTGGTAGAATTCGCCTGTGAAGCCGTCTGGTCCTGGGCTTTTGTTTGTTGGAAGATTTTTAATCACAGTTTCAATTTCAGTGCTTGTGATTGTTATGTTTATATTTTCTATTTCTTCCTTGTTCAGTCTCAGAAGGTTGTGCTTTTCTAAGAATTTGTCCATTTCTTCCAGGTTTTCTATTTTTTTGGTATATGGTTGCTTGTAGTAATCTCTAATGATCTTTTGTATTTCTGCAGTGGCAGCTGTTACTTCTCCTTTTTCATTTCCTTTTTTTTTTTTTTTTTTTGCGGTACGCGGGCCTCTCACTGTTATGGCTTCGCCCATTGCGGAGCACAGGCTCCGGATGCACAGGCTCAGTGGCCATGGCTTACGGGCCCAGCCGCTCCGCGGCATGTAGGATCCTCCCGGACCAGGGCACGAACCCGTGTCCCCTGCATCGGTAGGTGGACTCTCAACCACTGCGCCACCAGAGAAGCCCATCCTTTTTCATTTCTAGTTCTATTGATTTGAGTCTTTTCCCTTTTTTTCTTGATGGGTCTGGCTAATGGTTTATTGACTTTGTTTATCTTCTCAAAGAACCAGCTTTTAGTTTTATTGATCTTTGCTATTGTTTTGTTCATTTCTTTTTCATTTCTGATCTTTATGATGATTTCTTTCCTTCTGCCAACTTTGAGTTTTTTTGGTTCTTCTTTCTTAATTGCTTTAGGTGTAAGGTTAGGTTGTTTATTTGAGATGTTTCTTGTTTCTTGAGTTAGGATTGTATTACTCTAAACTTCCCTCTTAGAATTGCTTTTGCTGCCTCCCATAGGTTTTGGGTTGTCATTGCCATTTGTTTCTAAGTATTCTTTTATTTCCTCTTTGATTTATTCAGTGATCTCTTGGTTATTTAGTAGTGTATTATATAGCCTCCATGCGTTTGTAATTTTTACAGTTTTTTTTCCTGTAATTGATGTCTAGTCTCATAGTGTTGTGGTCGGAAAAGATACTTGATACGATTTTAATTTTCTTAAATTTACCAAGGCTTGATTTGTGACCCAAGATATGATCTATCCTGGAGAATGTTCCATGAGCAGTTGAGAAGAAAGTGTATTCCGTTGTTTTTGGATGCAGTGTCCTATAAATATCAGTTAAGTCCATCTTGTTCAATGTGTCATTTAAAGCTTGTGTTTCCATATTTTCATTTTGGATGATCTATCCATTGGTGAAAGTGGGGTGTTAAAGTCCCCTACTATGATTGTGTTACTGTCAATTTCCCCTTTTATGATTGTTAGCATTTGCCTTATGTATTGAAGTGCTCCTATGTTAGGTGCATAAATATTTAAAATTGTTTTATCTTCTTGGATTGATCCCTTCATCATCCAAGATCATCCATCATCCCTTCATTATTATGGAGTGTCCTTCTTTGTCTCTTGTAATAGTCTTTTTTTAAAGTCTGTTTTGTCTGATATGAGAATTGCTCCTGCAGCTTTCTTTTGATTTCCATTTGCATAGAATATCACTTTCAGTTTGTATGTGTCCCTAGGTCTGAAGTGGGTCTCTTGTAGACAGCATATATATGGGTCTTGTTTTTGTATCCATTCAGCCAGTCTGTGTCTTTTGGATGGAGCATTTAATCCATTTACATTTAAGGTAATTATCCATATGTATGTTCCTATTACCATTTTGTTAATTGTTTTGGGTTTGTTTTTGTAGGCGGTTTCCTTCTCTTGTGTTTCATGCCTAGAGAAGTTCCTTTAGCATTTGTAGTAAAGCTGGTTTGGTGGTGCTGAATTCTCTTAACTTTTGTTTTGCTTGTCTGTAAACATTTTAATTTCTTCATCGAATCTGAATGAGATCCTTGCTGGGTAGAGTAATCTTGGTTGTAGGTTTTTCCCTTTCAGCACTTTAAATATGTCCTGCCACTCCCTTCTGGCTTGCAGAGTTTCTGCTGAAAGATTAGCTGTTAACCTTATGGGGATACCCTTGTATGTTACTTGTTGCTTTTCCCTTGCTACTTTTAAGATTTTTTTTTGTATTTAATTTTTGATAGTTTGATTTTATGTGTCTCAGCGTGTTTCTCCTTGGATTTATCCTGTATGGGACTCTCTGTGCTTCCTGGACTTGATTGACTCTCTGCTTTCCCATTTTAGGGAGGTTTTCAACTATAATCTCTTAAAATATTTTTTGAGTCCCTTTCTTTTTCTCTTGTTCTTCTGGGACCCCTATAATTTGAACGCTGGTGCGTTTAATGTTGTTCCAGAAGTCTCTGAGACTGTCCTCAATTCTTTTCATTCTTTTTGCTTTATTCTGCTCTGCAGTAGTTATTTCCACTCTTTTATCTTCCAGGTCACTTATCCATTCTTCTGCCTCAATTATTCTGCTATTGATTCTTCCTAGAGAATTTTTAATTTCATTTAGTGTGTTGTTTATCATTGTTTGTTTGCTCTTTAGTTCTTCTAGGTCCTTGTTAAACGTTTCATGTATTTTCTCCATTCTATTTCCAAGATTTTGGCATCATCTTCTTACTATCATTACTCTGAATTCTTTTTCAGGTAGACTGCCTATTTCCTCTTCATTTGTTTGGTCTGGTGGGTTTTTACCTTGCTCCTTCATCTGCTGGGTATTTCTCTGTCTTCTCATTTTGCTTAACTTACTGTGTTTGGGGTCTCCTTTTTGCAGCCTGCAGGTTCATAGTTCCCATTGTTTTTGGTGTCTGCCCCCAGCGGGTAAGGTTGGTACAGTGGGTTGTGTAGGCTTCCTGGTGGAGGGGACTGGTGCCTGTGTTCTGGTGGATAAGGCTGGATCTTGTCTGTCTGGTGGTCAGGACTGCATCTGGTGGTGTGTTTTGGCATGTCTGTGACCTTATTATGATCTTTGGCAGGCTCTCTGCTAATGGGTGGGGTTGTGTTCCTGTCTTATTAGTTGTTTGCCTTGGGGTGTCCAGCACTGGAGCTTGCTGGCTGTTGATTGGAGCTGGGTCTTAATGTTGAGACAGAGATCTCTGGGAGATCTCTCACTGATTGATATTATGTGGGGCCAGGAGGTCTCTGGTGGTCCAATGTCCTGAACTCGGCTCTCCCACCTCAGAGGCTCAGGCCTGACACCTGGCCGGAGCCCCAAGACCTTGTCAGCCACACGGCCAGGTATGTGGGGGAGTTTCTTGGCTTTGGGGAAATCTGAGGTCTTCTGCCAGCATTCAGTAGGTGTTCTGTAGGAGCTGTTCCACATGTAGATGTATTTTTGATGTATTTGTGGGAAGGTGATCTCCACGTCTTACTCCTCCACCATCTTGTAGGTCCTCTCTGAGCCTCAGGGTCCTGGGCCTCCTGTGGCCCGTTCCTGGCTCCCGCCCACCCAGCCCTGTGCTGATGGCAGCATTGCGGCCACTGAAGTCTGGGCACCTGGACAGGTGCCTGCCAAGCCTGGCCTCTCTGGGTCTGAGGTTGTCTGCAAGCTGGTCTCCAGGCCCCCGGCCATCCTCAGCCCGCTTCCCACCATGGTGGCTGCGGCCAAGGTTCCAGAAACACCATACCTCTTTTATGAAGCCTTTTCTCATCATTCCAAACTTTAAACTCTTACAGCTCAGAAGACCTGTTCCAATTCTTTTGTGCTTAGCCTGTGCCGCCTTATTGTGCCACTTACACTTTGGAAGTAAATTCTTATTTCACACCCTAGATTTTGTACTTTTGTCTTCCTTATTGTTCTGACTGCATTCGCTCCTTTAAAAATTGTGATTTTTTTAAAAATTACTTTTTTCATAGAGGCTTTTGTAGGTTATTATCAGAGGCACAGACAATTTCTTACATTGAAGAAGAATTTAAGTGTTCTGTCTGTCTCTGTCTCTGTCTCTCTCTCTCTCTCTATAGGTCTGACAAAATCCTGGGCATTGCCTCCAAAAGAAGGTGCATGGTCTCTTTTCCCCGTGGATCCTAATTCCGAATAGGAGAGCCAAATGGTGATCAGCACTGCTTGTTTTCTTTCTTTTCTGGGGAGCTTGCTCTTGTGCTGTTTAATTTGGGCTTTTAAAAACATTATTTTGTATGAGTGCCCAGTAGAGCAGCTTTTGGGCAACTAGCTTATAAAATAGATCTAAATGATCTAAAAAACAACATCCTCTGTTAATTAAAACTGAAGTGAGCCTAATAAAATTTTAATTCATCCTTTTCACGGAGGGTCAGCATTTCCAGAATGGAGCTCTTCTAAGCAATACCAAGACAGTAATAGAAATGGAAAGTAGATGACTGTTGTCACACCAACCAATGCCCAACCTTGATTTGTCAGGGACCTTACTTAGGTCTGCCCTCTCGAAAGTTACACACAGACACAGTTACACACACACATGTACACACATACACTTGAGCAATATAATTTCTATAGTCCTAAGTACCTGGAATAAATGAGGTGTCAGGCAAATGGGGGTGGGGAACCCAGAGATAGACTCTTATAGATCTCAGAATGGATCTTTATAAGATTAAATTGACATAAAGACTTAATAATAACAGACTGTCTTGCCTTTGTATCAAAATTTATACCTGTAAAAGTGCTATTACATTTGTGTATTTGAGATGATACCACCACCACTGGTGACTTAAATCCAGGATTAAGAATACCATCATTGCATGTGTCCTTTGAGTCTTTGTTGTCTTTAAAATTTTAAACTATGAAATATTGTGTATGTGTGTAGGAGTGAATACATAGCCAGTATACCAATAGTCTTTCATTAGGGAATTCCCTGGTGGTCCAGTGGTTAAGACTCCACACTTCCAATGCAGGGGGCCCGGGTTCTATCCCTGGTCGGGGAACTAAGATCCCACATGCTGCGCAGTGTGGCCGAAAAATAAAAAATAAATACATAAAATAAAATAATATTCAGAAAAATAGCCATTCATTAAATATGGCATTATTTATAATCTTGTATTCCTCTCCTACTGTATCCTTCCTTATCCCCCCACCAGAGGTAAATACTGTCCTGAAATTTGTGTATATGATGCTCTTACGTTTCTTAATAGTTTATATATCTTTGGTCTCCTAAAAAATGTCATTTATTCTGCATATTTTAACTTTATCTGAATAGAATCTCACAACAGGTAATTTTATGTGGCTTGCTTTTTTTGTTTCTCAGTATCATTGGTGAAATTCATCCATATTGATTTTCTTAGCTCAAGTTTTGTTTGTGACTTATCTTTTCACTTTATTATTTCTTTTCATAAGCAGAAGTTTTAAAACGTTAATGTTGTTGAATCTTTATGCTTTTTTGTGAACTGCTTTTTATGACTTGAGATCATAATGATATTCTTCCATTTTCTTCTGGCAGTTTTAAAAATTGTGTTTTCTCCTTTAGGTCTCTAACCTATCTGGCACTGATTTTTTGTGTATGCCTTGAGGTAGGGATCCATTTTTTTTTTCCCCCCAAGTGAAAAGGCAGAGCACGTCACTCCATTCCTTTGTTTAAAAATTTCCAAATCTTCCCATTTCCCTCAGTTCTTAAAATGGCCTAAATGGCCCTGTGTGATCTAGTCCTTTGAAATGTCTCTGATTTCATCTACTGTTGTTCCAGAGAACACTAGCCTCCTTGCTCTTTCTTGAACACTCCCAAATAAATGTTCCTGCTTCAGGGCCTTTGTACTTGCTGTTCCTTCTTTCTGCAGTGTTCAGATATTGACATGGCTGGCGGTCTTTTTCCCAAGTCTCTGCTCAGATGTCACCTTATCATGGAGGCCTTCCCTGGCCACCCTAGCTAAAATCACACACACGCACTCACGTTTCATATCTCTCTTCTCTGCTTTGGAGTAACTTACCTGAAACACTCCCTGGGCCTGGTGCAGTTGTATCATATACGGTGGGGGGTGGGGGGAGTATTTTAAAGTGTTGATTTAATTTTTTGAACGGTTTTAGGATTGTATGGGCTTTTCTATTTCTTCTTAAATTAGTTTTAATAAGTTTATCCTTTTTATTTAAAAACATATCTTTTTATTTTACTTTTTGAATGGTTAATGTATGCACACAGTTCAAGCATTCAAATTTAAAAAACATATACAGTGAGAAATTAATCCCCAACCCTCCTTTTAGCTACCTAGCTCCTCTCTCCTTCCATCAGTTTCTTGCCTATTTCCCTAGTTTCATGTTAATCCTCCCAGAAATATGCTATGCATATTTAAGCATATACATATATTGTTTTTATATAAATGGTGGAATACCACATATATTATTCTGCACATTGCTTTTATCACTTAATTGTATATGTTAGAGATATTTCTGTAGCTATACATAGAGAGCTGCCATTCTATTACACGTACCTAACACTCCACTGGATGCCTGTATCATAATTTATTTATTGCGGTGCGCGGGCCTCTCACTGTTGTGGCCTCTCCCGTTGCGGAGCACAGGCTCCGGACGTGCAGGCTCAGCGGCCATGGCTCACGGGCCCAGCCACTCCGCGGCACGTGGGATCTTCCCGGACCGGGGCACGAACCCGCGTCCCCTGCATCGGCAGGCGGGCTCTCAACCACTGTGCCACCAGGGAAACCCTATCATAATTTATTGATACTTAGTCTCCTTCTGAAGGACATTGAGGTTGTTCTCAATTTTTGTAGTGGCCTTCTAACCAGTGTCCCTTACCCATCTTTAATCAGTGTTTCACACAGTTATCAGATATTTCCTCTTCTTAAATTTCCATCCTGATACTGTCATGTCCCCATTCAGAAACCTCCAGCAGCTGCCCAATACCCAAGAATAGGGCTGAACTTCTTAGCCTTGAAAGTAGAGCCCTGCACCACATGGTGTCCACCTACTTTTTCGTCTTTCTGTTCCTGAAGAGACTCCCTAAACTGATGACTTGAGGTTTTCCAAATGTACCCTTGTTTTTATGCTCAGTATTTTTCTTCTGCCTGCACTTCCCACCCTGTTCAACGCATTGAAGGGGAGGAGCACATCCCTCCTTCCTTCTAGGCTGGTCATGTGCGCTGCACTTTAAATATTTCAACTCAGTCTCCCACTAGTACACCCTTCATAACCAGACCAGGTGTTCTGAATGTCTCTTCTAGACGCCATATTTCTTGTGGGCAGGGACTCTTCCCTGGAAATAGGGAATACTAAACTGAAAAGATATGTCTTGACTTTTAAGTAGCTTCCAACATAAAGGTGAGCCAGACATGCAAAATTAAAATACACAACACCACAGATCGTTGTTTAGGGGGAAGTGTATTCTTTGCTCAGTGTAATCAGAAGCAGAAAAATATGTGCTTAAAAAACCCCCAAAAAACCAAAAAAACCCAACTCTGGTCCCTACTGCAGGGCCTGGCACATAGAAGATGTCCCGTAAGTGCATTTGGAATAAGAGTAACACGAAAGGAAGCATTTAAGGCAAGCCTCACAACATCTTGCCAAAAATCCATCTTTTATCATAAACATACAGATTAAGTCAACAAGTAGTGGAGATGCCGCTCATCTCTTGAGGAAAAAGGGCAGTGTGGGAGGGGGCGGAATCAAGTTTCTGCAAGGGAGGGAGGCAAACAGCAGCACCTGGAGAGTAGTCTCGTGCGGGCGGGGCGCGCAGGGGGAGGGGCGGAGAGGGGAAGGGGGAGGAGACTCTCGCGTCCCTGCCCCGCCTTCCCCCCCCCCCGCCCCAAGGCGGCGGCGGCGGTGGCGGCGCAGGGCGGCCGCGCTGCTGTCTGTAGCATCTGCGGCAGCCCGCGCCGCCCCCTGACCGAGGCTCACCCCCGGCGAGCCCGAGCCCGAGCACGGCAGGCAGCTCGCGGCGCGGCGCAGCGGCACGGGGCCCCGGGAAAGTTCCCAGCGCGAGCGCCGAGATGCCGGGCAGCGACACGGCGCTCACCGTGGACCGGACCTACTCCGACCCGGGCCGGCACCACCGCTGCAAGAGCCGGGTGAGAGGCGCGCGCGGAGTGGCGGTGGGGGCGCCCGGCCGAAGGGCGAGGCCGGGTGGGCTTGGGCTCCCGCGGGAACGACGTCGCCCTGCGCGTTTCTCCGCCTCCCTCCCTCTCTCTCTTCCCGGCGGCCCCGAGTCCGGGCTTCCCCGCTCAGTTCGAGCTGACGGGCTTGGGAAGTGGGGAGTGGGAGCCCGGCCCGCGGTTCCGAGATCCCAGGTCCCCCTCCCGGGAGGGGGTGGCGCAAAGCACCGCCCGCCGTCCTCTTCCGCTCGTCGGTCCCAGCGCGCCCGGGTCTCCCCGACGGCCGGCGCTCCGCCGCCCTCTGCCAGGCAGCGCCCGCCGTGCGGTGGGGGACGCGAGGGGATCCCGCCATCCGCGGCACTGTGTTCGCGGAGGACGGCCTCCTTCCCTCTTTGTAAGCTCCGGTGCTGCCGCCGCGTCTCCGCAGCCGTCGGGGATTACGGGCTCGGGGCTGGTGGCCGGAGCCCGCGCGCTGCGCGCGGCCGGAGCGCGGAGGGGCGGCGGACCAGCTTCCCGTTTTCCCGCGGCCGCTCCTCCCGACTCTGCTCCAGTGAAAAGTCATTCTGCCCGCTGCCTCTTCAGAGTTTTTAGCCGTGCGGAGCCGGCGCCCTCTCCATTGTTTGCAGGGTAATTTGCTGTTGCCGATTTTGGCTGTGGGCGAAAATAGCTTTTCAGAGTATGCAGCGGAGACGAGCAGTACAGTGCTTGAACGTAGAGGGAGGCCTCAGCCTGAGCGCTGGTCCCTCGGGGATACCTTTATTCTCCTGAGGTGTTCAATCGTCCAGGCTCAATACTTCGCTCTCCCCTTGGCTGATTGAAGTGCCATTTAGAACAGCAGCTCCTCCACCCTGGCATTTGTTCGGGCGGGGGATACCTGGGAGTGTTCTTTGCTCTGACCGCTCACTTGTCCGATCTCAGCCTTTGAGTGCCAGCCTCCCTGCATCAAGTTCACGGAGGTAGGGTCGTGCTCGCATCGGTTAATCAATTTAACAGAATGATTTACATTTTTTCGGATTAAATATATTTAGTGGAATAATACTTACCTCCTGCATCCTGTTCACTCTAGCCTCCCCCCAAATAATTCTCTTAATTTTTTAAACTTTCTTTAAAAGTTCCATACAGTTTGTCATGAAAATAACTAGAAACTCCATTTGGAAGAAAACATCGATAAAAGATCTTTGGTTACCTACAGTTAGAAGTTTTTGGAGGGATGGCTGCTGGTGAATACAGTGTTAAATGCGAAGAAAGGTGAAGATCTTTTTCTAACGCGTTTGTAATTGGGAGGGGTGGCTCATAATGTTGTAGCTGACAGAAGAAATTTCAGATTTGAATAAAATGTGGAAGCTGGGTTTCTCTTGTCACAACTGTGGTGATCTTCGCGTAAACAACAGGATTAGTAATCTTTGAGGGATGGATGGCTCACAGCCCATTTAAGCAATTTGGCAAAACTCACGGAACTTTCCAAAACTCACTCTTTTTACTACTGAGATGGAAAGTGGCAAAGCAGATGTGTAAGTCAGCTGAAGACTTTATCTCTCCTGTATCTGCCATTGTTCCATTTCCACAGCCATTTTTTCTGTTAAAGGACCGCAACCTTATGTGAAGGATGTTTCTTATTTTGTTTAAAATTCTACCCACAGTATCAAATTACTACATTGTTTTGTTAGCATGGAGATACCTGGTTTTTATATAGACCGCGTATTAAAACTGAGTTAGACATTATATGTACTGATTATTCTAAATGAGCTTATTGGGCAAATGAAATCTGGTGAGGGCTGGAAGAAATTGGATCAAAGAAGGCTAGAGCTTCAGTGGACAGGGATCACAGGTTCTACAGCACTGATGATGCTGAGATCCCCGTTTAAACTTCTTGACTGTCTGCTTTTAGGGTATTTATTGTTGAGACAGTGGGGAATAGAAAGAACGAGTGGCAGTTTTGAAAACTCCTAAGAGCCTTTCTCAAGTGGGGCTGATGTAATTTTGATCTGTCCTGAAGGCAGCAATAAGTCTGCTATAATGAAGGAAAGGTAGCAGTAATTTTCCTGTGTAGCAGGTAGCCCGTTAGATGATTCTAATTCCTCTTTTGTGGAACTCACTTAGATGTAGCTATAAAGATTTATTTTCTTTACACTTAGAATGTATATAATGCTGAGGGAAAACGTCAAGTGGCACTAAGGTTTAATTTCTTGATGTCACCTTCTTGACGTAGCAATAAACCATCTAGTACAGGATTTAAAAATAACTTTTTTATGGACTCATTGGTAAATGAGCTCCCCTAAAAACACTATAATGAGAACTGGAGGTGCATGTGAAGAGCTGATAAACTTTCAGAGATATGCAGATTCCTCCCAGGCAGGGGCTAAGACTATGAGATCAAGTTCTTGGTTACCGAACGGTCATTTTTTGAGTTCAAAATTGATACTTTGTTGAGAAAACAGGGAACATACACATCTCTCTTGCTGAGCTTGTTTAAGCCTTTGAGACTGGAATAATAATGAGGCAGTGTACTATTTTAACAGTGTACAAGTCTATTTTTACAGCCAGGTGGATTAACCTAAATTTTTCCCCCCTCAGTGAAAATTGAATATAACTGATGAATTCTGTGGTTGTCTCTAAGCTGACAAGTCAGGATCGTTCACATTTTTAAACTTCATCTGGGTAAAACTCAGAAATGGTACATGTTAAAACTCAATGCACTCAATGTAATATCCCTCTGCTTTAAAATAAAGAGCATCTGTAATTAGAATCCTGCTTTCTTTTTTTATGTCCTAGATAGTTAAAGCCTATTATCTATTTATTTATATTTTAAAAATATTTATTTATTTGGCTGTGCTGGGTCTTAGTTGCCGCACACGGGATCTTTAGTTGCGGCATGCGAACTCTTTGTTGCGGCATGTGAGATCTAGTTCCCTGACCGGGGATCAAACCCAGGCCCCCCTGCATTGGGAGCATGGAGTCTTAGCCACTGGACTACCACGGAAGTCCCCTATTATCTTTTTAAGAATATAGGCAGTCTGCGTTCTAGACAGCAACTGGTCTTTATTCATCAATTATGTCTGAATAAAATTTTTGGTAGACCTAATTTTAAATGTCCTAAAATACCATCTTCAGCCACTTGGGTATAGTGGTGAACAGCTGTGGCTCTGGGAGCAGAAGACTTGGATCGTATTCTGGCTCTTCACACTTCCCAGCTGGGTGACGGCTGGGGCAGGGTCTCACCTTTCTGAGCCTCCAGTTCCCCATCTATAAAAGGTGATAATAATCCCTACTTTGGGGAGTGATTATGAGTCTTCAATAAGAGAATTTGTAAAAACAATGGTTGTGTATACTCAGGTATTAGCTGTTTTTCTCCATATATGTAAGGTGGATAATTTTTTTTTTCTTGCTCTGTTGATACCACTAAACAGAACTGCTCGTTGTCCTGAGTGCCTGCCTTCCCCCCATCTCTAGTCTGTCAGCCATGCCATTGGATCTTTGACATTTCTCTGGAATTGGTTCCTTCCGTGTTCCCCAGTTATCCCACCTTCGTTTAGCCACTTAAGACCTCAGGAAGAGATAACTGGTACGTTAGCTTCCTCTTTGGTCTCTGATGTCATCAACTTCTATTCCATCTAGCCTGCAAGGACCAGACTGTTCTGTCTGCAGAAGCACTTTCATTTGGCTAGCCCGCAGAAGGCAGATTCTGTGCGAGTAGTGCTGCTTCCTAACCATGTCACCTTGGACCTTATAGTCATCCTAAGTCTTAGTTTCCTCTTCCACAGCATAGAGGTGTTGTGAGTAATAAATGAGTAATGTCTAAAAATGCCAGGTCCACAGTGACAACTCAGTAGATAGTGGCCAGTTTTTGTTATTACTGTGTAAGACATATTCATAAGCTTGGAAATGGAAAGACTCTAATTTTGTGAATAATATAGAGACTTTTCTGGCACTTGTAGCATTTGGTACCTCCCTCCATTGCACATTCCTCATCAATTGATTGTTTACATGTTTATAAACTATAGACACTGGCACTTTGCGAGCAAGAAGTTTCATTCAGCAAATATTTGTGAGCACCTTCTCTGGGCTAGCTGCAGGCATCGGGAATATAAGGGTGAATGAAACAGTCCGGCCCCTCTGGAAACTTAATATCTGGTGAGTGTATCTTATTTATACTTGTGGCCCCAGGAAATACCCTTCTCTTTTACAGGAGGAAGTGATGATAGTAAGTAGCCTCTAGCATCTGAAGTAAAACCTGTGTTGGGCATGGTTGCTACCTGTAGTACATCTTTATACATGCTGAGGTTTGGAAATTGATCCAGAATTGCACGATGAGTAATGGCCAGAGGGAGGCAGGAAGAAGCGGATGTCAGATCCCTTCTCACCATGGAAATGGTTGGGCAGTGGTGTAGTAAGTTGATGATCGCATGCTTACTTCCTGGGCAGGAACCAGAGCGAGTGGAAACTGAACTTCTGTTGTAGGTGACACTGACCTGGTGAAGTGGTAAGCTGAGTACGTGGTGTGTGAGTACACTTTTAATCAGTGATTTGTGTTATTCTGAAGAGTTAATTAAAGGGACGGTGAATAGATGAATGTCGAGTCAGAATTTTCTTAAGTGCAACACGAGCGATTGATGCGGTGCATGTTTTTTGAGCGATGCTTTGCTGCGGTCTCGCCGGTTCTCCCTTTAGATCGGAGCGTGCTGCGATCCACCAGCATGCTTGCTTGTCACATCCACTGTAGAACACTAAAACAGCTCCTACCAAGTTGGATCGCAGGACTTCTTTGCTTCAGATCCACCGCCTGGATTTCCAGGGCTGCTCTTGAGGTCAGAAATCAGCCTCATCTTTCTAGGTGGATATTGCCCAAGTCTTAACTTAGGAGAGGCTGTAGCTTTCAGCCCTGCTGTTTCTTTTTTTTTTTTTTTTTTTTGCGGTACGCAGGCCTCTCACTTTTGTGGCCTCTCCCGTTGCGGAGCACAGGCTCCAGACGCGCAGGCCCAGCGGCCATGGCTCACGGGCCCAGCCGCTCCGTGGCATGTGGGATCTTCCCGGACCGGGGCACGAACCCGTGTCCCCTGCATCGGCAGGCGGACTCTCAACCACTGCGCCACCAGGGTAGTCCAGCCCTGCTGTTTCTTAACTGTGTTTTCATGTTTTCAGCAGAGAGGCGGGTGGTGAGAGAGAAGAGAACCATGGATCACTGTACCGTGAATCAGAATGAGGACTCTACATTCCTCAGAAAAGGGACATCATAGTTGTGCATGATCTGTGCATAATCCAGCTGCTTCCACTGACTTGGGGGAGGGAGATGCTACTTGAAGGAGAATGTAGTGTGTGTGTTGATTATTCCTCTGTAAGAAGGCAAAAAGTACGTAAATGAAGAAAAGAACGCAGCAATGGTGATAATAGCCAACGTGTACCAATTCCTCACTATACACCAGGCGCAATATTAAGCACTTTAAATGCACCACCTCCTTAATCCTCACAATATCCTATTTATAGTTCCATGTTACGGATGAGGAGGTTAAGGCCCAGATGGGTTAAGTAATTTGTCCAAGGCCCTGTGGCTATTAGGAAATGGTGGAACCAGGGTTGATGAACCCAGATCTAATAACAGAGCTGGCATTTTAACCACTTCCCAATCTTGTGCTTTTGAGCTGAGTATTGGAGAGCAGCTCAGTCTTATTTTATTTTATTTTTTTGTCTGCGTTGGGTCTTCATTGCTGCATGCGGGCTTTCTCTAGTTGCGGCGAGCTGGGGCTACTCTTCTCACTGCGGTGGCTTCTCTTGTTGCGGAGCGTGGGCTCTAGGCGCACGGGCTTCAGTAGTTGCAGCACGTGGGCTCAGCAGTTGGGGCACACAGGCCCTAGAGCGCAGGCTTAGTAGTTGTGGCACACAGGCTCAGTTGCTCTGCAGCATGTGAGATCTTCCCGACCAGGGATCAGACCCGTGTTCCCTGCGTTGGCAGGTGGACTCCTAACCACTGCGCCACCAGGGAAGTACGAGCAGTTCAGTCCTAATAAACCTGCTGACTGCTTGGGGATGGATCGCTCAACTTCCACAGGGTGCCCAGCCAAAATTGTGAGCTCGGGATTCTCAGGACACAGCACTTTGCCAGTGCTTTGCAGATAGGTGTATGTTCCCAGTAAGCATTTGGAGAATGCACGATTTATGAACTTTTTATAATGCCTAAGATGTAAGACTTTTGACAGTAGTTGGGGACATCTTCAAGGCTGTTAAATAAGCTTATGATTTAAAGACATTGTCAAGGAATCTTCTACCTGGTCTTTGGTCTCTGGAGGATGAGCAGTTGAAGTACACAACGAGGGTCGTTCCTCCTTGTGACAACTGAGTCTAGTTCTGGCCTCACAGGATCTCCCTGTAGGACTTGAACTTCACTGAGCTGAAGGCATACGCTTCTCATACTTAAGGCAGAGGGTTGGTAACTTAGACTCAAAGGTTTCACCATGTTAGAACTGAAGGAGAATTCAGACATTAACTCCAGACATTCCACTTGCAGAAGTAGGAAAGTGACATCCAGCCAGACTGTAACCAGTGAAATTACGTAACTAATACAGACTGATTAGGACTAACCATTATACCAGCCTGTCTCTTAGAAGAGAATTTCTTTAAAGAAAACTGCTTAAAACATTGTTAAATACCAAGTTAACTGCTAAGTTACGTGTGATAAACATCTCAAAATTGAACTCGGGTGAAATGGGAATTTCGAACTATTTTCAGTAGAGAATTAATTGATGAACAGATTTAAAATTTTGTGATTTTTAGGTGAAAAAGGCTGACTTTGAATGATTTAGTGTTGGGCCATTATCCTTCTGAATTTATTTCCAGATTTTTGGTGGGGCCGGAGCGAAGAGGAGGGGTAACAATTCGTATATCAGACTACTTAGCTGTACTGGACCTGCTGCCCCTTTTAAAAAATTATCTTTTCTGAGGTCACTTTTATTGTCTTTTTTTTTTTTTTTCAAAATAAAGTTTTGAGAAGTGAGTTCATCTTTGTCTGACCTTCTACCTGTTGGGTAAGGGTACTGGGAAAAAACATATACCACATGCAGAAGTCTTGGAATATATCATATACGGACTTCACTTAGAATTCATCCCCAGTGTTCTGTCACCTCTGAAGCTCTCCGTTCCTGTGAGTCTCTTTTGAGAGCGTCTTCCAGCACCATGTGGCTTTGGTATATGTAATTTCCATATAACAGAGCCTGTAAACACAGACTGAAAACATCATCTGGTTCTTCGCCGAAGAAATAGTCATGTGCTGCAACCCCGGGGGAAGACAGGGATGGGGTCCATCGGCCTTTTGAGAGATGGCACGTCCAGTGCCCATCCCCAGGGACATGCCTCCCTGAGTGAAAGTGTGTGTGGTTCCTGTCTTAACATGCTGACTTGAGAGCCCAACCTAGGTGTGGCTTTACCCCGGCGTACCCAGATGTTCCACAGGCACCTCGAAGTCTGTGTGTCAGACTTAACTCGTTCTCTCTAATCCCCCGCAATTCCTGATGAATACTTTTCCCATACAGCCAGCCCCCAAACTGGATGCATGGGAAGCCCTGTCAATCAGCCCCCCTCGTCCACCACATCCAGTAGTTTACTTCTTAAATTTTCTCAACCACTTTTTCCTTTTTATCCCCAACTCACTTAAAGCAGTTTACTTCTAGATTTGAGGGCTGGAGTGAAGGGTTCAGAGTCTGGACTTTGGAGCCAAGCTGGAATGTCAGCTTCTCCACCTACCAGCCGTGTGAATGACTGTGAGAAGTGGCATTGGGAAACCCATCACAGCGTTTGTTGTTCTGACATTGAGTTATTCTTTGTCTACCGCAGAGTTCCCCAGACTTCACTCATTCCCACGCCTCCTACTAACAGCTTCGGGCCACCTGTACCCTTATTTACTTAATATTTCTAAATCAATTCACTCCTTAAAATTTTATCTTTAAAGTATCCATGTGACTACTCTAGCCGAATACTGTCTGGGCCTCTGAGGCCTGCAGCACCAGATGAAAAAGATTAGCAAATGCGGGAGCTTTGTTAGGGAGCTGTTAGTGCAGGACAAGACTTTCTCCTGGACTGAAGCAGCTGTGTTGGATTGAGGACTGTTTTCAAGGGACTGACTCGCTCCCGGTGATTCTGTGTGTTTAACGCTTTCATTTTTGTCCTCCTAAAATGATTCAGAATCATTGAGGAAAACACTGGTGTTAATGTATCATCTCCCTTCCTTTATGAAACAGTTCTCTTAGACCGTTTGCCTAGAAAATGCTTAGAAATATATATTTTTTCTTCTCATGGGTTGTGAAAATTTGAATGTTTTGGGATGAACAGAAGTGCACCTTGTTGAGTTGAAGGCAGTCTTGTCTGGGTAGGGATACTTGGGAGAGGTTGGGAAAACAAGAGTTGTGTTCCAGGCTATGTTTCTAGTCTTCCCATGACCGAGGGAAGGCCTGAGGCTAAAGAATGGATATCCAGAAGATTCAGATTCTTTGGGAGCTTCAGGCAAGGACAGAAAGTGGGTGGAGAAGAAATTTAAGCTCTGTGTTTCTCTGAAGTAAAGTTGAATCTAATTAAGCTGTATCTGTAGGCTTGTTGTAACGTAAGGAAACTAAATGATGCCTTGAGCTGCATCCTTTCTCAGAAAATCTGATATAAGCACTTGTCCAAAAATAAAGTCTGCCCTTAGTGAAAGCTATGCTTCAACACCTCGGTATATTTACTCATGTGTGTGCAAGTGTGTGTTGGGACCGAAAGTCCCTCTTTCTCTGTCTTTGTAAAGATGTTGTCATAATCCAGAAGGCTTGGAACTCGGCTTCAGTGGTGTACTATTTTAATCTCACTAATTGGAACAGGTGGCCTCGATTTGAGACTGAATCACTAGTTGGCATCGATTTTAATTTATCTGAACATATGAGGCCCATTCAGTAAGAGCTGTTCAGGCTGTGCATTGGCATCAGGCAAAGTGCTCGAAAGCTTCAACCATTAAAAGCACAGGAGACAGAGAGGAGGGTTGAAGAAATGCAGTCGAATAGTTTGCTGCTTTGACTCCATTCTTAAATATTGGGTGAAGAGCTGTAAAGGAACGTGGTTAAGGAAAGCTTGTCTAGATGCTTGAGACATCTACTTGTAAATATTTCTCCAAGTGAGGAAGATGTCTTACGTACATCCTTTGAATCCACCCCACAAGCTGGCATGTTTCAAGAGGACTTCATGCTGTCCTCCTGGCTCTGTAGGTCTCAGCACATCGACAGGCGTGAGGTGAAGGGGTGTGCCTGGGCAACTCAGCTTACCGCAAGTGCTCAAGTTGAGGTACCTTAAGACACTTCTCGTGAAATCACGCATGGTCTCCTGATCGTGAGCTTCTCCGGCTGGACCACTGCTTTATTTTTAGAGTAACTGTATGCTTTGCATAGTGTCTTGTCAATATCTTGCTTTAAATCCTGCAGCTTCTTACCCTGACACCAGAGCCTCTTCATCTGACCTTTGTCTTTCACCCTCTCTCTGCCCTTGAGCTCTGGTCTCCTTTCTTTGTGGGCTCCCATGCCTCCCCTTTCTGCCTGTGGGCACTTGCTTCATCCTCTCACATGGGGATGGTTATGTTTTTTATCCAGACATGGAGCCTGGTTCATAGTTGGGGCTTGTAAATACTGACCGAGTGAGTGGATGTGGGTATGCTCTACAGGACTTCAGAAGCTGGAAAGTGTATTCTACTCTTGATCCGTATCAATGCAGATTAATCGACCTTGTTATAATTGCTGTACAGGACTTCACTATATGGGTATTCCATAATTTATTTAACCGTTTCCTTACTAAAGGATACTTGTATTACTTCCAATCTTTGATTATTATAGGCACCTCATTGACTGCCCTTGGGCATGCTTCTTTTCCCACGCGTGAAGAATATGTTACTAGGCTAAATTCTTAAACGTGGGATCGTTCATCAAAGGGTGTGTGCGTTTTAAATCATGCTATTGTGAAATTGAACACCGCCCCTGTGTAGCAGAGAGCGAAGCTGATACAGTTTATGTTACGGTCGGCGTATGAACATGCCTCAGCTCACATCTTCCCGACACGCAGTGTGTTAGCGGGTTCGTTGACCTTCACCAATCTGGTAGGTGAAAACTGGTACCTCATTTTAATTTATATTTTTCCTGATACGAATGAGGTTGATTGTAGTTTAAAATTTTTATTTTGAAATAATTACAGACCCACAGGAAGTTGCAAAAAAATAGCACAGAAATGTCCGTGTACCACCCCTCTACCCAACCCGGATTCTCCCAAGGGTTACATCTTATGTAATTGTAGTACAATGTGTGAATTATATTTTCACACACTTAAAAAACATTTGTCTTTATTGTGAACTACCTGTTTATATATTCTGGCCATTTATCTGTTGGGTTATTCATCTCTTAGTTTGATTTGTAGAAGTTTCTTACTTATTAAATAGGTTGTTTGCACCTACATTTTTTCCAGTTTGTCATTTCTGACTGTTAATTTTCTACTGTTGCATAACTAATTACTACAAATCTAGCAACTTAAAACAACACCCATTTATCATCTCACGGTTTCCATGGGCCAAGAGTCCAGACCCAGCTTACCTGCCTCCTCTGCTCAGTTTCATCAGCCTAAAATCAAGGTGTCAGCCGGGCCCACAGTTTTGTCGGAGGCTTGGAATACTTTTCCAAGCTCACTGGTTGTTTACCCAGTTAAGTTCCTTGCAGCTGTAGGACTGAGGCCCTCAGCCCCCAGAGGCTGCCTACTATTCCCTGCCGTGTGGCCCCCTCCACAACATGGTAGGCTGTTTCTTCAAGGCCAATAGGAGAGCGTCTCTGTTGCACTACCTCCAGACAAGGGCTCTTTTAGAGGGCTCACCTGATAGGCCAGGCCCACTCAGTTATTCCATCTTTTGATGAACTAAAATCAACTGATTAGGAACCTTAATTAAATCTGCAAAATTCTTTCACCCTTGCCATATAATGTAACCTAATTATGGGAGTAAAATCCCATCATAGTCACACGTCTTGCTCATATACAAGGAGAGGTTATCTGACAGGGTGTATACGCCAGTGGGTAGGAATCTTGGGGGCTGTCTTAGAATTCTGCCTTCCACACTGATTTAATGACACGTTGTGTGTGTATAGAGCTAGCATATACCAAACACCAAATAAATATTAACCAGACTTTGCCATGAAGAAATTTAAAAATTTTAGGGCATACAGGTTTGTGTCATTCTTAGAATGGCCTTCCAGATTTTAAGAGCCTTTAAAAAACCAAAACACCATGTTTTTTAAATACGTTTTATGATTTGTGTTTTTATGTATTTTAATCTTGATCCAGTTAGAATTTGATTCTCTTTAAGATGTCTACACATAAATGACATAGTTATCCCTGCACCATTTTTTGCATAGTTACTTCTCTTTAAAAATACACTGCTGTCCATATGTAGAGTTTCATTTTTATAAATTTCTTTCTCCTGTTTTAAAAGTATTGAATCAAAGGTTATAATTTTGGTTCATTTATTCTGGGTTGATATCCCCCCTCTCTCCCACACCCTCATCCAGGATTTGAAATGAGCATTTTGAACACTGTAGCTCATGCATTTAGAAACTTTCAACAGGCATGATTCCAGTATCACCTACTGTAAGGAAAGACCAAAAGGTAAAGGAGAAGAGATGGTAAAGTTTGTCATTTAAAAAAAAAATTTGCTTTCAATTCTTTTGAAGTAGATGTTACCTCTCAACAAGTTCTACATATTCTTAACAGTATAAAGAGTATGTGTTGTTGTTTCCTAAGCCCTCTGTGCTGCCTTAATCATTGTGGTCCACCATCCTAGCTCTGGAGATGAAAGAGCAGGAATGACTTTCAGCAGACTGCTTTCAAGCTTGTGGCCCTCTCACTTAGTAAGCATATATAGCACCCTTATGCTGTCCTGGGTACTAGGAATTTAAGTTGGTTTATGACTCATGTTAAAATAAGTAAAACAAGATTTCATGTTTGTAGGTAATGAGCTGTTGCTTTGTTTGGCTTAATTATCCTTATTTGTAGGTTACTCCTGTGGCTTGTTAATATCAGTAGATGTTTAGGGGTTGTTCTGTGCACCTGAGTTAATTATTGAGAGGTTCACATGGCTTATAATCCCTGTGTCTGACACAGAGGGAGGTTGAAACTGTTGATTGTGCCCGGAAATGAACACTTTAACATTTCATAAGCTGACCCAAGAGCATATTAATGGTGGAATGAGTGTGCTTTTATTACGTGTATTTTCATTTTGGAAAGGCACTGTGCTTGTCAAAACCTCCTGACTTAAGCAAATTATCAAGTACTATTTGTTGTATAAAGCCAGCCAAAATTTACCTCATGTCCTGAGCAGTTTAGAGGTACTCACTGAATTGGCATCTGTTGGCTATGTGGGTACCAAAATTAAAGTGAGAGTCTTCTTTCATTCAGGTGGCTCATTTATGTCCTGTGACAACCTGGGGAGCCATGAGGGCTCTTACTTAACACCAAATCATTTTCTGTTTCTAATATCCCGAAGTGTTCCTACTGTTTGGGTAGGTGGGAACATTAAGTTCTGTCGAGAAATTTGACTAGCATTCTGGCCATTTAAAATGGTCTAATAGCAAGAAAGTTTTTAAAGTACTCAGGGCTCGAATTAAGCTCTTATTTTTAAAAAATATTTATTTGTTTATTTGGTTGCGCCGGGTCTTAGTTGTGGCAGACGGGCTCCTTAGTTGCGGCAGGTGGGCTCCTTAGTTGTGGGTCACCAGCTCCTTAGTTGTGGCATGTATGTGGGTTCTAGTTCCCTGACCAGGGATTGAACCTGGGCCCCCTGCATTGGGAACGCAGAGTCTTAACCACTGCGCCACCAGAGAAGTCCCTAAGCTCTTATTTTTAAAGAAGGAGTTAAAAGGAGAGCTCTTCAGCCTTGTGCTGTTTAAGGATGGTTTTGCGAACTGAGCCCACCGTTCCAACAGACATATTTTGAAACTTTTCTTTGGGCAAATAGATGAATGAAATAATCTTGTATTTATGTAGCTTCCTTTAAATTAACGTTGATGCCTTCTCAGCCTTCATTTTTGAAATAATTTGTTGCAAATTTGGGGTGATTTTAATGGTAACAGATTTGCTAAATAAGAATAATACATATATTGTTGAAAGACAGAGATACTAAATCTGTATACAAAGATTATTTTATTTTGTGATACTTTGGACATTTCAGAAATCACAATTACTTTGTTAGTAAATAATTCTTTAAAGTAATTGCTCCTTAGTTTATTTGTACAGTAGCCTAAAATGAGCCTGGATGTTTTTCTAGGGCAGCTAGCTTATTAAACTCTCAGTGGATTTTAATTTTCTTAAGTTTATGCTTGCTTTGGTTGTTAAATTTAATTTAAGGCTGAAGTTAATGTCCTATGGAAGTAAATGCAGTGACATCAGATTCCAAAATTATAAGGTAATGAAATGGCCCATCAGAAACAGCAACTTACACCATATTTTAAAAGTAAACCAGGGAAGGATATTCTGAGCGTGAGGAAAACCTGTGTCAAATCATTAACCAAAGTTCTGGTTAAATAGTAGACAACTTTATTTTTAATTACTAAATGCTTCAGATATGGAGAAGACCTTTTTTTTAAGTGTGGTGCTCATAGACCTACCTCCTAGATGTAACAGGTGTTAACATTTTGCCATGTTTACACCAGATTTCCGTCACTTGTTTTTAAGAGATAAATGGTCCCAGATACAACGTCTGGATGTCTTCTCCCTTCCTATTTCCTCAGAGGTCTCTGTAAGCTGAATTTGTTGTGTTTCATTCCTTTGTATGTTTTTATACATTGCGAGAATCCGTAAGCTATGTATAGTTTGTATTTTGGATTAAATATTTATATAAATGGAATCTTTTGTAACTGGTTATTTTTTCCAACATGGTGTTTATACACTTATTCAACTTCATTTCCATTTTTTACTGCTGTACATTATTTCAGTATATGAGTAAACCAGAGTCTTGACAGCCATTCTCCTAATGGTGGACAGGCAGGTTGATTCTGAGAAGGTCTGTATACTTGTGGGAGGGTTTCTCTAGGAAAGATACTTAGAAGTGACATTCCTGGGGCAGAGGAAAAAGAATATCTTCAACCTTACCATCTATTCTTAAGTAGCTTTGTCAAGTAACTTTATTTACAGGAGTGTTTTCTTAAAGTCATGTTTTAATATTTGTCATAGAAGATTTTCATAATGATGTTAGATTTTATGTAGATGTTGAATAGTATTTGTTTAAAGTTTGTACGCATTTTAATTTTTTCTGAAAGCACATATAAAGTTATTTTGAGTTTGCTAGTAGGCAGTTTTTTGGACCACGCCAAGAACTTAAGCATCTATACTCTCGTTAATGTCTATCAAAGCTCTTGTTTTAGAGTTAAAACCATCAGTTTATAGAAGTATATTCATTGACATGTCAAGAGGTCATGCTTTTACGTTGATTGAAAAAGTTTTCAAAATACGTGCACAGAAGATACCATTTTTGTTTGTAAAGTGGCACATACAAATAGAACGTGAATAAAGCTAGCAGAAGTGAGTAGTCTGCTGGTAGTGTGACAAGGGCTTACGTGGGTTACGATAATTTTTACAACAGTACCAAAAAGTAGGTACAGTTCTCCTCATTTTATGGATGAAGAGCTGAGGCTCAAACAGGGGTAAATAACTCAAGCATGATCATACCAATAAGAAATGGAAAGGCTGGAACTTGAACCCAGATTGGTCTGCCTTCATGAGCCTTTGCCTCTAACCATTAGGCAGAACTGCAACAACCGCTGAAAGGATAGTGACATAGAAACCCAAATCTAGACACTGGTTACCTCTGGGTAAGTAGAGCGTTGGGTGCTTCATTTTTCTTCCACTGGCTTTTTGGTGTTTTCATAGCTTTTCTAAAACAAACATTCATTGTTTTGCAGTTAAATCTAGCTAAATGATGAGCAGCCTTTGTCCTGAAAAGGAGAAGATAAATCACAGTAATGCTATAACTTTCTCATTTACTCTTTGTTTTGCCCCAGGTCTGGGGAAGGGTCAGTGGTCAAGACTCGTGACCCCATGACAGAAACCAGTAGCAGCGCTGCATTGTAGGTCCCATGCTGCACACCCTAGAGCATGGATCTAGAATTCCCTGGCTTTCTTCCTAGGCAGGGATGATTTGAAGCAGGATGTGTTCTAACTCGAGGTCTCCGTAGAAAATATGAGGAGAGGCTGCCTTATTCCAGTTGCCCCTTCATTGTCCTAAGTGCTTCACTGGGTGCTCAGCGCTGGGCTGGGCCCTAAGACCGGTCAGACGTGGGCACTGCCCTGGAGGTGCTCAGGCTCAGGAGGACAAACTTGCACACAGAAAATGGCAGTGCTCCAGGGAGCCCTGACCTCACCTGGGCCCTTCTGGAAAGAATTGACCCAGAGTCCACCCTGAGAGGCTCTAGACAGGAAGGAGTAGGTGTCCGCTGTTAAGGCTTCCTGGCCTACCTCCCTTCATGCTCACACTCTCCTGCATGAGTGTCTCCTGATAGACGTTTGTAGGATGTGATTGGGAGAGAAGGACAGGTGGTACCCATTTTTGAGGTTTTGGTTCCCCTCTGATTAGCCCTTTGATGATGTGCTTTGTATATGAGTATATGCGTGTGTATGTATCGTTACATCCTCGTGCACAGGAAATACTAAACCCTGGGCATCACAGATAGGTCCTTTGATTTGACTCAGATGTAAGCGGGATGCTGCCGAAAAGGGAGGAACAGAGTTGTTCGTTGTCATGGCAACCAGCAGGTTTTTTTGTTTTGTTTTGTTTTGTTTTGTTTTGTTTTTTTTCTAGTGGAACACTGCCTTTGTAACCCAAACCAGACACCCTTAGTTCCTAACTACAGAAAACAGACTGATGCAAACTCCAGAAATTATAGTACCATCTCTCAGTGAGGTTTTGTTTGCTTTTTGGAAACTGTCTTGCGGTGGTTTGGGTTCCTTTGTAGAATTTCACTTATGAAAGTCACGCTTTAAGTGCCTTAGGATTTTGTGAAGTCGGTACTTAGGGCTTTCGCATTATTATTACGCATCAGCCTCGTTTCCACCCCCACCTCACCCCAGTTTAATCTACGTGGCCAGGATTTTTACTGATACGAGGGATTAGCCTGAGGTTGCATTTGGAGTTTGGGAGACGTTATACACTCTGCGGCACGAGCTCCTCCCTGATGAAAAGTGTACACTCTCCCTCCCGTTGAATGCGTTTGCTGTTTGACCTTGTGTGATCTTTTTTGTGCTTCGGTCTTCACCATTCATCCCTCTCTAGACTCAGCAGACACCAAGATGCTTAGAACATCTCACTCCTGCAGTCACTCTGTAGGCAGGTTGAGAGTCCACCCTTTGCTGTCTGAGAACTCCTGGAGGATTGAACCGTTATGGTTTTCTTTCGGTAGCTTTGGTGAGGTTTCTTAAACCTGGGGTACAAAAGGCCAGTGTAAGAAGAGAGCCCTTCTGCAAACAGGTGGAGCTTAACTTGGGAGAATAAGGACCTCCTTGAGTGGCTAGGCAGAGTTTTTTTGTTTTTTAGCACTTTGGGAGAAGGCAGAAACATAGGCTACACTTTACTTCCCCTAACTTCTTGGTCTGAGGTGTCCCCTTCACCCAGGACCACACCTTGAGATCGAGAGCCCTGATGGGCCTCCTTGGGTAGTAGCATCCAGGTGGGTAGTGTCTGCGTCTCCTCAGCACGTGCCAGGGAAGAGGACTCACTCGGGCACCTTTGCATGGCACTGATTTAAGAATGAGCTCCCTGTAGCCCCTTGGCTGGCTTCTTCTGACCCCCTTTCACCAAGTCGGCAGCATCTCATGTGGGAGATGTTGGGCCACTGTCCACGCGTAAGCAGTACAGGTATGGGTCGTGCCTGCAACAATTCTGCTTTCAGCCTAATTCAACACATATGTGTTGAGTACCTTGCTCCGTGCCTGGCATCCCAGGGAACAGAAGAAATTTCCCTACTCTGACCAAGCTTATATTCAGGTAGGTCGAGGCAGAGAGCCCAGACCAATAGGTAAATTACACTGTATGTTAAGTGGTGATAAATGCAATGTTAAGAAAGAAAGCATGGAAGAGAGGGCTGGGGAGGCCCAAGGTGTGTGTGTGTGTGGTGGGGTGTGGGTGGGATAGAGGAAAGCAGTTTCAGGTAGGAGGCTCAAGGTCAGCTCTACTCAGAGATGCCGCTGAGGATGGGCCCGAGGAAGAAAGCTATTCAGCTGTGCAGGGGATGAGCTCTCCAAGGAAAGAGAACAGCAAATGCAGACTCCCTGCAACAAGCGTGCGCCTGTTGTGTTTGAGGCACATCAAAGAGGCCACGTGGCCGGACAGGGCGATCAATCAAGGAGTTGAGGAATAATTTAGAACGTGAGGTCCAAGAGGCAGGGGCAGGCCAGTTCATGGGGTAGTTCATGTTTAACAAGGATCACCTGGGCTGCTAGATTCAGAACAGGCCATTTTCAAGCCCTTCTTTGGCGTGTTAGAGCTCAGAGGGGCAGCTCAGTGTCAGGGCTCTGGGGACCACGGGCCTGGTTTTTAAATCCTGGTTCTGCCACTTACAAACTGTGTGGACTCATCGTAGGCAGTTTGCCCAACCCATCTGAGTATCAGTTTCCTCATGTGAAAAAATAAGTGTAATTCTTGTCTTATAAAGATGTTGAAGGCTTCTGTAAGATCCTGAACTGAAGGGGTCTTCCCTGACTCCCCTTCCCAGCTCATCCCCAGCCTGGGTGCTCCCTGACCAGACTGGTACCCAAGTCTGTTGTGAGCCTTCTTCGTGTTCTTCTCATGTGTGATTCGCTTGTCTCTCTCCCCCTGGAAAGCGGGCAGGGATTGTATCTCCAGGGCTTCACACATAATGCACAGTATATGTTTGGATGGATAGAGAAATAGAAGGATGCAAGGAAGGAAAGAATGAATTAAGATTTCATGCATAGGTATTAGTGTAATATTTGAGTTCACACGTTCCAACAGACCGTAGGACTTTTTCTGTTCAGAGGTCAATGTTTGAGGACGTCAAATGGTTAAGGCTTTGGCTACATTTCTTATTTAAATAGGTCTCATTAGGGAAGACAAGTAATGTACTCTTACTTCCATATTTTAAAATTTAAGGGACTTCCCTGATGGCACAGTGGTTAAGAATCCGCCTGCCAATGCAGGGGACACAGGTTCGAGCCCTGGTCTGGGATCCCACATGCTGTGGAGCAACTAAGCCTGTGTGCCACAACTACTGAGCCTGCGGTCTAGAGCCCGTGAGCCACAACTACTGAGCCTATGTGTCACAACTACTGAAACCCATGTGCCTAGAGCCTGTGCTCCACATCAGAAGCCACCACAATGAGAAGCCCGCGCACCGCAACAAAGAGTAGCGCCCGCTCGTGGCAACTAGAGGAAGCGCTTGCACGGCAGCGAAGACCCAATGCAGCCAAAAATAAATAAATAAATAAGTTTATTTAAAAAAAATTTATCTTCTCTCCACTTGTGTAGAGAAATGCGTATTCGAAGATCCTAACTGGTGTTTTTACTTAGGTGTTCTCTAAGAAGAAATGTTTTGTTAACAGCTTTCATCAAGAGCCGAAGGAAGTTTTCCTCCAACGTTTTATTGTGAAAAATTTCGAACAAATACGTACAAAATACAAAGGTAGTACTTGCTTCAGCAGCACATACACTAAAACATTGGAATGATACAGAGAAAAAAATACAAAGGTAATAGCAATTTCCATTAACATGAACTTAATATACAGATGATCTGAATCCCTCACAATGTTGGTATAGTAGAGACTTCAGGGCAGGTTTTTTTTGTTTGTTTTTGTTGTTTGAGTTTGGATGACTCTATTACCTATATCATTTTCCACGATATGGAAAGGCTTAATCTGTAACTTCTCTGTGAGAAGAATTCTGTGTGACACTTTTGTTCATTGTGAGATTGTTTGACTTTCATCTGGGATTTCTGCATCATTTATATGTAAAGTCAGTGTTGAATAGGTTGAATTCTGTCCCCTCAGAGAGATGTGTTGAAGTCTGTGATAATTGTGATTTACAATAAGAAATATATATATTTGGGCTTCATCCCCATTTCTGTCACAAAGCTCCTAAAACCTTAGGAACTTCCTAAGTGATAAGAGTGATAAAGGTGAAATGGGTGTCTTTTGTTAATTCATATAACAAACCTCTTTCAACCACACCTGAGTTTATGTTAACTTTGGAAAGCCTCTAAAGATGGGGGCAGGTTGCCGGGGGAACTTTTAAGTCCCACTTGTGGGGAGGGGAGAAGGGCTGGAGGTTGCATTCATCACCTATGGCCAATGATTCAATCTGTCATGACTTTGTAATGAAGTCTCCATAGAGACCCAAAAGGATGGGGTTCAGAGGGTCCCTGGGTTGGTGAACACACGGAGGTTCTGGGAGAGTGGTGCCCAGAGAGCATGGAATATCCTTGCCCTTTCCACATGCGTTGCCCAGTACATCTCTTCCATCTGGCTGTTCTGAGTTACATCCTTTTATTGTAAACTGGTGATCCATTAAGTAAATGTTTTCCTGAGTTCTGTGAGCCTCTCGAGCAAATTAATCAACCCGAAAAGAGGGCTGTGGGAACCTCCAGTTTAGAGCTAGTCATTCAGAAGCACAGGTAACAGTGTGGACTTGAGCCTGGTGTCTGAAGTGGAGGGAGGAGACAGTTCCGGGGACTGAGTCCTTAAGCTATGGGATCTGATGCCATCTCCGGGTAGATAGTGTCAGAAGGAGTTGATTTGTAGGACACCCTGCTGATGGAGAAGAACTGTTTGGTGTGGGAACCTCCCCCTACCCCCAGCTGCAACACTAGGTGACCAGAAGTGTGGTAGTCCTTGTGAGTGTTTCCTGTATAATGTCCTAGCCCCCGGCTCCTCGGAACACGACCTTCCTTGGAAATAGGGTCTTTACAGAGACAGTGATGTGTCAACTGAAGAAAAATGCACAACCTGAAAGTTGAGAATTATGTTTTATTCAGCGGACTTTCTGAGGACTCAGCCCCGGGAGGCAGCCTCTCAGATAGCCCTGAGGGACTGCTGGGAGCCAGGAGGTATGAGAATTGGAACATCAAGAGATCATAGTTAAAGAAAACCAGACATGTCAAGTTAATGAATTGAGCACTTTTCTCTTTTGGGGAAGATGGAAGAGGCTGGGCTGATTGAAATCATTCCTTTGATATGCGCTTTATCTGGGACTAGTATCCTGTTTTTTTCCATCCTGGATCCCCTCTGGGTGCAAAGTTGGGGGAGGCTGCGGTGGCTGATGGCTCACTGGCCTCTAGGTGCCCCCATCCTTTGTTTACCGATGTGGCAGTTGACATTCTTCATCCACACATGTTAAAAGGAAGTCAGTTGTTAGGGTGGGCCTTAATCCACCATGACTGGTGTTCTTTGAAACGGGGGAATTTGGAGACAGACATGCACAGAGGAAAGATGATGTGAAGACAGAGGATTAGTGTAGGAAACTACAAGTCAAGGAATGTCTGAGAAGCTGGGAGAGAGACGTGCAATGGCTCCTTCCCCAGGACCTGCAGAAGGAGCATGGCCTTGCTGACGCCTTGATTTCAGGCCTCCATAACCGTGAGACAATACGTATCTGTTGTTTTAAGCCACCCAGTTTGGGGTACCTTGTTACGGCAGCCCTAGAAAACCAATACAGTTAGCCGACACGTTTCCTATCCACCCACGACAACTAAAGAAGTACTAATACCTGGTCCCAGCGTGAGTAGAAAGCCTTGAAACCCCAGGATTTCGAGGTACTTCGTTAGCAGATGGTTATCTCTGTGATCCTCCAAATTATGTAAATATGTTTTACCATCTAAATAAGCACATTCTTGTAAATTGTCTGTAGCAAACTCATGGAACCCCAAGAATACGTCTGTGGACCCAGCTTGGAAAACTCGGGTGTAGGAATAAGAGAAGCAGCTCAGACTTTGGTTCTGAGTTAAAATCTCATCTCTGCTACTATGCAGCTGTGCAACCCTGATCACCTTGCATCATCTACCTGAGTCTGTTCTTGAACCTTGCACATGGCATATGTTCAGGAATCAGCTGGGGCACGGAGCCTGGGGTGAAGGGAAGAACCCAGAGAGGGAACCTGAAGAGAGTCGGCGAGAGTGGGATGGATCTTGGCCTGGCTGACAGATGGGGTCTGATTCCCCTGTTTGAACACTACCTGAGAGGTTTCCTCCAAGTGGTTTTTCCCCTCAAAAAGTCAGATTCTTTTGCTCATGGGGCAGCAGAAGAGAACATCGGGTTCAGGCATGAGCCTTGTTTCCTTAAAAAGGTACAGAGACTCCAGAGACAAAGTAACTTGTCCAGGGTCAGGTGGTCTTGTCAGTTGGGTTATTGTTTATTTAATAGGACAACCAAAAACCAAAAAGGAGTTGTGTTGGTTTTTCCTTTTTTAAAAAAAAAACAGCTTTATTGAGATATAATTCATATACCATACAATCGACCCATTTTAAAGTGTACAAGTGAATGACTTATGTATACTCACAGAGTTGTGAAATCACCACTACAGTCAATTTTAGAACATTTTCATCACCCCAAAAAGAAACTCCATATCCATTAGCAGTCATTCTCCATTTCCTCCCTCCCCAAACTCCCCAAGCCAAGGCAACTGCTAATTTACGTTTTGTCTCTATGGATTTGCCTGTTTTGGATGTTTTTTGTAAATGGAATCAGATATAATGCGGTCTTTGTGTCTGGCTTCTTTCAGTCAGGATAATGTCAAGGTTCTTCCATGGTGTATGTAGCATGTGTCATATGCTTTTTATTTATTTATTTATATATTTTTAAAATTTATTTTTTATTGTGTCATATCTTTTTATTGCCAAATAATATTTCATCACATGGATGTATCACATTTTATTTATCCAGTTGATGGATATTTGGGTTGTGCCCATTTTTTGGCTGTTATGATTAGTGCTGCTCTACACGTGTGTACAAGTTTTTGTGTAGGCGTTTGTTTTCATTCCTCTTGGGAACATACCTAAGAGTAGAATTGCTGGGTTATATGCTAATTCTATATTTAACCTTTTGAGGAACTGCTAGAGTGTTTTCCACAGCAGCTGCACCGTCTTTTGTTCCTGCCAGCAGTTTATGAGGGTTCTGGTTTCTCCCTATCTCTGCTAACACTTGTTATATATCTTTTGATTGCGGTCATCCTAGTGGTTGTGAAGTGGTATCTCATTATGGTTTTGTGTTGGTTTTTGAAATTTCTTTTAATGAACGTAGTTGTAGTCATTATATGAGGAGATGGATAAAATACCTTTAGCTGCAAGGCTGCTATGATTAATAATACAACTTTGAAATTAACTTCCATGCTTTACCACATTCCTTCTTACTAGTCATTTCTCGAAGCTGTGTATCCAAAACCAGGGCTGGATAGAATAATTGTCGTTGAGTTTTCATGGCTTGGCTTTTATTTCGTTGCTGAAATTGCACAAGAACAAGTACCTAGAGCTTCCTGGTCCTCCCCATGCCACAGAGTCCAGGGTTGGAAGGCCTTGTCAGCAGCCAGCCTTTTGAGGGATGTAGTCGGTGTCTGGCCCATGTCAACTTAGGTAAGTGACCCGGGAGGGCATTTGCTCATGATTGTCCCAAGGGTTAGCTGCTGCTGGGCAGATGTGGTGGTTATTATAAGTGGGGACAGCCAGAACTGGCCCCTTACTCCAGTAAAGAGAGACTCCATGCCCTCTTTACAGACAAGCTTTGTAGGCTGCAGATTTTATTGTAAAGAACAAGGAACGGAACAAAATGCAAAACACCTATGAGGCCAGAAATAGATGTTGGGTGAACAAATGATTGGCTTTGGGCTCCAGACAACATTCTAATATGGCAGCTTGGAGCAAGCTGTTGAAGCTCTCTGAGCCTTGGTCCCTTAGCTGCAAAACAGAGACAGGGAGATGCCTCTGTTGCTGGGTTCTCGGGATGACCTAAAAAGTGCACAGCTCATGGTAGGCACTCAACAAATGTTAATTCTCTTTCCTTAAGTAGCTCTGCTATTAGTCTCAGGTATTTTTTTCCTACAGGTTTCGTCCAGCTCCAGATACAACAGAACACAGGGTTGGTTGTACTGTTTGGCTTATCTCTTCTTTACAGAGAAATCATGAGCTCTTGGCAAAAATTAGTTATTGGTGGAAATGAATATTGCAATTTGGTAGCTGCTGATTGACACGTATTTGCTAAACAGCTACTCAAATTTCTTCAGGAAGCTTACCTGGAAGGGAAAAAAAAGGAAGAAATCCTAAGAACATTTTCATCCTCTTTGCCAGGTACTTATTTATAAAACCATCTTCTTGGGAAGGTCCCAGCGGACAAATTTTTATGAAACACTGTTTAGCTTTGGCTCAGGAGTTCAAGTTAACCTGCCTGAAATAAAAGGGTTGGGTCCTTTTTGGAGCTCTTTGCCTTAGAAATTTTTTTTTTTTTTAAGGGCTGTTCTTTTGGTCACTAGATCTTTTTTTAGACCTTCGGGGCAGTCATAGTAACAGGCTCCATGTCTGATAGGGTTCCATGGCAACAAAGGGTTGTGACTTTATTAGGGGAGGATGGAGCATGCCAAGAAAGATAAAAATCAGAGTATGGAAAATGTCTGACCAGATGAATGTGTTTTTTGGATCCTGTGCCCTGGAACAGAAAGGTTTCACAAACTGGCATCAGTCTCCATTACAAATTTCAATCTCACTGGGTTATCATTAGGTCAGAGGGGTCAGTGCTTATTTCCAAAAGATCTGTCTGCATCTTTGCTTTTTATTCACTCATTCATCCTTTTCTGTATCTTGGTTTTTTTTGTTTTGTTTTGTTTTTTGAATCAAAACAGCAATGTTGTAAGAACCTAGCGGGAGATAATTCTGACTTCAAAGGTAGAAAAGAAATTTAGCACATGCTTTGTGGAACTGATTCCAGCTGTAAATTGTGAGGTCTGTGGGAGGACCAATTAGAGGCAATTATAACTTGATTGAACCCTCCCTGAATTAAAGCTTGCTGTGTGCTTTCCAAGCTGGGGGTTTTGTTTCCCATCATTGTTTCTTGTTGATGGGTTTAGAGATGCTGGTTTCAGGGCAAGGTTGTGGAATCTCTGTAGGAGCTGTCTTCTTCTCTCTCCCAACAGCAAGGTGCAGGCTGTTGCTATAAATGACAGTGTGATTATTAGACTTCTTCTGCTAAAGTTTCTAATATTTGATCAAGAAGTAGTGAGATCGGAGGACTTTGAATCTCCCTCACCTGGTTATAAATGTGTGGGACTGTATTTCCTTTTCTATCAGATGTGCTGTTTTATGTGTCCCCTCATCCTGATACTGAAAGTGAAAGAACCCCAAGCGGCAGGTAGCTAGATGTTGGACAGCCTTATAGCAATAGTTATTCTTTAAACCAGTGGCATGTAATGACACACCCTCTGCCTTCAGACTTCATTAGTCACTTACTTGGGGCTTCATCATGGTGAATCAGAAATTTCATAGATACTCATGATAAACATAATAATAAGTAATATTGATATAAGAGGCAAGAAATAGATCACCAGGTTTCAGGTGTCCCAGCTATGATTAATCAGCTGGTAAGTCCTTGGGAAACTTATTTAACACCTTGAGCCTTGACCTCCTTATCTTAAAATGAGTTTGACCGGAATTGGTGATTCCCAGAATTCCCTGTTTATGAGAACAACCTGGGTCACTGGTTTAACATCTAGAACCTCTATTAGAGATTCTGATTCACTAGGTCTAGGGTGGGGCAAGGATAGCAGGGGCCCTAGGTGATCTTACAGTTGGATGTTCAGGAAATACCAGAAGAGCTTGGCAGCTGTCAGACTTTATTTGGACATGAGAATGGGATGGGGGTGGGAGGGAGAAAGGAGGATGTGTGATCAGGTGATTGCAGCCACAATCTGAGAAACATCAATCAGTCTACACTACGCGAAGTCCCTTCCAGCCCCAAAGGTGGCTTTTTTACATTGCCCCCCCACACCGTACCCCACCTCAGATAAGCCAGAACCTTTGACGGGAGGGCCTGGTGGGTTCTGCTTACAGCCAGCGCTGGCTCCAAACTCCATATCAGTGTTCGAAAAAAATTGTTTTAAAATCGTGGCGTGATGCAATAGTGAACATCTTTGTTTATAGAATTTTCTACTCTATAGTGTGTAGTTTTGTTTGGATAAGACACAGTGTTTGCTAAGCATGGTTACTTCTGGTGTGCGTGAGGTAGGACCAGCAGTGTAGAAATTACCTGGAGAGCTGGTTAAAAAATATAGGAATTGGACTCCCAGACCCAAAGATTCAGTAAATCCTATATGGAGCTTGAGCATCAGTCTTTTTTTTTTTTTTTTTTCCTTTCCAAGGTTTTGACAAAAGTTGTGGGCTCCTCCCAATCTCACCCCAATTTCCAGAGTAAAACTAAGTTTAAGTGTCAGCACACATGTTTAGCACAAGGGTGATGGTTAAATTGAGCCACTTAGATTATGGAAGAGTCTATAACACATACAGCAGGTACTTGGGAGAAAAGAAGCCTGGTCTTCTGAGAGGCTAAGACAAGGGTTCCTAAAGTGTAATGATGAGATCATTATCTGCTGGAACAAACACATTTTAATGTATATCCACTCTGTAGAGCTTCTGTTTGTTCCTCGTTCTATTTCCTTTTTAACGAAGATTGAATGACATTGTTAAATGAAGTGTCTTGTAGATCATCCATGTAAGCCCAAATTATGAAGGTTCACTTTGTTTTCCTATTAGCTAGCTACACTTAAAAAATGCAAGTTCATAGGAAAAAAATCCCGTAGTACTAAAGGGCACATGGTAGAAGATGCAGTCTCTTTCCAACTTGTCATCCTTATCCCCAGAGATAAGTGCTGTTAAGTTTCTTATGTATCTTTACAGAAATGTTCTCTCAAACAATGTTCTCACAAAACCTATATATATCATTTATTTAACCAGTCTGCTACTGATAATACAATTTAAGTTCCTTCTAGAGTGCTTTTTTCCATGTTTGTTTTGCCTCGTAATACTGTACTGAGTATTTTTGTACATCTTTTTTTCTGTAACCGTATATGGATAAATTTCTAAAAGCAAAATTGTTGGGTTAAAGGGCATGTGTCTTTTAAATAGGGATAGATGGGAACAAGATGTCCTTCCAAAGGGTTGTACCAGTTTACCGGGGAAATCTTTTATTTTCAAAAGGCTTTCCTGCCCCAGTTGGTTCTGATGTGGCAGATAAGCAGTTAACTCTCCTTGTTTACTCAAAACCTGTGTCACCAGGGCCTCTGGTTGAAGGAATTAAATGAGATATTTCTTGAGAAAGAGAATAATTAAAAAGATATCTCAGGTTTTCAGAGGGAGAAGAGAATAGAGAATGGCTTGGCGAAGCAAGTAACTAACCCTCCGTTTGCCAGGAGAGGGGCTTTGGATCACGCGAGCTCACAGAACCTGAACTGGGTTGGGAAGCGATTCAGGCAGCCCTGCAGCAGAATGTGGTAATGAGAAATCATGCTCTAGATTATGGTAAACCGTTTCCGGGATCTGACCTGCTCCTTTAGTAGATGCCGTAGGGCAGTTTTGTGTGAAGCATTGTGATGAGATGCTCTTCATTTTAAACACGTCTGTTGTGAGTCATGGTGTAGTAGTTAGGTGTGTGTAATGTGTGTTTCAAAGTAATGTTTAAATGGAAAGAATTACATCTCAGGAGTCTGTCAGTCAGATGTGTGTGCATCTCCTTAATGCAGGTCAGGAGCCAGGTGGCATGGGGACTGTGCTGGTTTAGTGGCAGTTGCCATACGGCCTGGCGCTGTCTCTCTGCCTTCATTTTGCCTCCTAGTGACAGCAAGATAGGAGAGGATCTTATAGACACACAGAAAATTAGTTGAGTCTATTCAAGTCTAGGAAGTTCAAGTCCATTCAAGGCAGGGAAGGATTGGGGGGTATCTCAGAGGGGGTCGGTATGTCAGTGAGGAGTCAGAATCTTAGATATGGGCTAAAGAGGGATGGCCGGCTGTATTGTGTGAATTTAAAGGGAGCCATCCAGAGTCCAGACAATCTAAGAGCAGCAAGAACCTCGGGTTAGGGCTGGGCATGTTGGGGAGAGGGATACATGTTCTTCCTCAGCGCATAGGGACCCAAGTGCCCTCTAAAATTGGTCGTGCTTGAGCCGTACCACCTGTGGCCGAGTTGAAGGCAGCTGGGAATTAGACAAGTCCCAAAGACCATAGCTGTGAATTGGATCATTCTCTATCTTGAATCAGAATAATTAAATGAGCCAAACAACTAGAGAGCTTTGAGACAATCGTAAAACAAATTTATATTGGAAACCTGTGTGAATTTTTTGGAGATATTTATGACTAGACACAGAACATGAAGTAGGTATGCTAAACTAGGCTGTCGATGAAAGAATGAGAATATCTAAAGCTACCAGAGAAGGATCCGGAAGCAAGGAAGAGGTGATCGTTAATGTGTTTCAGCCAAGTAAGTTGGAGATGAAATAAAATATCCAGTGACCAAGATGTTTTCAGACTAGGGAGGCAGCCATAAAAATGGGTAAGACAGGGCTTCCCTGGTGGTTCAGTGGTTAAGAATCCGCCTGCCAGTGCAGGGGACACGGGTTCGAGCCCTGGTGCAGGAAGATCCCACATGCCGCAGAGCAACTAAGCCCGTGCGCCAAAACTACTGAGCCTGTACTCTAGAGCCCGCGAGCCACAACTACTGAAGCCCTTGTGCCACAACTGCTGAAGCCCGTGCACCTAGAGCCTGTGCTCTGCAACAAGAGAAGCCACCACAATGAGAAGCCTGTGCCCCGCAACAAAGAGTAGCCTCCGCTCACTGCAACTAGTGAAAGCCCGCGTGCAGCAGCGAAGACCCAATGCAGCCAAAAATTAAATAAATGAATAAATAAATAAATTTTTAAAAAATGGGTAAGGCAAATTAGAGCCTAAATTTGAAGGCAAAACCAGGAGAACACTGAACAAGCTTGGCTATGTGGAGTTGAATTCTGTGTGCCTTAGTGGTCAGTATGATTTTTAAATCTTACTGGTTTTTTTTTGTTAATATTTATTTAGGCTGCTCTGGGTCTTAGTTGCGGTATGCAGGATCTTCATTGTGGCCCGTGGGATCCTTAGTTGCGGCATGTGGGGTCTTTTTTTTTTCTTTTAATTGCGGCATGCATGCGGGATCTAGTTCCCTGACCAGGGATCAAACCCGGGTCCCCCTGCATTGGGAGCACAGTCTTACCCACTGGACCACCAGGGAAGTCCCTTATTGTAGTTTTTTTTTGTTTGTTTAATTTGGCTGTGTCGGGTCTTAGTTGTGGCACATGGGATCTTTGTTGCGGCACACGGGCTCTTCGTTGTGGTACACAGGCTTCTCTCTAGTTGTGGCACACGGGCTCAGTAGTTGCAGCGTGCAGGCTTAGTTGCCCTGTGGCATGTGAGATCTTAGTTCCCTGACCAGAGATCAAACCTGAGTCCCCTGCATTGGAAGGCAGATTCTTAACCACTGGACCAGCAAGGAAGTCCCCCTTACTGTAGTTTTTAAATGTCCATTTAAGAGTTATAAACAGAAAAAGCAAAATGAGCCTAACAAAGAAAGTATATATTTCTTATTATATACAGAGTATACTGTTGATTTAAAATTTGGTTTAAGGCAAGATCCATTTGCTAGAATTCATTATTTAAAATTTAACTTAAGACCTTTACTTGAACTGAGCCAGAGGATAGAGGCTGTGTAAATACTAACGTCAGTAGACACTCTTCCTCTTAAATATTATGGTATAGTTTTACGCAAAGAGTAAAGTTCTGTTACTTTGACGGGGCTTTATTAGACCCGACACAATTTTCTTTCTTTTGCGAACCCCCATTGCCCTATTCTCCCCCATCACACCCCCAACACAGAATTAAATCAGTACCGTATAAACCACATAACCATTTTGAGATCTTTGCGTTAGTTATTTAATGTCAAGGGCAAGAAACCCTGGTCTCCTAGACTCATTCTGGCCTGAGTTTTTCATTTGACTTATGGCAGTTCAAATATTTGAGAATCTCTTCACGCAAGGATGGTCAAAAGGGATTCAAAGACGGGTGACTGACAGCAAGGCAACTTGTAATCTGTTGCAGAGGTTAGTACTCAAATTATTATAATAAAAAGCAGTATATGATCATGAAAGGGCAAGAGAAAAATATTTAATATTTGTGTCTGGCCTGACATAAGGTTCTTTACTGATCTTATTACATTCCAGGAGGAATTTCCTCATATGAGACTACAGTCTCAAAAAGGTTAATTTACTTGCCGGAGGTCATACAGCTGCTAAGTGGCAGACTGGGGATTTGATCAGGTCTGCCTGACACGAAAGTCCAAGTACTTCCTCTCGGTGAGCTGCCCCAAGGCACTGTCACTGATGGGCTCCAATTCTCTTGCTTAAGCCCCTGTGTCTCTGAGTGCCTCTCTGGACACCTGTGCCTAAATGTCCCACAGGAGCCTCGAATTCATTATGTCTGATGCTGAATCCTCCGCTACCCCAGACCTCTTCCTTCTCCTGCCTCTCCTCAGTTGCCTGCCTTGTGCTTGGCTTGATCTTTTGGCCACCAGAAGGGATGAAACAAGTGGGGTTTTCCGTGACTCTACCGTTCACCCCCCATCCGATTGGTATCACGTCCTTTTGATGCTGCCTCCTTTGTCTGCCTCAGACGCTGTTCTCTCCTTTCCCAGGGCCACCCTGCATCCAGCCGTCACCAGCTCTCTCCTTAGATGACTACAGTAGGCTCCAGTCCGCTCCACTGAGATGCATTTGCTCTCCTGCTTTTTCAGAAGGACCTGATTATCCTAATCCCTTTAGCGGCTGCCACCTGTCCTATCAGATGAAATCTAAACACCTTGACGTGATGTAACTGGAGCCCTCAAAATCTCATCCCTGTCTGCTGACCCAGTTCTTCTCCTGCCTCCTTTGCCGTGCCCAGTACCCTTCACGTCTTCACCTGCCGTCTGGCCGAATGAATCAGAGCGCACTACCTGAAGTACCTTCTGACTGACAAGTCTCTTTATTCCTGCCTTGCACCAGCCTTGTCTCCTGTCCTGCCCTCCTCCCCCTCCTCTGCGCCCCCCACCCTGGCTACCCCTCCCAAGTGCTGCCTTCTAGCACTGTGTACACCTCCTATGGCACTCATCCCTTTGCAACTCCAGCACGCCTCGCTGCGTCTGATACTCGAAGGCACCGGCGAGCGTGTGTCTCATGAATGAAGCAACAGAGGAAAGAGTCTCCTGACCCCACTCACTGCCCTTCCCTACGCGCTTGGACCGCTTACCGCTCGCCCTGCCTTCATCCATGTTGGGGTTTCCTGTGCTCGGTTCACTGCTTTGCATTGGCTCTGCCCAACTGGAGTTTGTTGAATTGAGCCTGTTTCCTAGTCGGTAAATCAGGAGTGCCAGGCTGGACATCCTCTAAGGTCCTCTCCCACCCCCAGAGTTGTGTGACAACAGGACTTTGTTCTAGTCTGCCTCTCTCCAAATATACAGAATGCATATCTTTTCTTCTGACAGTACCAAGAGCCCGTTTGTCAGCAGTGGGTTGAATACAGTGTATTATTGCGGGCAGTAGCATTGGTTACAGTGCAGGGTGTGGAGTTTCTCGGAGACAAACACGGGAATACCCAGAGATATGTGAGCAGTATCTCCAAAGCTGAGGGTGAGTCATGGTAGGAGCTGTTTGACTATCCAGCCTGCCTGCCTTACAGGCTCAGATGCCTCTCAGACAGGGTGGGGAGTGAACTGTTTGCTGATCCCAGTCTGCTCCCTGATTTGTGGTGCGGCGTTTGGTAAGTCTCCTCCCCGCTCTGCGGTTTCAACCAGGCTGTGTAAATATGTATCGTAGAGCTGTGTAGTAATTCGTATCCTATGAGATGCTTGAAAGACATACAGGTTATTTGGGGGCTTTTAATAGTTGTCTTTATGTTTGGCCGAGTCCTTCCGTAATCTCTCACTGGATTTCTAGATACTTAAACTGCTGAAACTCCTAATGAGCCACCAAAATCCTTATCGTTTGGTCCTTTAAAAATGTAAATTCAGTGAGTTTGATTTAAGAGGTGAGCAAATATCTGACTGAGTAGGAGCCTGCCGGTTACTGGCTGGAAAAGAGCCAGTTCTCCTCTTACTTCCCTGTCATTTTGAAAGTGATCGTGGGTCTGACCAGACTGAGTTGGGAGTCTAACGTTGTACTTTAACACCCAGTCTGTTGACAAGCGGACATCCCTCCTTGAAACTTCAGACTCCACAGAACTGACTGCGAGACAGCGTGTGGTGTGGTGGCTGTGGCTGGGAGAGCAAGCAGCGGAGGGAAAGCGTCGTGATCTGAAGAATCAGGGCTTCCCCGCCGGCTGTCCTCAGCCACCCCGAGGTGGTGGATGCAGTGCCCCCTGTGGGACAGAGAAGCTTCCATATCACCTGAACTCTGCCTATAAGAGCTGCTTGAGCTCATGGGAAATCCGTGTTCAATTTGTGGGTGTGTGTGTGCATCTGTGTGAGCGAAGACTTTGGGATATTGCTGCAAAATAAATAGTCCTTCATTTCCTGGACGTTAAAATATTTTGAACACTTTTATTAATTCAGGTCATTCTTCCCCCAGTTAGTTCTGTATTAAATGTTTACCTGGAATGTCACAAAGGTGGGCTTGTTGTTGATAATGATCCCCAACCTTTGGAAACAAACAGCTTGGGTGGGGGGGGGATGAGGGGTATGGAGAGTTGGAGGAGTTTGCTGCTTATTGTGTGATCCTTTGAATCTTGGAGATTAAATTTCTGTTGTTAAAAAAAAATTGGAGGGCTAGTTGCAAAAATAATTGGAGGGCTAGTTGTTCTGACAGAAGAGCATCTTAATAGCCTCATAGCATTGTGAGCGCAGTGATTGACAGAGATTGATGTGCGCGGTTTCAGTTGGAATGAAAGGGAGAAATTACCACCCAGACTGCTAGAGCACAGCTTGTGAAACAACTATAGCTGCCGTCTGTGCAAGGCTAGGAATGGGTCTCTTCTTGCCAGCCGCCAGTTGACGGGCTCTTCTGGAGAAGCCCTTGCAACGCCGGCCAGCCGCTCCCCCCAGGCTCTTCCTCCTCTCTGTTCCCCTCTTGCAGCCACTGAAGAGCTCAGTCGGTTACCTAAAGTACAAACATGGGTTGCTTGCAGGCTGCCTGGCGGTTACTTTGTAGCCTGGGGGGAATTTGTGGCTCTCTCCTGACTACATCCTTCACATTCCAGGGTGTGAGCCACTGAGGATAATGACCCAGGGAGACTTAAGTCTGGACCTATTTATTGCAGGAGGTGGCCTGAGGGCCTTTGAATCCAGGTCACAATTTAAATAGGGCCTCAAATTTAGATTTTAACATTATTACCCGAAGAGTCAAGTATAGACCCAGAGATAAAAGCAATGGATTAAAAGATGTTATTTATCATATAACTTAAACGTGTACACACACGCACACACGCACACTCAGTTTATTTTACTGTGTAATTTATTCCATAGTTTTTATTTTTAAATGTTTGTAAATTGTAAAATATTATACATAGAAGATATTCCATTTTAAAAAGTAACATGAAACACCCCTGCACCTAAAACCCAGGGCAGGAAATCAGACTTGACCCTCTGACCTTTTCCCTGATTCATATCCCGCTATCCCAAGCCTCCTCACCCAGGAGGTGATGCTGTCCCCGGGTTTGTGTTAACCGTCCCCTTGCTTTTTCTCTGTCGCTTACTACCTGCGTGTTTATACCTAAACAAGAGTTTGCCTGCATTTGAACTTTATAAAGTGGAGTTCATACTGCATGTGTTCTTCTTTGACTTGCTGCTTTTAAAACTTTAAGTCTTGATCATTATCCACTTTAAGTCTTGAGGCTTTAAGTCTTGGTTCATTTCATTCCACTGTACAAATGCACACAAGGTACGTGTATCCATTCTATTGCCTGTAGACCTTTGGGTTATTTTGGGTGGTCGTTACTGTTGTTGTTTTCTGTTGTGGACATTGCTGCTATGAATATTTTTCATGCACTGTCCTAACGTGGGCACTTGTTCTTAGGAATGGAATTTCTGGGTCTCTAGAGCTTGTGTATGTTCAAATGCCAAAACAATTTTTCATGTTTTAAGAATTCAGTAAATGTAAACATTTCAGATATATCTTGGAATCCAATTCCATTGCTTCATTTAAAAATAAATTCTAGGACCATCAAAAATTTTTTTAACGGAAGTAGTCCTGCCTTGTTTTGGGTCCTGAGCAACTTCAGCCTTAAGGAGATAGCTTTAATGCTTTTTGTAGCTGTTACAGAAACCATTTTTGAAGGGCAAAAATCAACCTTTAGAACCTGAGAATCACAAATAAAACAATCTAGCCCTCCAGAGTCACATGAGCCACATGTAAACTGTCACTCGATGGACCCTGTGAGTCTCTTCAGCTACCACAGATGAGTGAATATGTAGAGTTGGCTCTCCAACCCTGTGAATGCAAAACCATTTAACGTACGGGACTTGGGCATCATGAGGGTTGCCCCTGGAACCATTCCTTACGATGCCAAGGGACAACTGTATATGCCTGTCACACACTGGTGTCATCTGCGTCCGTGGTGTTCTCAGTGAAGACCCTCTGTGGGAAAAATCGTTGCCCACATGGAATAGATTCGAAGCTGTGAGCATTAGGAAACTGAGTTCTCAATAGAAATGTTTCAGTAGGATTTGTCCCTTGAAGAGATGGTATTTTGGTTACATCATATAAAAGTGGTGTAACATTAGTATACATTATTTTTTATGGGATTTTCATTTGAAAACTGCTAATTATGACTTGGTAATTCCAGCTTAGTTCCACAACTTTTTTTAAAGAACTACCTTTTGAGACGTGGTCTTACTTCCTTGGGAAATTGGATTTAAAAGCCCTCTTTTCAGTAGGGAGTAAAAGTAATTACATAAACTAAATCAAGTTAGTTTGAGTTACAAAAATACTATCCTGAATATCGAGGCCAGTTATTTTGCTATTATTATTAAAATCACAGGTCCTAAGAGGAAACAAAGAAATATGTTAAGTGAGCTAATGAAATGTTGTAGGTATTTGCTTTGAGGTTGCAGACTCAACCTCAAAGTGGGTTTAAAAAAAAATATGACATGGGCTTCCCTGGTGGCGCAGTGGTTGAGAGTCCGCCTGCCGATGCAGGGGACACGGGTTCGTGCCCCGGTCCGGGAAGATCCCACATGCCGCGGAGCAGCTGGGCCCGTGAGCCATGGCCGCTGAGCCTGCGTGTCCGGAGCCTGTGCTCCGCAACAGGAGAGGCCACAACAGTGAGAGGCCTTCCTACTGCAGATAGATAGATAGATAGATAGATAGATAAATAAATAAATAAATAAAAAATTAAATAAATAAATAAATAAATAAATAAAAAATAAAAAAAATATGACAATACAAGGTGGGAAAAAACCAAACTATACCAAAAAGAGAATATAAAACAAAAAGTATCTCTGGTCCCAGATTCCCAATCCTATTCCCCAGAGGTAATTACCATCCACAATTCCCAAGACAGCCTTCTAGAAATTTGTCTACAAATAGAGTACACTTGTATCACATTTATATAAACCCCACCACTGCCCCTCTTTTAAAGCACAAATGAGTGTGTACTATAGGTATATAGCTCTGTGTCTTTCTTGCTTAACAATTTAGTTTGGACAGCTGCCCGTAGTAGCCAGTTGAGATCCACCTCTATTTTAGCGTCTGCATTGTTTTCCATTGTAATTGTTTTTTAAGTGGCTCTCCATTAATGGATATTTAAGCTGATTCCAGAATTGGAAATGTAATGGTGGTGGTAGTGGTGATGGTGGTGATAAAGGCAGACTGTCCTGTTAGAAGAAGCAAAGAATAGGAGAAGGAGGCAAAGACATAAATATTTTCATCTTCACTTCTGTTCTTTAAATCTCTCAAAAAAATTTTTTTTTGTTTTTTACCTGTTTTAATGTGTTTGGAGAACTGTATGGAAGCTGAAGAGAGCAAGTTTTTTTCTGCTTGCCTTTCCTTCCTTGTGATGGTCATAGTGCTGGAAGAGATAGTGATATTTAAGGATATGAGGGAAAGGAATGTGTTTACAATTTGTTGGCTAAAGAGCTGGGAGATTCCAGTCCTCTTCTCTCCTACTTCTAGTGCGAACAGCACCTTATTGTAACAGGAGTATTTCTCATAACCTGATTAACAAACCTTTCTTAAGATAATTAATCTCTTTGGACCGTGGAGGACTTTCATTATACAGAGCTTATCATTGCATTAATATTTCTCTAAAGGTGTTGGTTGCCTATCCAAACACCATTTTCCTTCCCTTTCTGCCTGGCTGGCCGAGCCCGTACAGTAGAGGCTGAAAATGTTAGATACTGCTTCCACAGCCTCCCTTGCAGCTAGCGCATGGACGTATGACTCAGGCCCGGCCAGAGGGACCTAAGGAGAAATCTGCTGAGGAGTTTCTGGAAAATATTTTCCTTCCTAACAAAATATGAAAGAAGAGCAGTATTCTCATATATAGCCAGAAATTGTCTACATGTGATTCTTAAAACTGCAGTAGCACACTTGCCTCCATGAGAGAACTTGCAAATGCCCTGAAGATAGTATAATGAAGAATTGGAAAGAGCTTGGATCTTTGATAACATTCTTTATTTATTTATTTAAATTTATTTATTTTTGGCTGAGTTTGGTCTTCATTGCTGCACATGGGCTTTCTCTAGTTGCTGCGTGTGGGCTTTCTCTAGTTGTGGCGAGCGGGGGCTACTCTTTGTTGCGGTGCGCGGGCTTCTCATTGCGGTGCCTTCTCTTGTCGTGGAGCACGGGCTCTAGGCGCACGGGCTTCAGTCGTTGTGGCCCACAGGCTCAGTAGTTGTGGCTCTCGGGTTGTAGAGTGCAGGCTCAGTAGTCGTGGTGCACAAGCTTAGTTGCTCTGCAGCATGTGGGATCTTCCCGGTCCGGGGCTCCAACCCAGTATCCCCTGCATTGGCAGGCGGATTCTCAACCACTGCACCACCAGGGAAGCCCCCTGATAACATTTTTAAGCCACCAAATTAGCCCTGTCCGCTGATCTTCTTAGTTTGTGACATCATAAGTGCTCTTATTATTGAACGTCTTTTATCCAGTTACTGAAATTATCCTACCTGATGTGGAATTTTATCCATAGGAAATGCTGTCAAAGTAGAGAACTCAGTTATAGGACAGTTGAGTGCCTACTGTGTTCAGGAGGCAATGTGAGGCTGTGGGACTGCAAACAAGGGGGAAAAAGAATAAGGCAACTAATGATATGAGGCAGTAATGAATTTAGTGCAACCAGAGGGACTCAGACAGTAAGAGCAGCAGGGGTTCTGAGTAAGCACTGTGTACTAGATTGGAGGTGATAAGAAACACCTCTGTGTGGAAGAGGTTAAACTGAGTCAGACTCTGAAGGAGCCCCAAGGTTTTGGTAAGTAGAGAGTTGGGGATGGTATTCCAGGAAGCCTGAAGTTTTAGAAAGAACATAGGCTATGGAATCAGACCTGAGCTTGAGCTTAGGCTCATCACCCACTAGTTTGTGAACTTGTCAGTCTTTGATTTCTTTGATACTCATCATGATAGACTAAACATAACGTGTAGGATTGGGGTGGGGATTAGAGACAAAATATGTCAATCATCTGTCATGCTGACGGGCACGTGGCAGGCACCAGGTAGATGGTGGAGGTGGAAGGTGTGGCTGGACTGCATGTTGTGGGGTGCACATGAACAAAGGTAAGGTGAGTTAGTAGAAGTGATCTGGGTATGTTGTTCTCGATCTGGTCAGAGATCACTGGATCAGGTCATTTGGTCTAGGTAAGAAGGTGTGTGTACAAAATCTGGAGAGAGACAGGATTGGGTCAAGACATGGAAGACCTTGCCTTTTCAACTAATGGAATTTGGACCTCATCCTATAGACAACTGCGGTGACCATTGACGGGGGAGGGCAGCCTGGAGACAGTGAGATGGTTACAGGAGTCCAGATGTGCAGTGTAGAAGACCTGAACCGAGCAGGTATCAGATGTTGGAAAGAAAGGAAGGGTTAGGTGTTAGAACATCAAAAAAGAAAGAGAACTTAGTGATGTGTGAGGCAAGGGTGAGGAAAGACTTAGCAGTGAGCCTCAAAAACCTGGATGCCTGTCAGTCGTTCAGTGTGAAATTCAGAACTGACTTGGAACACTTTCAGATAATCATATCCTAGGTTGGGGCCAGAACATTTGGCAAGATTTATTGAAATTTTCGACGAAAGATGCTATATTAGTGGTAAATAAATGATAATGCCCAACTCTGCTTGTCATTTAATTCTTGCCTAATTATGTTTGTCACTTCCCCACTGTTTATATATAAAATTTGGTTTCTTTGAAGGATGTGATACTTAATAAAATAAACATACCCTTGCCTCTGGTTAGATACGATTGAACACTTTGAGTCAGCCCTGTAATATGAAGTATACGTTCAGTAATTGTTGACTGCGTGTTAACCTAATATGGAAAGCAGTTGAGCAAAATTTTCTCTGACACAGGGATTATGGTCCTTACAGATACATTTACAGTGGCCTTATTAATAAAACATCAGTCAAAGGAACATCTGAAGTAATGAATGACATCACAGGCATCATCAAGTATAGAAATCAAAGAAGTTTCAGTTCATCAAATTCAATAACGTCTTGGGCTGAATGAGGTTTCATAGTGTTCTCAGTTGGTGAATCTTGAACAGATGGTTCTCTAACATTTTGGAATGCTGAATAAGGTAGATGGACTGAGTCAAATTAATAAAGTGTACCACACTGGAATATTAGTGTGTAGTTAGCAGCCCTTGGAGTCCTATTAGTTCATCAGCTTTCCCAATGTAAGGCAAAAGAAAACCCTACCATTCATATATTTTAGGGAGGTAGGCACTCTTCCATTTGGGCACAAAGTTAATGTTTTCCATTGGTAATTCTGCACAAGGCAGTTCTGTAATAAGCTCAGAGCAGGTGTTCCTGTCTGAGAGTTTTTGCAGTCTCGTTGGGAAGTTAGGGCACTAAGCCAGGTACAGGCCCATGATTTGGTTACAGTTCCCAGTAAAGAGAGAAAAAAAGCATCTGTCATTGAAGCTTTCCCAAACTACCTTCTATCCTTCACAGGCTTTTTTTTTTTTCCCTTTTACAAATCTAATTTGGATTTTTAAATATTTTTCCTACAGAATTTGAGTCATAGTAGATAACACAGTATAGATGAGGTGTGCAGTGGTGCCTTCCTACAGTCAGAAGAATCTCGAGTTGTTTTCTGTAACTGTGGCTTACAGTGAGGAGAATATGATTTGCAACATGCATATGTTGAAGGATTTCTTTTTTCTATCCGTAAATAGAAGACAAAAAGAAGTGTATCCTTCAGGGGAGTTGTTTTATAATTCTTGCCTTTTCTTTCATCCTAGGTAAAAATTTTGCCCTTTGTCATCTGTCAGACCCTTCCAATAAAAAGCACCAGGCACTGTGATAATTTAGTTTAGCATTTCAGATGAGTAGAGATGGAATAAATCATCCATCATGTATTTCTGAGACAAAATGTCTGATTTTCCGTCATGTGATGTATAGTGTTACTTCAGGTGAGAATTCCGCTGTCCTTAACTTCACATGATTTTTTTAATAGTAGATCTGGTTACCTGATCCCTGCATCCCAGACAGAGACCCACTTAGTGATGCTGTACAGTGCAGTATGAGTGTACAGGCACATAATGATGAAGTCTTCCAGATTCATTAATAAATCCTTATGTGACTCTGCACAGTACATGAACCAAGCCTGAAATCCCTATATGTACAGTATAGTCATGGTTCTGTGTTGTTAACAAATTAATAAGCATCTAAGCAGTGTCTGTATTTAAGGGGGGTTATGGGTGATTTTCCCCCTACTCATTTTGCTGTTTCAACTTCTCTGTTCCTCAATATTTTATTTTTATGATTAAAAAAATTTCCCCTTGCCTGCACGATAAAGTGTCAAGTCTAGCATGGTTTACATAGAGCCTGCCACAGGCTGTCTGTATTCTTCAGAGTTTCATGCCTCCTCCCTTTAGAAATACTTGCCCCGTACCTCTTTTTTGCCCCAGCCCTCGATCAAACCCTGACTTAGGATGACCCATTTAGCTCTAAATTCTAGACACCCAAAGAAACTTTTCGTTTCCTAAATATTCTACTGTTTGCCTCTGTGGATACACCGTGTTCCTTGCTAGGCTCTCTTGGCTGATTTTTGAGCCTCCTCTTCTAAGGCCATGTCAAATATCATCTTCTTAGAAGGTGTCTCACTGAAGCCTTACTTATTTCCACTTCTTTGTTTCCTGTAGTCCATATTACATTTTTCTACAGTTGTATAGTTCTGTATGTCTCCCAGCCCAACAACTCCTAGGCTAAAATTTAGCATATTCATCTTTCTGACTCCAGTGCTTTTAGGATACTGCCTGGCTCACAAAAAATGCCCAGAAAAACATTTTTTAAGTGTCAGTTCTGTATCTTAGGGGGCCTGGCTTGGAACCTAAATTAATCAGTTCCTTTAACTGTCATAAAAACAATTTGGGCTAAGTCAGTGAGTAAGCCTTAGTCGTACTTTGTGTGCTTTTAGTTAAATTCAGCCTCTTTGAGAAGCATTGGCTTTCTAAATAACTATTATGTAATGAACCAGGTCATTTTCAATCTGCATCGACATGGTATTTAGGATTTTGCTGCCTTTTGCAGAATGTAAGATTAAATATTTTCGTGTCTAAATCTGATGTATTTAGTTACACCATAGATATTAGTGCCTTGCTAGTATACCATACAGATTTCTACTCCTTTGCTGTATTTTGTACATTTGCTCTTCTATATTCTGGTACTGAAAACAAATATTTATTAGAGAGTATCATGAAAATTTCCGAAACTTTAAATATGTTAAAGAGCTGACAAAGTGCAATATGAATTGACACACCATTGAAATTAGAGTTCTTTTCCTGCTAGAATTGAACAAGTCTGTATGTTAATCAACATGCATTTATTGAGTACTTATATGTTGTAGGTACTGTAAAGATAAAATAGTAGTTTCGACAGCTCCTGAATTTGTATTTTCTATGATTTTTTTGTATTTTATTTAGTTAATTTTTTAAACTATTTTGTGGAATAACTTGTAGTAACATGCATACGTCTTAAATGTACAGTTGGATGATTTTTACCTGTGTTGCACCATGTAACTGTCCCCTGTGTCAGTGTTGTCCGTACCCAGCACTCCCTTGTGCCACCTTCTGGCAGATCATTCTCCCTTCCCCTGCTTCCCCACAAGTGTAACCAGTTCTGACCTCCCTATCCTTGGAAAACATAGAGCATGTCCTTTTGGGTATGTAGTTTCTTTCATTAAGAATGACATTATTGAGATTCACTTATGTTGTGTGTTAACAATTGTTCCTTCTTTTTACTTGCTGCTTTTTTAACTGCTTTTTGCTTCATTTTCATTTTGGTGAATAAGATTCATTATACGGAAGTGTAAATATTCAATATGTGTTAATTGGTATGTGCTGAGGGCTGCCAGCTTTACAAACCTAGTAGCGATAGAACTGTCGAGAAGAGCTGCAAAGGCTTAGAGGTTGCAGAGTTCAGCCACTTCATTTTCTCAAATGAGGGACCTAAGACTGGAGGGTTAACTAGACCCCAGGTCCCACGTGGATCTAGACCAGGTTTCTTCCTGAGGTCAAGATGCTGTGTCACAATTCAGACTTGGGCATATGGATGATCCCAGTTAACAGGAAAGTAGTCTTGGGAAACTAGTAATTTAGAAATCAGTCATCAGCAAGACTCAATACGTTGGCCCATAAATGGTAAGAATTTCAGTTATCTGGAAATTTCTTTCATTCATCTATAATATTGTACTTCCCTCTTGTGTCAATTAAATTGAGGTGTTACTGACTCTGTTTGTGGAACTTCTTCTTTTATTAGAAACAGTGCTTAAAGGAGAAGGAAGGGGAACGTTTAAACCAATGTACATGTTTATTATGATGTTTTCAGTTTCAATGTATTGTCTTGAACTTTTGGCCATTCCCAGATGTTGTTCTTTTAAAGCCTCAATGAAAACCACAAAGATTATTTTTAGGATGAGAAGTCTTGGGGTAAATTCTGATTCTGTGATCTCTGTAAGTAAAAAAGTAGTCCTTAATCTTATACCTTTCTGCTAAGGTAGTAGTGATTCATAGAAAGTTCCATAGAAAGGCTTTTTAAAGAAGAGATTAGTGGACTCAAAGCAATGGAAGATTAAATCCCTTACTGTAACATTCTTCAGAATGCTAGAGCCTCCTTAAATATAATCAGTAAACATAGAAACAAGTGGCTTATCTTTTTTCCTAATTATAAAGCACTGGTTTTCAAACAGAATTGAAACCCATTAGTTGGTTATGAAATAGATTTAATGAATAACAACTACCATTTTATATTTTTAGATGGAAAGGCAGAAGGAAGAGTACGGCAAATACCCATCTGTGTTACCCAGATTCAACAAACATTTTCACATTTGCTTTGTGTCTGCGTGTACGTATGTCACATACAGATATCAGGGCATATCTTTTCTGATATGTATCTAAAAATAAGGACTTTTCCTGTATGATAAAATTAACATGCCTAACAAAATTAATTGTAATTTCCTAATATGCAGTTGTCTAAAAAATGAGCTAACCAACCGTGTTTTTTTTAAATACTGTTGCATGTATAAAGATAAGTGTTTGATAAAACTTGTGTTTCAGTTATGTATGTGTGTATACATGTGCACATATGTATGTATGTAGTGGTACATATGTATTTCTTACTATGGGTCTCATTCAGAATTGGGAATATACTGCTTTATAGCAGAGGAAAGTTGGTTATAATAAGTATTTGCTACCCAGTGATACTGCTAGTTCTGTGCTGAGTATTGTGTGGTGTCTAAAAAATGAATACTTCTAGTAACCTAAAAATCCTACAAGGAAGATAAAACAAGTAGGGACCCACTCAACAGTATAAATAAGAGCCAAAATGGATCAGGAAGGATAGGAAGTGACATGGGCCTCAAGGAAGAGATTTTTGAAGGAATGGTAGGATTTGGATAAGACAGAGAGGCCTTGGAAATGTTGTCTCCAAAGGGAAAGATGTAACTACTGAGGTTAAAAAGAAAAGTACAGAAATGTATTGTGTTCTACAGTGCTGGGATCTGTCTGGTGGAGGTTGGAAGAAAGGAGGAAGACATTGGAGAACTGGAATGGGAAAAATTACTCAGATTAAATACCAACAGGAGGAAGAACCCAATTCCTTTATTAAAAAGAAGAATCGTACATCTTGAGCATTTTGTAACATGATGTAAGTGGAAGTTTAGGAGATGAGCGTTAATGATTCGCTATGGACTAGATAGATAGAAGTAAAATGTTGAAAGCAATGAAACCCGATTAAACCATTGCCCTTTGTATATGTGAGGTAGGGAGTTGGGGGCTGGATTCAGGTAGATGGACCTGGAAATAGCAAGGAAGTGTCAATCTAGAGAGAAATTGCTAGACAAAGAAATAACAGAATTTGGTGGCAGCTTGAATAAGGGATGAAGGAGAGAGAACCTGGTAAAATAAGAGAATGAAGCCATTGATAGATAAGGTCATGGGATTAACTATAGCCTGATTGAAAAAAAATCTCACACTTTATAAAGACAAGCTTCCATGACATAATACTCCCAAGAAATAATTTAGGTTTTTTAGAGAAAGTAGCAAGTTATGATCACTAGATAAGCTTTTCTAATACAATTTCCCCTTGTTTTGCCTAAAGACTTAGAGATAGGAAATGTTAGACATCTGTCTTTAGGGTCTTAATTTAGAGTTCTGGTTTTACTGAAAATAGCAACCTAGAAGATTAATGACACTTAGTTAAAAATTAAGGACCAGATATTGAGATTTAAAATTTTAGTCATTAGAGGTACTGTACCTTTTTAAAAGTTAGATTAAATCACTCGAATACTAGGTCGTCTGCTTTTGGGTTGGTGGGCAGTTTTAAGAAGTATTAGCTTTGCTGTTCAGCTTCATGGAAACTTGATCCTTAAGGCACTTCCTGGCGTGAGTTTGAGACTCCGTCTCTGCGGCAAGATACAGCTGCACACACAAGCTGACTCCATGGGGTGGCAGTGCTCAGCTTCTACTGGAAGAGCTTAATCATGACAGCAGCAGCACCATTGTCCTTGGCTCTGGGCTTTTCTGAAGTTCCCACCTATCGGGGTATGTTGTGTTTCATAAACGATAGCTCATACTTACAGCACTTATTCTGTACAAGGCCCTGTTCCAAGCACTTCATAAATATTAATTCATTTCATCCTCACAGTCACCCTGTGAAGTCGACACCTGCCCCCGCTTCACAGACGAGGAAACTGAGTCATAGAGTAAATAACTACTTGCCCACGGGGATACAGTTAACCTGGCAGAGCTGAGATTTGAACCTGCATAGTCTGGCTCTGAATCTGTGCTCTTAAACCACTAGCTTAGGCTACCACTGTACCACAGTTAAGCTCTGTTTAGGACGCACGGCTTTGGAATCAGGGCTTTTCCTGTGAACCTGGGCTGGCTAGTTGCTGCAAGTATTGTGAGTGGCCCTAGAAGGCTGTTGCCTCTGTTTGGAAATACAGTCAACCCAAATACAGACTTGGATTCTAAGAAGGGTCATGGTATAGTGTTTATCTTAAAAATCACAACCCACAATTCAATTCATTTCTTGCAGTTTCCTTCCTCCCAGATTACAAAACAATAAGTTCCTAGAGGACTATTGTCTCTCCGAAACATGACTCTTTGGTGCTTGTGAACTGCTGTAGCTGTGGGAGAAGGAAGCCTCCTCTTATCTGCATCTTGGTAGCAGAGCCTCTAATGATTACAATATCCACTAGAGCTTTAGCCAAAAGAGGGAGTTGATGTGTAAGCTGGTATGTTCCCCTGGCGTTGAGAATCATTTTTAAAATGGTTAAAACAGAAGCAACCTACATTTTTTATGGCACAAGATATCTTGGGATTTAAGCTAGTGTTTCGTTTTACTTATTAAATGTCAAATTTGGAATATCTCCAGTAATTGCCTTGTAGCACCAAGAACTGTCCAAAGCCGTCTGTTAGTATTCTCCCTTCTGATTTCTCTACCATGCATACTTTTTACTTTGTAATATTTAACGGTAGCACAGTGATTTAAGTAAAGGAAATTTTAGACATTGTAAGGGTTATGGAAAACATGTTCATGTCTAGGAAAGGGTCTGGTATATGCAATAGGCTCTCAGTAGAGGTTGGAAATATTATGAAAGCCCAGCCCTTGGAGCCAGGTGGAATCACAGCTCTTCCACATGCTAGCTTTATGACTTCAGATAAGTCCCTTACTTTTTCCATCTGGAAATGAGAATAATTGTTGTAATCTCAGATTCTTAAAAGGAAAAATAAAATAATGTATGTGAAGCATTTAGAAAATTATACGATACTTAATAAGTCCTTAGTAACTAGTAGCTTCTCTTTTTAAAATAAATTTGAACTATCTTGCCAAGATCCTGTCCTCTTTTGGACCATTCTTCTTGATGCCTGCTTTTGGCCTTAAACAAGTCATTGCCTTCTTAGACTTTAGAGGATAAAAGGGCTCCTTTATTTTTGTGTTCCTGTTCTATTGAACTGTGATTTCCTAAGGCACAAGGAGCTATAATCGTCCCTTGGTATCCCTGGGGCATTGTTTCCAGGACCCGCCTTGAATACCAAAATCCTTGGATGATCAAGTCCCGTAGTCGGCCCCAGCTTCCGCAGATTCAGCCACAGGTTGTGTAGTGCCGTAGTATTGATTGAAAAAAAAAATCTGTGTGTAAGTGGACCTGTGCATTTCAAACCCATGTTGTTCAAGGATCATCTGTACCCTTGACATTCTTGCTGGTGTATTGGCTAAATTACTTTTTAAAGTTTTTCATTTAATGCAATACAGGACTGCTTCCTTATATGCTACCACGAATAATGGATTGAGCTCAGACATGGATGTGTTAGAAGGAGCAGGCACCTAGTTCTCTGCAACAGTTAGGATGGTCACCGCGGCGGAAATGTCACTTAGGAAAGGAGTACACCTGCATGTTCTGTACATTGTGGGTCTTAGAATCTGTCGTTTGATAATTGGTTGCCTGTATTCTGCTTGGAGCAGCTAAGGGCCGTGAGACACATTAGTCTCCTGAATATCTGATCTCTTGCATAAATCAGAGCCATTAATTAACAGTCCAAAGTCCAGTCTGTCTTGAAAGCAGTCCAGCACCGCCTCAGCTGTAGGTTCTTGATCTCGTTGCAAGCAGCTGAGAGGATGTTAAACATGTGGGACAACTGGCTGCCCCAGTTGGCTCTGTCAACCGTTGATTCACGCAACAGATAACAAGGTCCTATTGAGGAAGGAATGTGGGGCAGGACACAGGTGGCTTAGGAGACATTCCCTCCCCTCCAGGCTTCAAGACAGTGGGGGAACAAATGTTACACAAATGCTTACCAGACCTAGAGAAGAAGTACTGGAAAAGGGGAACATGCAGATTTGGGGGAGAGTATAAAGGAAGCTGGGCATGGGAATGGGGGAGGCTTTGTGAAAGAGACAGTGTTTGGGTTGGTCCTTGGAAGGTACCTGGGGATGGAGGTATGGAAGGCCAGGGTGAGGTACTTAACACGGAGATTTAGGAGAGTGCGTGAAGCGTTCAGGGGTTTATTGGACTAACGGAATGCAGTGAAGGTTAAAAGCTTTAGAGCTTGGTACAAATCTTGGTTCTGTGTCTTATTAGCTGTAACCATGACTTCTTTGATGGCTCCTCACTTCCAAATCTATAAAGCAAAGCTAATGTTGCCTACTTCATGGAGCTGCGGGGATTAAAGGAGAGCGTGTATCAAGCTGCATCCTTACTCTGGTGCTGGTGCGTAGATGTGCTCACAGAAGCATTACGGATGAGTCCGCTGGTATAGGGTAAGACAGGACCCTGATCAAGAGCATTTTAAATTCTTCGCTAAGGATTTCACACTTTAGGGGAACTTAAAAGATTTTTGAGAAGGAACAGGACATGGTCTGTTTTATCTTTTAAAAAGATAATTTTGTGCTCGCTTCGGCAGCACATATACCAAAATTGGAACGATACAGAGAAGATTAGCGTGGCCCCTGCGGAAGGATGACACGCAAATTCATGAAGCGTTCAGTATTTTAAAAAAATAAAAAGATAATTTTATTCAGTCCAGAGAAGTCAGAGTTGTTATATTGATTGTCTCATTTGAAGGTCCAGCATGGCTTCAAAGTAAGGTGGTTTTTCCATACTAATAAATATCGAAATGTTGATTGAATGCATTTTTCATGGACATCTAAAGGTTTTTTCTTTAAATGTAATGCTGTTTATAATTTTGGTAGAACTGAAAGCAGCTTTTTATTCCCAATTGCTATTTGATGAAAATGCTGCTGGCTTACATTAGAAAAATAAAGTTGCTCAAGGGAAATAACTTCAGTATTGCAAAAGGGAAAGAAATGAATATAGATCAGTTTTCCTTTGCTCCCTCAAAACTTAGCTATGTTATTTCTAAGCCCTGTGTGATGTCTAGTAGTGTTGATCCATTTAAAACAGAATTCTATACTACAGATCATCCAGTACATATGCCCCTACCCCAGTATTTGTTATAGTACCAAAAACAAATTAAACCCCTGGTCTGCAGGGAATAGTTCAGTTATGAGGCTTAGGTTTGCTTAGGGAATGTGCTTTAGGGCCTGAGTACCAAATGCCATTTTCTGGCTCAGTCTTAATATAGCATCTTTTCAAAGGACATGGGCCAAGTTGTGACCCTACTTTCTCTGGGTGCCCTGGGAAAGGAAGATGGAAGGAGCTGTGCCAACTTATAAGCTCAGTGTGTTTGACCACATTCCCCCAATTACATTTGGGAGTGAGTCTAGTTTCATCTCCAGGCAGCCTGACATACCTATAGCATCTTTAGATTAAAGTTCACCTACCTCTTTCCAATGAGAATCAGGTTATGATAGGCACATGGAAAATATAGGTGGAGTGGCAATAATACCCAAAAGTTCTAAAAAAGGAAGGAAAAGCAAATAGGCTCATTGCCAAGTCTAACTCTCAGTTTGGTTCTGAACTTCCTAGTATCCACAGCAAAAAGGGAAACATGATTATTGGTATCTGATAGACACCCCTATCATATTTACTATTATATCCACTTTATGTATTGATCCAAGAAGCTATACTTTAGTAGACAAATTGCCTTCCCTTTTATGTAGGGCACCTATAATGAACAGAGCATAGATTGAAATGAAAAGTTACTCGGGTATGTATTCAGGCTGCTTCTTTTAAAAGCAGGCATTAGGCCAAGTGAGATCTCCAAGGATTTTTCCACCTCTGAAAGTAACTTCTGTTGCAGGTGACTGCCGCTCATACGAAGTTATCCATCATTGTGTATCTAAGAGGGCGATACGTGTCCTTCAAACACCTTGTTCAGATTGGAGATGCCGAAAGACAGCAGGACAGGGCTGGGATTTGTAGTTATCGCTCAGAAGCTTAGCTTAAGCACATGTCCCTGCCAAGAACACTCACCCTCCATGTTTCGGGGGTAGGGGAGGCGGTGAATAAATGCTATAGGAAAAGGAGAAGGTTAGGCCTCGGCCCTGGGGGGAGGCAGGCCTTCTGCCCGCAGGCTTCCTTTCCGGCCGTTCTGCTCTGCCCACTGGATCAGGGCCCTGGGAACCATTTTTTGCCCCTTAGAGCTGCCTCTGCTCCCTCAGTTCCTGGGGGTGCTTCTCCTGGAGCAGAACGTCCCTTCTCCCTTAACCCTCAAAGCAAGTGCTCAGGTCCCTTTCCTGGGAAGGTTTTGCTGACAGGTGCTGCTAGGAACGGACGGGGAATAACCATGGTGGGGACGGATCCCAGAACCCCTCCGAAGTTGTTAGGTTAGTGCCCAGGGGTTCTCACTCACCCCTTCCCTTGGTTTGTTCTGAGTATAGGAACTAAAAGCCTCAATGACGCTTATTCTAGTTTACTCCTAAGTTTGGGGCTTCCTGTTTCCCCTTCTTTAGAACTCACCATCCCACGTCTCCCCGCAAGAAGGAACTGTGACCCCTTCCATCAAGAAGGCGGAGTTCTTGGTAGAGGTGAGGGGCCGGCGTTAGGGGCTCACTTCCCGTCCCTAAACTTGCCTGTTTTTGAGGTACATGGGGTTCCCAGAGAGTCCTTCCTCCTCTCAGTAGCACCCTTTTCTCAGGTCTCCTCACAGCCTCCACCGCTCCCTCCCTCGGGGACATGGCTGTCCTTTAGCTGCCCGTGGTTCTCAGTGTAGATTGGTATTTTCATTACCATACCCTTCCCCTTCTGCTCTTCAAGGCACAATCTTTTTTAATCTGGCCTCCCCCCTCCTTTAATTTAATTCTTGTGTAGATTATAAAGTACACAGTAAATCCTTACCAGGTAAGGGATTAGTTTGCATTAATTGAAAGCTCTTTTGAAGAAATAGGTATTTTTCCTAGTGTATGTAACTCAAAGTAGTTTATCTACCACTGTCGCCTGGTAGAGGTTAAATGAGAAGATAATTATTTCTAATTACAGTATCAAGTGTTTGTAAGTGCTTGAAGATATTTGAAGAATTTGTTTTTGAGAACCCTGAATACTTTGCCTAATCTCCCTTACACTGTTAATTAGCAGTATCTGTGGATAAAGGATTGGGCTTTCAAAAGTACGTGTATTCCAGCCCTGGTTCCAAAGGATCCTTGCTTCCAGGTTTACTTTACCTGCAGTCAAGAAAGAGAACTTTTGATGCTACAGATTTTCTTTTTTCAGTGATACCAAGAGGAAGAGGTGGGGAGGAATAAAACCTTTATGGTAAAACTAGTGACTCAATTCCTGTTCTGTACACCGTGAACAGAATGTGCCATTGTCAGAATTGAACTACGAAAGGAAGTGTTCTTTGTCTAAACAAATTAGAACAAACATTGTACTAAGACACTTTACTAATAACATAGCCTTTTGGATACCACATGAGGGTCTTTCGGATTATTCATTTTGAGCATGTAGTTTGGAGAAGTAGCTTTCTTCTCAAATATAGGTCTTGAATATTCTGTATAGGTATCTGGAGTAATTACTCTTGATAAGGATGCTTATTGAGCCTTCAGAGTTATTTTTCCAGTACAGATTGGCTCAATTAGCAAGAAAACCTAATGTTTGATGCTAGGGTCCCGTGAATGGGTTGGCTTCCCTGGGTTCCGTATTCACTGAGTGGCTAGACATTTTGCAAGTGCGTATCAGGTGACCACAGTGTAGCGAGAAGGAAGATGGCTTGGTAGCATCATGTATATTACCAGTAAGAAAGTGATATAGGGACTTCCCTGGTGGCAGAATGGTTAAGAATCCACCTGCCGGTGCAGGGGACACGAGTTCGAGCCCTGGTCTGGGAAGATCCCACATGCCGTGAAGCAACTAAGCCCGTGCGCCACAACTACTGAGCCTGCGCGCCTAGAGCCCGTGCTCCGCAACAAGAGAAGCCACCGCAATAAGAAGCCCGCACACCACAACAGAGTAGCCCCCGCTCACAGCCATTAGAGAGAGCCCACACTCAGCAACAAAGACCCAACGCAGTCAAAAGTAATAAATACATTAAAAAAAGAAAAAGAAAGTGATATAAAGCTCACATTCTTCTGATAGAACGTACAAAGTTCCCCCCCTTCAGGGCCATGCTGCGCAGGGCCTTGTTTTCTCAGCTCTGTCACCCAGCCTAGGGAAGGGTGTCTTCCCTTCTCTACAGGCAAATCCATGGCTTATCTGCTGAGCGCCTGTTCCTGTATATATCTAGATATCAACTCTTCACTTGTAAGACCCCAGCGTCTTCTTTATAGGCTCCTTATCTTACTTGCTTTTCTGGTTTTTACCATTTTTCTCCTTCTCCTCCTCTTTGTGATTGTAAATGTGTGGGCATGATTCTGATAAAAGCAATAGCTTTTTTATCCTCATAAAATTCTTTTGCCTCAGTCACTGTTTGCCTTTTAGAGCATGGATGAAGTGGAATGGACTTTACAGGCCGTGCCAAACCCGAGAGGGGTGTGGCTCCAGGTGGCAACACCAGGGCCTTGGTAGGAAGTCGCGTGGATGAAGATTTCAAGCTCAGCCTAAGGGTTGGGTCTGGACCGAACCCGGAGTGCCCACAGAAGTCCGGGTGACCATGTGAGGGACACTGCAGAATGGGTGCTCATGTGGTTGGTGGCTTGTACAGATCTCCCAGAGTCTTGCATATTTCATATAAACCCAGTGGAGCCCCAGCTAAGCTGTTTATTTTCTGTGGATTTCAAGAAACATACGTATTCTTTATGAGCCTTGCTTTTCTCATAAAATGGGGCTGGTGTGAAGGATATGTGAATACCTAAAAAATATTTAGCATAATGCCTGACTCATAATAAAAGTACTTGGTCAGTATTGTCAGGGAAGCGTGCTCTGGAGACAGACAGCCTGGATTTCAGTCCTATCTCTGATGTTTACTAGGCAATTTACTTAGCTTCTCTGCATCTAGTTTTCTCATTTGTAAAATGGTAATAATAGTAGAACCTGTCTCAGATTTTTTAGCCAATAGGATATAGCACGTGTCACTCACAGGATATTTTTTCCTCCCGTGCGTGTAGTAGGACTGAAGTTAGGTAGGGCCAGTGCAGTGAGTTCAGGAAGCCCAGGAGTCCCTTCTGGGGAAATCTTCAGGAACCAGTGGACGATTCACCAAGTTCCCTGCCCCTGCCATGGCCACCAGCAGCCTTCCTGATGGTAGGGGCTCCATCACAGCCTGGGTCCCTCAGCCTACTAGCAGCAGGCTTGTAAGCATGAGCGAGAGATAAGCCTTTCCCTTTCTTCAAACCCCTGGGATTTTGACGTCGATTGTTACCCCAGCAAAGCCTAGCTCATTCTGACTGGCACACCAGAGGAACAGCCTGATGCTACACCTAAAGTTAGATTTCAGCTGAAATGAGTAAGAGTACAGAATGTCAGCTGTGTTGGCTCGGACACTTAGGCCACAAAAACCTGCAAAAGCCTTTGGGTCCTGAACCTGTAGCTCCTTTGTGGGCCTGTCTGTAACACTGCTCTCGTGTGTGCTCTGAAATACCTGTTGCCTGGGCAGTGACCACCGGTTTGAAGGACCTGACCCTTTCCTTACATGACTGAGCTCAAGCAGGTTTTCTTTAGGCAAAAGTTTACCATATCTGGCCTCGGGACTAAGCAGCTGGTTGTT